>NC_012875.2:17575367-17913659 GCF_000003195.3 Sorghum bicolor | reverse complement strand
ATTAGGATGGTGCGGCTCGGCGCTAACGATTATCATGAACCATTTTACTTAGTTAATGCTATGTTTGCCGCTGCTCTGTCAAGTTCTCACTGTCCGGGAGAGACGGCGATTTGAATCGATTCCTATCCAGCTGGAGGGTTATTCCTAGCACTCACCCAAGCATCCCCCGTCGGAGAGCAAGCGGGTCACCTTTGGTACGACTCAAGAATCGCGGCTCCGATCAGCGCCGCACTCCCAGGGCTACCACTCTGCCAGGGAGGTCAGGACTTTTAACTCACCTGTCTTTGGTCTTACGCCAATGGTCCCCCGCACACTGCACTTCCTCCGGTAGTGCGCACTTTATACTTGCCTGTCTTCCGGCCTGAGTCATACTACTAAAATTCACGGTCGGAACGAGTTATCCGGCCAACTAAGTGTCAGGCATGCGTTCAACATGACAAGAGGATGTACAACGATCGGTCCTTAGCTGCCACAGACGGAGTTACTACAACCTTGCAAAACTCCGCCCGGCTTAAGTCATTTTAATCAGGTTCTTTTCCACGATAGCACATATAGTTACTCATGATCCGACACAACCCTATTTTACGCAGGTGACCGGATATCACCCGACTTCTACCGATTAAAGCATGGCTAAGCTACGACTCGGTCCTAACTCTACAACCAGGTAATAGTGAGATATCTGGACAAGGAGTGAGTATAATGCAGCAAGGGTTTCATCACAACTCCTATACGTAATGCATCGATAGATATAACATAATCAAGATTGCTTTTGAAATTAAAGTGGGAGACTTAAGATGCTCCGGGGCTTGCCTTTCACGAACGAAGCTGGCTCGTGATTAGGGCACTCGACCTCCTCTTCGGGCTCCTCTTGTCCGGCTTGCTGGACCTCCGTCTCCAGGTTGAACTCCTGGCCTTCGGGGTTCGCTTGATGGAGCTCGAATGAAGCAGGTCGTTTCCGGTGCACCTATTGCATGCACGGTGAATAAAAATGTGTGCATACTGGATGAGGATGAATGCTTGGCAACATAATTAGAGATTCACTGGACACTCATTTACGGAGTAACTCTCATAACAAGCTCACAAAAGATAACTAGCTAACTTAGCAAGACTTAGCAAGTCAACTATAAACAGCAACAACCAAATAACAGTGCAGCTCAGCAAACAAATCATAACTAAAGCTATACAGATCCAACAAACATGAATGAGGATATTCTGGAAAGCTTATGAAATTGTTTACACAGCATCTTCAGACATGACAGCAAGATTCACAAGTTAAATAGGTCAACTAAACAAAGTTCCAGGTTCTGTCCTAGAAAAACAGAGAACACCTATTTCTGGTACCCAACTTGGCAAAGCCATAACTTTTAAACTACTGGACAAAAAGATCCCAAATTTGAACTACTGCTAGTTCATAAATTTTACAACAACTTTGATTTAGACAAGTCTTTCGGAAAACCAATTTATCATCAAGCAAAGGTTAGATTACTCCCTTGCTGTCCAGAACAGCTATAAACCTTTAATTAATTATTTGATGACATAGCCAACACATATTTAGTGCCAACCAAATGGCTTACAAGCACAAACATAGCCTAAGGTTACCAGAACATCATATGTTAACCACTAAACATTTAATAACAAGGTATTTATTAATTTAATTCCATAAAAGGACATAATTACAAGATACTAACAAAGGTGCTCAGAAAAATCTACAAAAATTACAGAGGCACAAGCATGGCATCTAGACATTACCACAAAATTTTCAGAACAATTTCACATGCCAAACTTAAGATAAATATTTAACATGTAACAAGGTGCTTATTTCATAAATTAAGAATCATGGCTTAGATAGTGTCAAACAACAGATTTCAGATTATTCACATGTTACTATTACCATAACCAAACTTGACATCAATGTAGAATACCAACAGAAACATAAATCATTTATTATGATTTAATTAAGAAAACAAGCCATAGAATCAACATAAATTTTATATCAAAGATACAGTACTCCGAAAATCATGAACTATTTATCCTAGCATTCTCATACCACACAGAGTTTACTATAAAAATTTCATAGCAAAAGGAGCAGTATATCAAAAGATAGGAATTTACACAAAATAACAAGATTAAATCCTAATTATTTTTCCCAAAAAACAGGGTGCATATTATATTTTTATTAAAAACTAGCCATCTCAAGGATCATCACAAAATTTATTTCACAATTGTTGGATAAAAGGAACTAGAGATATGATTTTTGCAAAACAGCACAAACCCTATTTTCAAACAAAGGAGAAAGAGAGACTGACAGGGAGACCCCGTAGGTCAACGGACCCCACACGTCAGTGACCCGAGAGCAGAGGCAAGGCTTGACCGCCGGAGATCTCGTCGACGGCGAGGTCTCGGCGACGGCCAAGGGCACCATCGTGCTCCTCACCTCACTCCACGACGATTGGTACCAGAAACCCTAACTCTACTGCACCCTAGGGACCTCGCCCTCGCGAATGGCGGCACGGCGGTGGTGTGCGGCCAACCGCCGGCATCTCTGGTCAGAGACCGGGCGAAAGAAGATCCGAACGAGCACCGGCACGACTCAGCGGAGCTTTTGGCACAAGAATGTGGAGAAATGGTGGACTACAGAGCCCTGGCCACGACACCGGTGACCACGGCGGTGCTCCGACGAGGTTAGCTCGCGACGGAGAAGACAATGCGGTCTTACCGAGGCTCGGCAGCCGCAGCCAACACGACGACGGGAACGCGGGGAAGCTGGCGGAGCCCTGGGTGGAGTCGCTCGGCCGGAGGTGCCGCGACGCGAGCGCGCGAGCTTGCCGAAGCAGCGACAGTGACGTGAAGAAGACGAGGAGCGCGAGAGAGAGGGAACCAGAGTGGAAATGGCGCTGTCCACGCGATCGGGGGTGCCGTGGCGACCTGTAGGACATGCTGGGAGCTGACGAGCGGGACAAATGGCAACGTACGGATGCCACGAGTCCAGACACGCGGCGTCACCGGCGAGCTCCCCCCCCCCTCTGCTAACACCGCCTCCATTCAGTTACAGAGCCGACTGAAACTCAATTTTGGACTTCGATTATCTCCTAAACCATTCGATGATTTTGCTAGCTAATTGTTCAATGCTATAGAGCTACACGAGGACTCCAACTTTGCTTACAAGATCAAGACTTGATTCGGCCTAGATTTCAAACTGGAAACTAAACAAAACACCCTCGAGCAAACTGTTGTGATCCCAGACTTAGAAAAATTTCTAAGTGTTGGAAAACAACCCCAAAACTGCCTTGTGAGCCACTTTTGAGCTAGATGTTATCATTTTCATGAGGTGGCCATGAAACAACTTTTGTTCCTTATAAAATTTTCTACGACTTTACTGTAGAAAGTTTTGACATGCAAACAATTTATGAAGCACTTTTTGAAAGTCTAAGCAAAAGAGGTTTTTAGGGCCTATACAAGGGAGTATACTTAGGTACTTAATTTGAAGATGTGATCAACATGAACATTGTTCCAAAGGTTTAGGGGATTTTTCAACTCCCAGACTCTACTAAGTGAAGGACTTGGATCTATGAGCACAAACACACTGAGCAAGATACTGCCAATGCCGCACTTCGAACTGCTGGGCAAACAAAGAACATGGGTGAGACGTCAAGGTCCACACCTGAATCAAATGACGCACCTAAAGAATGAACCCGGTGAGAAGTCTTGTTCAGGAGACTTAAAACATTGAACCCTCGCCGAAAGGTAAAATCAGTAGTTATCCATATTTATCCTTTCTATATTCCCTTTTCCCTTAAATTATTTACTTTCCTTAAATGGCTTGTTAGTTAATCATGCTATCTTGAAAAGAAAATAAAAATGTTAAAAATAGTAAGCCCCATGTGAGTATGCTCGTGGCATAAAACCCATAAGTACGTTCACTGTGGTGGCATAAAAATAAAAATATTTTTGTCCTATAAAAATGAAAATATAAAAAATAAATTTATGATCCTACAAAAGAGAGTAAATATTTATTAGAGGAAGCTCACCGGCTAAGAGATTTTATGCTAACACTTAACCAGTTCCACAAAGCTTTGTTGTCTATTTGAGCTCCACATAATTCAAGGATCAAAGAAGACTAGCAGACGGAGGACATCCTAATCGCTGTCAGGGCGTTGCCGACATTCAAATACACCTCCATCACCTGCTAGCTACATCAGAAGAAATTACGTCAAAATCCAGCTTGGGAGAGAGCACCCCATTTATCCAGCTAAGTGTTTATACTCGCGTTTATACTTTACTCAAATAATAAAAAGATGTATAATCATAAAAACCCAAATAAAGATTTTATGCTTATATATATATCTTTGCTTAGTTCGCTAAATAAATAAATAAATAAAATTTGCTATAACCCTTATAATAAGCTCTCACATGGAAATGATGAATAGTTGCTCTGCCATGACTAGTTCTCAAAATTAAATTCTCTCTCAAGTTTAGGCATGACTGTTATGAATTAAGATTTGCTTTAAACCTAAACTTGTGGGAAGAATACCAGATCTAAAGTCTAAGTCGTTAACGGATATGATATGGGAAGGTTGAGCTGCTGTTTATCTGTTCCTAGAGATGCTAGAATTCTGGAGAAATTTATATTTGAAAATCTTTAAAATGTTGCATGATGAGTTCCTGTATGATGAGAGTTTAAAATCCTACCACAGCCATATATACATGCTTATTAGACTATGAACCATACATTTACTTTTTACTGCTTATGAGCATTGAGTGGTCAAGCTGTGTAGACCCTTAGGAGCTTGTCATGCGGTTAAAATCAAGATTCAGTTGCACGTTCACTTATACATGCTGCCTCTACTCCGGAAGTACGCATCCACATACATCCACTCATTTCCATCTCCAGATTCACCCAAAATTATTCTACTCCTATCCGGGAGAGAATAGCCAAAAATATTATCCTATCCCTATTATTCCCCATGAAATAAATGCTCGAGATATTTTGGTTACTACCACTTGCTACATTATTCCAAGAGGGTGACTGCTCTGAAAAAAAGGGTGAATACGAGGAAATAAAAAGGGGCAAGTACCCGAAACCTCGAAGAAAAGAAAAAGTGAGACGAGAGGTAAAAATGGACAAGTGTCCGACAGTAGAATTAGGGGTACAAGATACCCACCTGAGAGAAAAGAAAAAGAAAATATAGAGCATCTCATTCCCCCTCAAAAAGCTTCAAAGTGCAAGAAAGGTATGTATGCCCTCAAAAGAGCAAAAGTAGAATTAGACTTTCACCATTGTTTTCACCATTGTCACCATCATCACCATACACCATTCATTCGCCACACATGCACATCTTGATTTGACTTATTGACTTGTTTCTCTGGATCTATGGTTTGACTATGCAATAAATGTCTTGTAAGTATGTATTAGCTGTCTCCCACCTATGAGCTCCAGATATCAAAACCTTAATAGAGTAGGGTGAGAGAGAAGGCAATGTCACTATGCCTCATGCCAAAAATACTACATATTTTGAGAGAAGGCATATATCATCACTGCATTGGTGAGGATCCAGAAATACCACAAAAGAGAGACTAGAGAGAGTCATGCAGGAATCTCTGAGTTTTATTTTGAAAATCTACAAACACTCCAGAGCTATAGCTGATCAAGAATAAGAGACATGGCGCTTGACTTAACCATTCTATATTTTAACTACTCAAGACATAAGTGATGGTTGTAAGCCCTATGGTGAAAGGTAAAATGAGTAAGTTTTAAGTCATAACAGTTTAGTCTAACTCAGAGATAAGACCTTGTTTGAAAGCATGTGTACCGTCAACTTTCTAAGGCATTCCAGCAATTCTATCCTTGCTCAGGGACGAGCAAGAGGTAAGCTTGGGGGAGTTTGTTGACGGTCCTTAAGTATCAAATTTAATCATCAAATAAATAAAGAAAAGGATCTAAATGCAACGAACACCCTGACTTAGGGTTTTATGTGATAGAATTCCACAAGTTTTGGTGTTTGTCTATTTCTGCAGGGGGGGTTATCAGGAAATATGGAGGAAAGGCCCACATGTCGGGTTTACATAGAGATATTAACGTGTCGTGCAATTTTCTATCATCTAGAAGACTCCAGAAGCCACGGGAACGAACGAGAAGCCGAGCGGGCCTAGGGGTAGGGCGCCCGCCCTCCCCCCTAGGGCACCCGCCCTGTCATCTGGACCATTCAGGCTCCGCCTCGTGGATCATGCTCCACCGACCTAAGGGATTAAATAAAACCATGCGATTAAGGTTGGTTTGATCCGACAGCCCACATTCATTTGGAGGGGCTATATAAGTAGGCCTCCTGGCCCCTGGAGGAGGCACCCCCTTGATCCCTATTCATTATTCATAGACAGAGCAAAAGCTAGGGTTTGGAGATGAGAGCTCTCCTCTCATCTCTAAACTAGAGTAGGTCTAGATAGTAGCGAGATGGAGAGCGAGGGAGGATTGGAGGAGAGGCCGGCCTGTCGGTTCTTCCTCTGGTTGTACTTCGCCTTGATCAAGCTCTAATCAAGCTTGCTCATGGGATGACTCTGGTAGTCTACTTCTATTTCATTATGCAATTACTATCCATGTATGTTCTGGTTCACAATTCTTTTGAGCACTTCAATCTATAGGACGCTACATGTGAGAGTTGTAGTATAGGTGTAAGCGTGGTGCTTAGACCTAGATTACTTGTGGATATCCCCTGTCTAGCCGGATTGTGTGGTATGCCACGTATGTGACAGCTTTGTTGGTTCTCTGTAGTCCACCTCCCATTAGTAGGACTGGTAGGGTTTATCAGCCTATGGATAAGCATCCTTTGTGGTGTAATCTTATCACGTGGTTTGTCCTAGACAAAGACATACCCCTTTGAAGTAGAGAAACCATAGTTATCCTCTTTATTCTCCTATTATCGCCCATATATTAGATTGCTCTACTCTATATTCCCCCATTATCATTTTACCTTTAATATTATTCTTATTCAATTCTACCATCTTTCCCATTTACACCTATCTATCTATCTTGGTTAAGTTAGAGCGTAGTTGGTTCTCCCGTTTCCCTGTGGATACGATAAAACCTTTAACCGGGTAAAAGCTACAACGGTATCCGTGCGCTTGCGGATTTATCTGTGTGCGTATAAATACCATAGTACACTCTAGTACCATGCAGGGGATGATAACCTAGTATTCAAGTGGTGTTAGCAAGTGCCAACACTTGGCCCATGAATGAATGCGATGATCTCGAATCAAACAAAACAACTACAAGATGTTGGTTGACAGGGAACATACCAGTTGTTACCGGTTCTCCTTCCGGGATCTCCTCGATTGAGGTGTGGTGCACACGGGCTTGGTAGGTCGTCTACTGCTTCTTGGGGTAGGGACATTCCTTAGTGAAGTGTCCCATCTTGTGGTAGTTGTAGCACGACCCCTTAGTCATAGAGTTGGCAGCAGGTGCTGCGGCTTGATTGGTCCTTGGCTTTGCTAGAGCCATTGCTACCTTCTACAGCTTCTGCTCGGTTGGATGCCCCATGTTCCTTCTCTGTAGAGGTCGGAACCTTGCACCTAGGGTAGGAGGACGATACTACTGACGCCCTGCCACTAGTGCCTTGGATTGAGATGATCCAGCTTCAAAAGCCCTCTTGCATGACTTGGATGCACTGTAGTTGTTATTATTGTTCTCTTGGGTCACACAGTCACTGATGTAGCCATTGAAAGTGGCTCGGGTTCCTGTACCCATAGTCTTCAGCATCTTCGGGCTCAGGCCCCTTTGGAAACTAGCAATCTTCTTAGCATCTGTGTTAACAAACTTGGGAGCATAACGAGCAAGGTTGTTTAAAGCGTGCAAGTATTCTTTCATAGTCTTGGTTCCTAGAGACAGCTTCATGAACTCTCCAATCTTTATTTCCACTAAACCTGGAGGAATGTAATTTCCCTGAAAAGCAATGGTGAAGCGGTTCCAGGTGATCGGGATTCCCTCCAGATAGGTGGTACGATGATGGGACCACCAAATCCCAGTGGACCCCTTCAACTAATGTGGTGCGTACTCTGCCTTGAGTTCTTCGGTCATCCGAAGGAGATGGAACTTCTGCTCCATAGTGTTAATCCATTCATCAGCTTCGAGCGATTCCATGGCCTCCTTAAAGACTGGTGGTTTTGTATCCATAAAGTCCTTGAAAGGGCTATACTGATTCATTTCCCGGCCGCCCTGGTTAGCCCCACATCGGGTGTTGTTAGCCATATTGCGTAGGGCAGCTTCCATGTTTTGCTGCATCTGTTCCATGTTCCGCTGGCTTCCTAGAAACTGCGTGAAGAACACCTCTGCAGTATACGGAGGAGGTGGTGGTGGTGGCGGTGATGGCGCTCTTTCCTCATTCCTGCGAGCCCCACCTCCAGAAGAACCTTCTCCAGCACCGGGGTTAGGGTTACCCCTGTCACGCGTTCGCACCATCTGCATGCGTCAATGATAAGCAGTCGTTAGGAGTTGTTATCAACCGATAGACATATATCCACACAATAAACAGAGACACCATCTGCATGCCACACTGAATTTACTGATGAGAATAAATCCACACAATAAACAGAGACACAATAATTCATCATCCACACACAACATCACTAACTGATTACTTAGCACATAACCAACATGGTTCATGTTGACACTTGCTAACACCACTTGAATACTAGGTTGTCATCCCCAGCATGGCACTAGAGTGTACTATGGTATTTATACGCACACAGATAATCCACAAGCGCACGGATACCGTTGAAACTTTTTACCCGGTTAAAGGTTTTATTGTATCCACAGGGAAACGGGAGAACCAACTACGCTCTAACTTAACCAAGATAGATAGATAAGTGTAAATAGGAAAGATGGTAGAATTGAATAAGAACAATATTAAAGATAAGATAACAATGGGTGATAATATGGGAATGGAGAGTAGAGCAATTCTAGTATATGGACGATGGTAGCAGAATAGAGAGGATAACTAAGGTTTCTCTACATCAAAGGGGTATGTCTATGTCTGGGACGAACCACGTGATAAGAGTACACCACAAAGGATGCTTATCCTTAGGCCGATAAACCCTACCCGTCCTGCTAACGAGAGGTGGACTACAGAGGACCAACGTAACTGTCACCTACGCGGCCTACCACACAATCCAGCTAGATAGGGGATATCCACAAGTAATCTAGGTCTAAGCACCACGCTTACACCTATACTACAACTCTAACCTAGAGGGTCCTTGTCGAGGATATCAGTAAGGGGTATCCTAACTGATGTACATAATGAGATTGCCCGTACGCAAGTCGAGGCCCCCAACTCGACGCTCTACCCAGTCACGCGTATGGTAATCGACGGCCGCAGCCTCGAAGACGGAAAGGGCGTCGAGCGAATCGATCAGGGGTCGAACGCCAACCACCGTCAAATACAGAAACAGGCTCGAGCGAATCAGGAGGCGTCGAGCGCAAGGACGTCGCCCACCGCCTGACGCGGGCACGGGAACCAGGGCATTTAATGCGCCTATCACGTTCTCACCTAACACGCCAGTCACAGGAAGCGTGATAGGGAACAGGCACACGTCCCATCATTCTTTTTGCAGCCTTCCCACCAAATAACCCAGAGCATGTTAGGACGTAGGGAGCAGGGTTGGAATGTCTAATCAAGACCCCCTCGAGACGTCCAAGGTCAGCGCTCTGAGTAGCAAGGCGTTACACGGCGTCCGACCCTCGACCAAACACATTTCCTTCCTGGGGAAGGGTTGGGCGTCGAATGACAACACCACAGCTACTCTGACGTATCTGCCGCCATGACGTACAGGTGTGCAACAGATAAACCAGCCCAAGACGGCGCACAGAACAAGATACATGGGCACGCGTAATCATCATCAAGCTACCAGGACAGGACGGCTCGAGACCACGCCGGTACGGAGGCCTCGAGTAGGTCAGCGCGCCATACCTCTAGCGACCTCTATTTTGACGCCTATACTTGTACCCTAGGCTTCCCCTTGGAACTATAAAAGGGGCTGTCCAGGAAGAGATACGACATCACGCAAGACAACACTCATATGCAGTAGAACTTCCACACTCCATCCCAGTTCATACACGCTTGTATTCACCCCTGTACAAGCACTTAGATGCAAGATAATACAAACTCTCCCCCCGCTGGACGTAGGGCCTTCTCTTGCCCGAACCAGGATAAATCTTTGTGTCTTTTTGCATCACCATCTGGAAAAGGGAGCACGCATACAAATTTACTAGTTGGTGTGACCCCCGTAGGAAAAACAACGACAGTTGGCGCGCCAATTAGGGGTCCTACGTGTTTTTTACCGATTTCCCATCCTTTACAGATGGCCACTCTCACTTCACTGATTCCGTGCTCCACGGTGATTTGGTTTGGGAGCCTCGAGTTCTTGTCTACTGGCTCCGGCTATGACATGATCCTGCTCTCGATCAAAGGACCGGGAGGAGCCCGCGTTGCGCCGACACGGTTGAGGGCCCCGAGACGTCCTCGCCACCACGCCTCCCCACCCAAGAAGAGGCGTGGACCGCACCGCCGTCGCCCTTCTGCCTCGCCACGGCCAACAGCTCGTGCCAGGCATGAGGTGGCACAGGAGCCAACAGCCCCACGCGCTGAAACCATGGGTATAACAGCTCAGCGCCGCGAGGATCGCACGACGATAGGAGGGGACGCGCCCCGCGCGCTCTCCCCCAACACTAGGCTACTCCCGCATGGGCTATTCGCCCCGAGGAGAGCATTACCGTTCGGCCAGGACAATTCCGCGACGTCGCTCGCCAGGACGATATGTCCAAACGCCCGGACGTACGTGGAGAGACCAATGGTCCTCCCACGCGACCCTGGAGTACAGTGACAGACGTCCGAGCTGCCAGACTTCTCGCAGGTAAGAGGCCTCCGCCGTCTAGGCCCTGGGCGGTACACGATTACCTCCCTCAGGCAGCGACTGCTGGAGGAAGGACGCGGATGTTTCTACGCCGCTGAGCCGGACTCCGGCTCGGAATCCGACAGCTACGACCCTACTAGGGAATGCTATCATATCGACGGAGCGGTAGAAACTACCGACGAGACGCAGGATGCCGCTGCTGGCGGTCGAGCCCCCGCAGCAAGGGAAGACCCTAGGACGCCTAGGAACGACGGACGGGTCGACCCACCACCACAAGAAGACAGAACCGTGCAACTTGTGCAGCTACGAGAGCTCAAGACAAAGCTTGACGAAGACCGTGAGCGCCTCGTCCTGCTCGTGCAAATCCTTGAGCAGGATCTGCCATACCCGCCCGGCGGAAGTGTCCGCAGACGGGCTCGAGAGGTGCACCAACAGATTGTCGGAGACGGAGAGCCTGAGCAGCCTGACAGCCGTTTCCCTCGAGGAGGCCAGAACGTCATGGTGGCGACAATGCTACTACGTAATATGCCCGAGCCGTCAAATTCCCAAGCCCGACGCATTCGAGACGAGGTGCAGACTCTGCTCTAGGTAGCAGCAGTTCAGCAGGCTGAAAGCTCGGCCTCTCGACGTCGAGGAGCGGCCACAGAGAAGCGCGACGAGCCAGCCCACAACGAAAAGGAGGTATCGGTCCATCAACAGCCACCCTGTCGAGGGAAAAAGACCACGCTCATCCTCCCCATCGACAACCAACGACAGCACGACGCGCGGCGCGACATCGACGAGAATCGTCGCTGTCGGTACGGGGACGCGGAAGAACGCGGTTACAGCGCCCATCGCGGCGGGAGGTACGACAGCAATGAGGACCGGTTGGCCCCAGAGCCACCAGGCCCGAGGGTGTTCAGCAGGGCAATCCGCAGTACGCCATTGTCCAGCCCGTTCCGACCCCCGACCAGCATTGCAAAATACAACGGCGAGACCAAGCCAGAGCTGTGGCTGGCAGATTTCAGGCTGGCCTGTCAGCTAGGAGGCGCTCGAGGAGATGATCGAGCCATCATCAGACAGCTGCCGCTTTTCCTCTCTGACATCGCCTGCAGATGGCTCGAGGAGCTCCCGGCCAACCAGATCCACGACTGGGTCGATTTGGTCAGGGTGTTTGAGGGCAACTTCAAAGGAACCTACATACGACCCGGCAACTCGTGGGACCTCAGCAAGTGCAAGCAGAAGTCAGGAGAGACGCTTCGAGAGTGCGCTCGACGCTTCTTGAAGCAACGCACCGAGCTGCCGCACATCCCCGACCACGACGTCATCCTGGCCTTTGTCTCTGGTACCACCAGTCGAGACTTGGTGTGGGAACTAGGTCAGAATCGCCCTCATACCGTCGACGAGCTGATGGACGTAGTGGCGAACTACGCTGCTGGGGAAGAAGCGGTGGGCGCCTTCTTCAGCTGTGAAGGAAGGAAAGGCAAGCCGCCTGCCGACGAGGATGAGGGCCCTAGTCGAGGGCCCAAGAAGAACAAGAAGGAGAAGAAAACACACCAGTTCCAGCGGGAAGACCTCGACGACGATCTCGTCGCCGCCATGGAACGCAAAAGTCCTCGAGGCCCGCCAGAGGGGGGCATCTTCGATAAGATTCTAAAGGAGCCGTGCCCTTACCATAACGGAGGAGCCAACCACAAGCTCGAGGACTGTCGTATGCTGAAAAAGCATTTCGACGGTCTGGGGTTCAAAAAAGACGCCCGCGATGACCAAAAGAAAGAGAAGAGCGGCGACAAAGGGGATGACAAAGACGACGACGGCTTCCCTGCCGTCCACGACTGCTACATGATCTACGGAGGTCCCTCGACACAGCTGACCGCAAGACAGCGCAAGAGGGAATGTCGTGATGTCTTTGCGGCAAGGATGGCGGTGCCCTAGTACCTCAGCTAGTCGAGCACCCCCATCACCTTCGACCAAGATGACCATCCCGACAAGGTAGTCGCCCTTGGCGTCTACCCGCTCGTCGTCGACCCCATCATCGTCAACGCTCGACTCTCAAAGGTGTTGATGGATGGCGGCAGCAGTGTAAACATCATCTACCTCGAGACCCTTGACCTCCTCAGCATCAACAGGGCGTAGCTCCAACCAAGCGCCGGTGGATTCCATGGCGTCGTACCAGGGAAGAAGGCGTCGCCGGTAGGTCGAATTGTCCTACCGGTCTGCTTTGGCACGGCGGCCAATTTCAGAAAGGAGACCCTCACCTTTGAGGTGGTGGGGTTCCGAGGAACGTACCACGCCATCATCGGACGCCCGGGCTATGCTAAATTCATGGCGATTCCCAACTATACGTACCTGAAGCTGAAGATTCCCGGGCCCAAGGGCGTCATCACCGTCAGCTCCTCCTACGAGCACACGTATGAATGCGACGTCGAATGCATCGAGTATGGGGAGGCGGTCGAGAGTTCCACCAAGCTCGCCTCGAAGCTCGAGGCCCTGGCCGCTGAGGCTCCAGAGCCCAAGCGCCACGCGGGCAGCTTTGAGCCGGCGGAAGGAACCAAGAAGATCCCGCTCGACCCCAACAACTCCGACGGCAAGGCGCTGACCATCAGCGCCAACCTCGACCCCAAATAGGAAGCTGTGCTCGTCGACTTTCTCCGTGCAAACGCTGACATGTTTGCATGGAGTCCCTCGGACATGCCGAGCATACCGAGGGAAGTCACCGAGCACTCCTTGGAAATTCAACCCAGTTTCAAGCCAGTGAAGCAGCGATTGCGCCGCTTCGATGAGGAGAAGCGCAAGATCATTGGCGAGGAAATCCACAAGCTTCTGACGGCCAGATTCATCAAGGGGGTTCACCATCCCGACTGGTTAGCAAATCCTGTACTAGTTAAGAAAAAGAATGGGAAAATGAGGATGTGTGTCGATTATACAAGTTTAAATAAAGCATGTCCGAAAGTTCCATTTCCATTACCTCGTATCGATCAAATCGTTGATTCAACTGCGGGATGTGAAACCCTTTCTTTCCTTGATGCATATTCTGGTTATCATCAAATAAAAATGAAAGAGTCCGACCAGCTCGCGACATCTTTCATCACGCCTTTTGGGATGTATTGCTACGAAACCATGTCGTTTGCGCTTCGAAACGCGGGAGCCACATATCAGCGCTGCATGCTCCACGTGTTTGGCAACACATAGGGTCGACGGTCGAGGCCTATGTCAACGACATTGTTGTCAAGTCAAAGCGACGGGGAGACCTGATCTAGGACCTCGAGATCGCATTCACCTGCTTATGCGCCAACCAGATCAAGCTCAACCCCGAGAAGTGCGTTTTCGGCGTACCTCGAGGTATGCTCCTGGGTTATATCATTTCCCAGTGCGGCATCGAGGCTAATCCCGAGAAAGTCTCGACCATCACGAGAATGGGGGCGATCCGAGACATCAAGGGCGTATAGAGAGTCACGGGATGTTTAGCGGCGCTGAGTCGTTTTATCTCAAGGTTGGGAGAAAAGGCGTTGCCACTGTATCGACTTTTGAAGAAAGTTGAGCATTTCTCTTGGACCCTAGAAGTCGAGGAAGGCCTCGATGACTTGAAGAAAACGCTGACCTCTGCACCAGTCCTAGTCCCGCCTCAACCCGCAGAGCCTCTGCTTCTATACGTCGCCTCGACGACCCAGGTCGTCAGTGCAGCGGTAGTGGTCGAGAGGCAGGAGGAGGGGCATGCGCTGCCAGTCCAGAGGCCGGTCTATTTCATCAGCGAGGTGCTCTCGGAGACAAAGGTGCGTTACCCACAAATCCAGAAGCTAATCTACACCGTAATCCTCGCCCGACGCAAGCTGCAACACTACTTCCTCGGCCACCCTATCACGGTGGTCTCATCTTTCCCCTTGGGCGAGATCATCCAAAGTAGAGAGGCCACGGGAAGAATCACCAAGTGGTCGGTCGAGCTCATGAGTGAGACCCTCACCTCCTCGTAAAGCTATCAAGTCGCAAGCCCTGGTGGATTTTATCGCGGAATGGACAGGCTCCCAACTTCCCCCGGCTAAGGTTCAGTCAGAGCTGTGGACGATGTATTTCGACGGGTCTCTCATGAAAACGGGAGCCGGGGCGGGCCTGCTATTCATCTCGCCCCTGGGCGTTCATATGAGGTATGTCATCAGGATTCATTTCGCCGCATCCAACAACGTCGCGGAGAATGAGGCCCTTGTCAACGGTCTGAAGATCACCATCGAGCTAGGAGTCCGACGCCTCGACGTTCGAGGCGACTCCCAGCTCGTCATCGACCAAGTGATGAAGACCTCGAGCTCCCACGACCCGAAAATGGAGGCGTACTGCAAGGAGGTCCGTCGACTCGAGGACAAGTTCCATGGCCTCGAGCTCGTCCACGTCGCCCGACGCTTCAACGAGGCGGCCGACGAACTCGCTAAGATTGCGTCGACTCGAGGCATGATCCCACCTGACGCATTCTCGAGAGATCTACACGAGCCATCCGTCGACTTGGGCTCGGGGGCTGGTGTCGAAGCCGCTCCTACCCAGCAAGCCGACACCGTCGAAGCGCTACTAATGGCGGCGGAGGTAATGGAGGTGGAACAGCGGCCTAGTCGACCATTTGATTGGCGCACGCCGTTCTTCGACTGCCTAATCCGCTGCGAGTGTTGATATTTGGTAACGCAATAAGGAAATGATCTGCAAGCGCACGGATATCGGTGAGCTTTTCACCCGGGAGGTTTTCCAGAGTATCGTATTTATATTTTTACCACTAGGAGAAAGGGTGCATCTGACTAACCAAATCTATTCCTACTATCCCTTTAGGCTACAAAGAATGTTTCTCGATGTGAGCGATGTATAGAGAAGACTGCAACCGTAGTCTCGTTCTAACCTTGGTAAGGAAGATCTACTGTTCTATTGGGGAGGCTGACGGAATCTAGACAACACAAAGGATGTTCGACCCGCACCTATAAACCTACCCGTCCTGCTAACGAGATATGGGATACAAAGGTAACTTGGAAATGTCACGTTCCTCGCTACTACCACGGTCCAGCTAGTCAGGGGATATCTATGAGTACACTAGCCTAAACACCACGTTTACGCTAGCAAGTGATTACTCTAATACTCAACCGGAAGAGGATTAAAGTAAACTCATAAACCAAAGAACAATAAAACAAGAACTTACTAGTAATTAGAAGTCGAATTACTGAAGAATCTTAGAAGCAAGCCTCGGGTTAGGAGACTTGATCCCGCAGGTACAACTCAGAGTAGACACCGACAGGCCGGCCTTCCTCCGATCTACACCTCCACTCTATCTCTCTCAATCTAGTAGAAACTAGAAGATCTATTTCTACTTACATTGGTTGCTAAGCTTAAAAAGAAATATTATTTAGAGAAGAGGTTTTCCTTCGAGGGCACCCCACAATCTCTATGATAACTTCTTGTTCTCCTCCAGGGGCCAGGGGCCTTGCTTATATAGTCCTCCTCCTCTGTGCGTTTTTGGTTCAGCAGGTGATGTGGTACTAAAATTTCCACCATATCTCATTAAAATGCACATAGGCCTTAATGGACCAAAATCTGATTTGGGCCCAATTAATCCCGCAGCTCTTTTATGTGGAGTCCTTCTTTTATTAATATCTCTTGATTCCGAACTCCAAATATAGCAAATAATATATGCATTTCGATCAGCTCGACGAGATCTTTGCAATGGTGTACTCCATTCTGTGATTGGTGGAAACACCTGGGCGGGCGCCCAAGGGGGGTCGGCGGGCGCTCTGCCCCCGGGCCCGTTTGCCTTCTCGTTCGTTCGCGTGGCTTCTGGAGTCTTCTAGATGATAGAAAATTGTGCGGCACATTAATATCTCTATGTAATCCCGACGTGTGGGCCTTTCTTCCATATTTCCTAATAACTCCCTGTAGAAATAGACAAACACCAAAACTCATGGAATTCTGTCAGATAAAACCCTAAGTCTGGGTGTTGGTTGCATTTGGATCATTTTCTTTATTTATTTGATGATTATATTTGGTACTTAAGGACCGGCAACAGCGAGCTACTAGAAGATCGATCCGAGGCCCGCCGTATTGCTCGACGGGCCAAGTCATATGTAATCTATGGCGAGGACAATGAGCTTTATCGACGAAGCCCGACGGGGGTCTTGCAGCGTTGCATCACCATAGAAGAAGGCCGAAAACTCCTCGAGGATCTACACTCGGGGGCTTGTGGCCACCATGCTGCTCCGCGGACCCTCGTAGGGAACGCCTTCCGACAAGGCTTCTACTGGCCAACGGCCATAGCTGATGCCATCGAGCTCGTGCGCTCATGCCATGGGTGCCAATTCTACGCCAAACAGACGCACCTGCCCGCCCACGCTCTCCAGATGATCCCTATCACATGGCCGTTTGCGGTATGGGGGCTCGACTTAGTAGGGCCTCTATAAAAGGCAAAATGGGGGTACAGCCACTTGTTGGTGGCCATCGACAAATTCTCCAAATGGATCGAGGCTCGACCCATCACCAACATCCGCTCTGAGCAGGCCGTCCTTTTCTTCACCGACATCATCCACCGGTTTGGGATTCCCAACGTCATCATCACTGACAACAACACTCAATTCACCGGCAAGAAGTTCTTGGACTTCTGCGATCATCATCACATCCGTGTGAACTGGTCTGCAGTGGCCCACCCTCAAACTAACGGCCACGTCGAGCGTGCCAACGGCATGATTTTGCAAGGGCTCAAACCAAGAATCTACAATCGCTTGAAGAAATTCAGCAAGAAATGGGTCGAGGAGCTTTCTTCGGTCTTATGGAGCTTAAGGACGACGCCAAGCAGGGCCACAAAATACACCCCATTCTTCATGGTCTATGGCTCTGAGGCCGTGCTCCCAACGGACCTCGAGTATGGATCCCCTCGACTCAAAGCATACAACGAGCAATCAAATAAAGAGACTCAAGAGAACGCGGACAACCAACTCGAGGAAGCTCGAGACATGGCCCTCCTCAACTCTGCCAGATACCAGCAGAAACTTCAACGCTACCACGACAAGCACGTGCGCGAGAGGGACTTGAACGTGGGCGACCTCGTCCTACGACGGCGGCAAAGCAATCAAGGGCGCCACAAGCTGACTCCACCTTGGGAGGGTCCATACGTAGTGGCCGAGGTCTTGAAGCTGGGGACATACAAGCTCGCAGACGAAAAAGGGGCGATCTTCACCAACGCGTTGAACATCGAACAGCTACGTCGATTCTACCCCTAGAATTTCAAAGCTTTACGTTCCCATGTACATTCTGTACCAAGGCCTTGTGAATGAATGCATGAATGAATAAGGTCTTTCCCTCGAGCAATTTACTTTTTCACGAGTCGAAATCTCGACGTTAGAAGAGGGTACCAACTATGACCCATCATAGTCGATACCCCCTCGGGGGCTAGCAGGGGGGTGCCCCCCCCAAGTGTCAAAAAACCAAGTAATCCTTTCATTCCTATCAGTAATCTCGTACGGTCGAGTAGTAGAGGCACCTTGAGCCCCTTAAGGGCCGAGAGACGACGAGCCTGAGAACTCCTACGCCCCCGGGCTACGGAAACTCTACTCGCTTCCTCACCCTTGAGGCAATCGAGATCGCCTTAAACAAAAGACCAAATGAGGAATACCAACATAGGCGCAAAAGGAAACAAAGGAGCCTTGAGCGGAAAGATGGACAAACATTCACGAATATTATAAGTCACTTAAAGTCATTATATTACTTAAGACAAATTAGCAAAGTATTATACAAGGGGCCTAGGCACCCAGAGCAGGCTCGCAGGCCTCAGTCCGCGTCTCGACCCTCACCATCCTCGCCTACGCCTGAGCTAGTCTCAGGGGGAAGTACCTCGGGCTCGAATAGCTTGGCCAACCTCTCCCCAAGGACCTCTGCATCGTCGATCAAGGCGTGGAGCCTCTCCTCATTCTCCACATCAGTCTTGGAGATATCGGTGACGAAGCCATGAGACACCGCCTCCATATCATAGGAAAAGCCTGAGCAGACAACTGCCATCGCCCGCTTTACCCCGGTATGGAGGGCGTCCCGCACCCGGTCCCTCAGTGTAGCACCAAGGTAGCATAGCTGGTCGACGAGTGCGTCGCCTCGAGCCTCCTCCCTCGACTCGTCAATAGGCTCAAGCTCCCAGGAGGCCGAGAGGTCGCTTATTGTAGTCCGTAGACAGCCATTCAAGGCGACCTCCCCCTCGAGCTGAGCCTTGATGGAGCGGGCCTCGACTTGGGTGGCCAGCAGCTCATCTTTGAGCCCTGCAAGGACCAACATGAAGAAATTAGATAACACCAAGCGCACCTCAGAAAAGAAACTCGACAGTAGAGACGTACCACGGATGCTCTCCTCCAGAGCCGTGTTCTCGCCAACCAAGTTGGTGTTGGCCCTCTCGACCTCCCTGTTGGAGTGCGCCAGCTCGGTGTTGGCGACACGTAGGTCTTCGATCGCCTTGCCGGCTTGCGAGATGGCCCCATCTTTTTCCAGCAACGCTCTCTTCAGACGATCAACGTCGTCAGAAAGACTGTGGGATCGAGCCCGCTCTGCCTCGAGGTCTTCGAGGGCCTTCTTCTTTGCCTCCTCCACGGCGCTCCTGGCGATCTCGCTGTTCACACACTCCACCTTCATCCTCTGGAAGGATTCTCGGATGGAGTCCAGGTCGGTCTTGAGGAGGCCCTTCTCCTTGTCCAGGTCAGCAACGGCGTTCTTATAGGACAGGGCCTCCTCCTGGGCTTTGGACGTGGCTTCCTTGACCATCATTGTAACAGAACAGCCCAAATTATAAGAGAGTAAGCCTAATGGCGACCATTTGCATACACTACCACAAAACTGAAAACCCTTGAGGGTCAAAAACCCTCAAGGAAACCCCTAAAACCACCAAGAAAATCAATGTTGGCGGCTAGCACTCAAGGAATGGCCGCCAAGGGTAGAGAGACAAGGAAATACTATTTCCTTGAGTGCCGGCCGCCACAAATCAATTCCTTGAGGGTTAAACCGTCAAGAAAATAAATCAGTGGTCAGATTTATAACATCGTCAAGAAAATGTAACGACACCCAAGGATATAGGTTTCCTTGAGTGCCAATGACACTCAAGAAAATGTAAAAACACCCAAGGATATAGGTTTCCTTGAGTGCCGATGGCACCCAAGAAAATGTAAAAACACCCAAGGATAGATGTTTTCTTGAGTGCTGATGACCCTCAAGGATATGCATGAAAAAAAAGAGAAACAATCTCATATTTGTTGTAGCTGAGAATCGAACTCATGACTTGATGTTCCATGTGAAACCAACTTACCACTACACCACGTAGTCTTTTGTGACTAAGTGAATGTTTCTTTCTTTTTGTTTTCACTTTAGTGGATCCTGTAATGAATATTTGAGAACCTAAATGATTTCAAATGAAAAAATTTTGAATTATAAAGTTTTATGTCTCATCGAGTACTATAACATTGGTTTAGGTTGTATCTCTATCTGAGGTCATTTGAAAGATTCAAAAAATTTAAAGTTTAAAGTTCTAATAATTTAAAACATATTTTATGGACCTCAAATAATTTCAAATGAAAATTTCATCAACTAAGAAGTTGTATATCTCTTCGGGCTCTATAACTTTGATATAAACTTTGCCTCCATACGATATTATGTTACATTTTAGCTTTAAAATAAGCAGGCATCTCAAGCTAAGTGCTAGTATATGCATTCTCTAATGCATAACAATACAAAATTATAACTTTTATTGGATTAATTTACTAACAAAAATTATATATCATTTTCCAAACATGTCAATGGAGCGTTTATGTCTATAAAATGCAATGTCTAACTAACAAGAATGCAATGAGTTCACTATATCGGTGGTTAAGAGACATATGACTATAAACTGTTTTTTCCTTGGCAGCTACAATAATTTACTTGAGGGTTTACACCCAAAGAAACTAGAACTTCCTTGGCGGTTTCTAGTTACACCCAAGAAAATGTGAGTTACCTTTGGTGGTTTATAATAACACTCAAGGAAACATAGAATTACCTTGGCGGTTTCAACTAGCACTCAAGGAAATATAGATTTAACTTGGCGGTTTGGTTTAGCACTCAAGAATATGCATTTTCTTGGGGTTTTATACAACCCTCAAGGTAATTGTATATCCTTGGGGGTTTAATTTCGCCCCTCAAGGAAATTATTGGCCCTCAAGGATACTCAGTTTTCTGGTAGTGATAGTCAAACCATCCCGCTTAAGCCCATATAATACCGGTAGTCCATGAAATCTCGAAGGATTTCAAACCACATATCGTACATACAGCCAAGATCGTAATAAGTTCAGCGGTCACCATCCACAGTTACATCCAGTTCGAAAACATCCATCAAAAACATCGGAGTGCTTAAAGTTATTACAAACCAAGTTCAAGGGTAGCGGAAGCTTCATAGTTGAAAATAACACACACACGCTTAGTCTGATACAATGCCATAGTTTTGGTCATTCCCACAAAAGCAAAAGAGAAGATGGAGTGACCATCGCCCTTGGTCTAGTCATCACCCATAGCGGGGTACAGGCAGAGGATGCAATAACCATAGTACATTTGACCATCTGCAAAACAACATGGGAATAGAACCCTGAGTACGAGAATGTACTCAGCTAGACTTACCCATTATAAACTCAAAAATAAAGACTCATCAAGGATCATGAAGGCTATATAGTGGGGGTAGCCGACGACCTTTTGCATAAAAGCATGATTCTATTAACACATCCTAATAAATTCTTTCCTCTTTTAATTAGCTCAAGTTGAAAGTATCATTACCTATTATCTAGGTTTGCACCTGCACGGCAAACAAATATAATAATATGATTGTGCCTCATCATAGCATCCATGCAATTATTTGTCATATAACCCAAGTGTTCCATAGTCCTTACTACGAGGACAGGGCTCATGTCAAGTGCTCACTATCCAGGAGCGATGGCGATTCGAATCGATTTCTAACCAGTTGGCGAGTTATTCCCCACACAAACCACACTCACTCATCAAGTGAGCTATAGATCACCGTGTTGCACTATCTAGGACCAATTCGCGGGTTCGACAGGCACTGCTCGTACCCGAGGACCGTTCCGGTGACCGAGGTATCCAAGGTATACCAAGGTTGCGCGCCGCGCCCTCGTCGTTCTCCTCAACCATCACCAATACAGCGCGTACATCGGGCCGATTCCCGGCCCGGATAGTGCTCAGGCTTCGCGGTTGGAACAACTTATCCTTCCAGCTATGTGTGGGGCATGCGTTCAACATGACAAGAGGGCCGTCAACGATCGGTCCTTAATCGACACAGGCAGGGGCACTATAGTCCACCCACCATAAGACCCTGCCTGGTCTCAAATTCCATTCCACACTTGGTTATTCTCTACCAAAGCAATCACTGCTTAATCAAGATGGTATCCACCTATATCTCGCAGGTGACAGGAAATCACCCGACTTTTACCGGACTAAGCAGGCTAAGCATAGACTCCGTGCCTATCTACATAGGACAAGGTAGATCAATGAGTAGTGATAGCAAGGAGTACACATGCATCAACGGTATCAAGCAATTCCTACCACTTAAATGCAACATAGTAGAACAAGCATAATATATTATTTAAGTTAGTGAGAATAGAGAGGCTTAGAATGCTCCGGGGCTTGCCTTTCTCGAACGTGCTCGGTTATGATCCGGGCACTCCTGTAGCTCCTCTCCGGGTTCCGACACTCCCAGAGGTTCCTGCTCCTGTGCTTCTTCCTACTCCTCGGGTCCCACCTCGTTCTCCTGCGAGCCTGTATGATGCATGTGTGCTCATGAGTGGAGTGCGAGATGCCCGGGGTGCAATGCTCATGCGAGAGAAAACAAGATGACTATGACATGATGCATAGATGGTTTAGATGGTCATCTACAAGGTAGTCAACATCATCCAAGAGCATGTAAACACACTAAGCATCTAATTCCTTCTTTTCTACAAATTATCCTCAAGTGTAACCAGCAAACTCACAAGATGCTTCAAAGATACACTAAACTCCTTTTATTCTATTTAAACCATATATAACAATTCATATTTTCTTTATTCATTTTTAGACCCATCAAAAATAGCATGCATTTCTGTTTATCAATAAATTCCACAAAAATTACAGGAGACTACCAGTCAAACATAAAGTCCACCAAAAATTTTCCATAATTTTTGGACACTTATTTTGAGCTACAAAAATCATAAGATTAATTTCTAAAGGCAAATAAAAATACTCTACTGTGTATAAGTGTCAAACAGCAGATTTCATATTTTTATAATTTGCTTAGTATCATGAGAAACATCTACAAAAATTTCCAGATTAATTGCATGATCCAATTATTTATTCAAAATTGTAAACCACTGCCATGCAAGCATTTAAATCACCACAATTCATTCATACACCAAATAATGTGTAGCAACATTTTCCAGTGACTAAACATACATGCAGAGCCAGCAAAACAAGTTTCACATTTCTCTAAGTCATATTTTAATTACCATGCATTTTCCAATTCCAGCAAAAACATGGATTAATTATTTCTGCCCAGAAAAAGTGTTCAAACATAACATGCAATTACATCAAACTGTAGATCTGAGAATAGAGAGCACACCAAAATTTGTTTGACCAATTTTGGAACCATACAACTCAAGATATAGATTTTACAAGATTTAAACCGATTTCTGGAAAATCTTTATTTGAGAAAACCGCCGAAAAACACTAAACTCACCCAGGTCCACACCCGCAGAGGCACTGACAGGTGGGATCCAGGGCCGTAACCCCACGGGTCAGCCACGCAACACACCGGCCGATCTTCGGCCGGCTGGCTCTCGTCGACGGCGAGGTCTCCGGCCACGGGGTCAGCACCAGCGTCTCCCCGCAGCGAGGCGCACCCAGGGGTGCCCTTGGATCGGCCGGAGAATGACCGGAACACCTCCGACGAGCGTGCATAGCGGCACGGCGGCGCTGCTCGCCGTGGCCAGGCCGCTCCGGTGCGGTAGAGCGCGCGCAAACGTCCCTCCGAGATTCCTCACCTCACTACCGACCTAGCGCACCAAAGATCGAGCGAAAAGAGGCAGGATATAGCAAGATCCGTCGCGGCTGAGCTCTCTGGCAAGGTCGGAGCAACTCCGGCGAGCGTTTCACGGTGTACGACTGCTTCTTACCTCGGTAGAGCGTACGCAGGGGCTTACCGCGGCGACTGCGAGTGCGCTGGTGTCCTTGACGTCGAGGTTGGAGCTCTGGTGCGACCGGCGGCGAGCGGCGGAGCTTTCTCTGGCGATGGCGCGGGCGGAGCTGCTGTTGCTGCGGCTACGCGCGCGGACGGAGGAAGGAGGGAGAAGGCGCAGGCGACAGAATGGAGGGAGCGGTCTGGGGGCGCGGGGCGGCGTCCTGACCAGGGGGAGGGGGTGGTCGGCCGCGGTGCGCCCAACGCTGGCGTACGGCCGTCACGTCGCCGCCGCGGGATGGGACAAGGCGGGCGCCGCGCGCGGGAGAGGGAGGGGAGGGGGAGGCAGGCCGGGCTGCTGGCTGGGCCGAAAGGGAGGCGGGTCGGCCCAGCAGCGCCTGTCCTCTTTTCTTTTTTTTGAAATTCTTTTCTCAAATTCTTTCTAAATTCCTTTGGACTATTCAAAAATCACTTTCACCCTTTTCCTCCAAAAGCAAAGTTGTTCCAAAACAAAAACCCTACAACTTTGTTTTATTAAGCAAGACCAAATTCCAAATAGAATTTGAATTACATATTAAAACTAGTTCTAGGTTTTCAAATAAATTCATTTTGGGGATTTTTGTATAAATTCCATTTCTCAAATTCTATAACTCCAAAACTTGCACAAAAATACTCTTAATTCTTTTTGCACACAATTCAACCTAGTTTGAATATTTCACAATTTTAGGAGCAAGCATCATATTTTTAACACATTTAAATCACATGGAATAAAGCACATAAAATCACACTTTGAATGGACGACATGCTCATGTGATGCTATGCTTGATGAGAATGCTTATGAATGTTTTGATAAGACTAAGTGCATGCTTAACACCTAGGGTGTTACAGCCCTTCCCCCTTAGGGAAATCTCGTCCCGAGATTTGGGTTACTAACCATTTCTTATGAAATTTTGGATAAACTGCTTTTAAGTAATCCTCGGTTTCCCAAGTGGCATCCCTATCGTCATGATGACTCCACACCACCTTGTATGTTTTGACAATTCTGTTTTGGGTTACTCGTTCCTTTGTATCTACGATTCCCACTGGCTGCTCTTTATACTCTAAGTCTGCTTTTATTTTGATCCCTGGAGGTTCAATCCTCTGCTCAGGTACCTTCAAACATTTCCGTAACTGGGACACATGGAAAACTGGAAAGATCAAACTCAACTCTTCGGGTAACTGAATCTTGTAGGCTACTGGGCCCTTTCTCTCCAATATCCGATACGGTCCCACATATCTGGGTGCAAGCTTGCTTCGTACTCGGAAACGTTGGACTTTCTTCATTGGCGTAACCTTGAGGTACACATAGTCACCTATATTGAATTCAAGTGGCCTCCTTCTTTTATCAGCATAACTCTTTTGTCGCGATTGTGCCGCTCGCATATGCTGCTGTATGATTTGCACTTTTTTCTCAGCCTCGTTCACGAAGTCGATACCATAGTATCTTCTTTCACCAGGTTCAACCTAGTTTAATGGAGTTCTACATCTGCGACCATACAACGCTTCGAACGGAGCCATCTTGATACTCTCTTGATAGCTATTATTGTATGAGAATTCAGCCAAAGGTAACCATGATTCCCATGATCCCTTGGATGATAGTACACAGGCCCTCAGCATATCCTCTAACACTTAATTAGCCTTTCAGTTTGACCTGAGGTCTGGGGATGATACGCTGTGCTTCTTATTAGACTAGTCCCCAAACTCTTATGCATTCGCTCCCGAAAGTGAGCGGTGAACTGTGGTCCTCTATCTGATATGATGGTTTTGGGAATGCCGTGTAACTTGACGATCTCAGCTATATATATATCAGCATACTCGGGAGGTCGGTAACGAGTTTTCACAGGAATGAAATGAGCCGACTTGGTTAATCGATCTATGATCACCCAAATCGAGTCATTCCCCTTTCCTGTTGTCGGTAATCCTATGATAAAGTCCATGCTGGCCTCTTCCCATTTCCACTCTGGAACTGATAACAGTTGTAACAGACCTGTAGGTTTCATATGTATAGCCTTGACTCTGCAACACGTGTCACATCGGGCCACATATGCTGCTATTTCTTTCTTCATCTTAGTCCACCAAAAGTGAGATCTTAGGTCTTGATACATCTTACTACTACCAGGATGGATAGAAAGTTTGGAGAGATGTGCTTCATCCATGATGCGATTCTTTAATTCCCAATTCTTCAGAACTACTAGTCGGTGTTGAAACCACAATACCCCTCTCTCATCAACTCGAAATTGAGTTTTTGGGTCATCTTTGATCTTCTCTTTGATGTGTAAAATACCCTTGTCTGTTTTCTGACCTTCAATGACTTGACTCTCAAGTGAACAACTGAGCTGTATGTGACATAAGACTTCAGGATGCATGATATTGAAACCATCTTCAAACAACGGTTGAGCCACTTGATAGTGCGGTTTGCGACTCAAAGCATCTGCTACCACGTTAGCTTTGCCTGGATGATAGTGGACCTCCAGATCATAATCCTTGATTAGTTCCAACCATCTTCGCTGCCTCATATTCAGCTCGGACTGAGTGAAAATGTATTTCAGACTTTGATGATCGGTGTAGATATGACACTTATTCCCTAGCAGATAGTGTCTCCAGATCTTCAAAGCGTGCACTACTGCTGCTAACTCGAGGTCGTGAGTTGGGTAGTTGACTTCGTGCTTTCTCAATTGCCGTGAAGCGTAAGCTATAACTCTGCCACCTTGCATCAACACACATCCCAAGCCACTTTTCGACGCGTCACAGAACACATCAAAAGGCTTCTCAATATTGGGTTGCGCCAGAACGGGGGCGGTGGTTAGCAACTTTCGCAAGGTGCGGAAGGCTAGCTCGCACCCCTCCGTCCAGACAAAATTATGATCCTTTTGTAGCACACTAGTCATTGGCTTAGCAATCTTGGAGAAGTCGGGTATGAAACGATGATAATACCTGGCCAGACCAAGAAAACTTCGAACTTCTGAGACAGAAGTTGGTGCCTTCCAGTCCATGACTTCCTACACTTTCGACGGATCCACAGCAATCCCTTCTTCAGATAGAATGTGCCCTAGGAAAGGAACTTTCTTCAGCCAGAACTCACATTTGCTGAACTTTGCATATAACTGATGCTCTCGTAATCGTGTTAGCACGATTCTCAGATGCTCGGCGTGATCTAGCTCATTTTCTAAATAAACCAGAATATCATCGATAAACACTACAACGAACTTATCTAATTCTAGCATAAAGACTGAATTCATCAGATACATAAAGTACGCAGGAGCATTCGTCAACCCAAAAGACATGACCAGATACTCGTACAACCCATATCTGGTGGAAAAAGCAGTCTTTGGGATATCTTGCGGACGAATCTTGATTTGGTGATACCCTGATCTCAAATCTATCTTGGAAAATACTTTTGCCTTGGACAACTGATCAAACAAAATATCGATCCTTGGCAACGGATACTTATTCTTGATTGTTACCGCATTGAGTGGACGATAGTCCACGCACATGCGCAATGATTGATCCTTCTTTTTCACAAACAATGCCGGACAACCCCATTCTGATGAACTTGGCCGGATGAACCCTATATCCAGTAACTCCTTTAGTTGATTCTTCAACTCAGCGAGTTCGTTTGGTGGCATCCGGTACGGCCTTCTAGATATTGGTGCGGTACCTGGTATCAACTCGATTGTAAACTCTACTTCCCTATCTGGAGGAAGTCTTGGTAATTCCTCAGGAAAAACATCAAGGAACTCACATACCACTGGTATGTGTTCTAATGGAACCACCTGTACTGCACATGAAAGACTAACGAAGTCTAACCGTCGAGGTAGCTTGACCTGAAGCACACCTTCCCCCTGTGGGTATTTGAGGGAAAGAGTTCTATTTCTGGCATCTATAACTGCACTCTGTTGACACTTGCTAACACCAGTTGAATACTAGGTTGTCATCCCCAGCATGGCACTAGAGTGTACTATGGTATTTATACGCACACAGATAATCCGCAAGCGCACGGATACCGTTGAAGCTTTTACCCGGTTAAAGGTTTTATCGTATCCACAGGGAAACGGGAGAACTGATCTACGCTCTAACTTAACCAAGATAAGTAAATAGGTGTAAATAGGAAAGATGATAGAATCGAATAAGAACAATATTAAAGGTAAGATAACAGTGAGTGATAATATGGGAATAGAGAATAGAGCAATTCTAGTATATGGGCGATGGTAGCAGAATAGAGAGGATAACTATGGTTTCTCTACTTCAAAGGGGTATGTCTATGTCTGGGACGAACCACGTGATAAGAGTACACCACAAAGGATGCTTATCCATAGGCCGATAAACCCTACCCGTCCTGCTAACGAGAGGTGGACTACAGGGGACCAACGTAACTGTCACCTACGCGGCCTACCACACGATCCAGCTAGTCAGGGGATATCCACAAGTAATCTAGGTCTAAGCACCACGCTTACACCTATACTACAACTCTAACCTATAGGGTCCTATAGATTAGAAGTACTCAAAAGAGTTGTGAACCAGAACATACATGATTAGTAATTGCATAATGAATTAGAAGTAGATTACCAGAGTCATCCCATGAGCAAGCTTGATTAGAGCTTGATCATGGCGAAGTACAACCGGAGGAAGAACCGACAGGCCGGCCTCTCCTCTAATCCTCCTTCGCTCTCCATCTCGCTACTATCTAGATCTACTCTAGTTTAGAGAAGAGAGGAGAGCTCTCATCTCTAAACCCTAGCTTTTGCTCTGTCTATGAATAATGAATAATGATCAAGGGGTTTCTCCTCCAGGGGCCAGGGGGTCTGGTTTTATAGTCCCCTCAAGTGAACCTGAGCCGTCGGATCAAACCGACATTGATTGAACGGTTATTCTTGATCCTTTAGGTCGGTGGACCATAATCCGCGAGATTGAGCGTGATTGGCCGAAAAAGGTGGGCGGGCGCCCTAAGGACTTGGGCGGGCGCCCTGTCCCTGACTCCGTTCGGTCTCCGCTTCCTTCCCGTGGCTTCTGGAGTCTTCTAGATGTAAGATAATTGCGCGGCACGTTGATATCTCTATGTAATCCCGACGTGTGGGCCTTTCTTCCGTATTTCCTGATAACCCCCTGCAGAAATAGACAAACACCAAAACTCGTGGAATTCTGTTAGATAAAACCCTAAGTCTAGATGTTGATTTCATTTGGATCCTTTTCTTTGTTTATTTGATAATTAAATTTGATACTTAAGGACCGTCAACAAACTCCCCCAAGCTTACTTCTTGCTCGTCCCTGAGCATGGATAGACTCAGCTATGGATCATAAGTTGTTGCAATATCTTTAAAAAATTGACGGTACATATGTGTTGACGGTCCTTAATGCTCATAATTAACCATCAACTAATCATAGAAAAGGATCCAAATGCAACCAACACCTAGACTTAGGGTTTTATCTGACAGAATTCCACAAGTTTTGGTGTTTGTCTATTTCTGCAGGGGGTTATCAGGAAATACGGAAGAAAGGCCCACACGTCGGGTTTACATAGAGATATTAACGTGCCGCGTAATTTTCTATCATCTAGAAGACTCCAGAAGCCATGGAAACAAAGTGGAAGCCGAGAGGCCTCAGGGACAGGGCGCCCGCCCTAGTCCTGAGGGCGCCCGCCCTCCCCCCTAGACCAATCAGGGTGAAGTTCGGGGATCATGCTCCACCGACCTAATACTTCAAGGAAAACCACACGATCAATGTCGGTTTGATCCGACGGCCCAGATTCACTTGAAGGGACTATAAAACCAGACCCCCCTGGCCCCTGGAGATCATACCTCTTCTACAGAATCAAAGCTAGGGTTTCAATTCTTCATCCAAGTAGAGAGGATCCCTCTAGTTCTTCTAGTTCTACCTCTAGTTCATCTAGATCTAGTTCTAGTTCATCTAGTTCTAGTTCTAGTTCCTCTAGTTCTAGTTCTAGTTAGTTCTAGTTGTAATCTAGAAAATAGGGAGAGAGAAGAGGAGAGCGGAGGAGGAGCCGAATCTGTCGGATCTTCCTCAACATTATACTTTTGCAGCAACTGGTTCGTTCTTCATCGTTCTCCAGGTTCTTCAATTCATAATTCCTGAGTTCTCTAATTACTTTTATTTACATTCAAGTTATTTATTGGATTCCCGCTTGCATCAAGTGCTCTAGTCTTTATAATGCTAGAGTAGTAATTAATAGATTAGACGTGGTGTTTAGTCTTGCGATTACCTGGAATTGCACCCAATCCTGCAGATTGTTGTGGTAGCCTTAGGGTAGTGACAGCCCTAACGGTCGATGTATTCCACCACGTTTGGATCGGTGTTTGTAGGACCGTAGTCAGACCTTCCTAGCCCCCTTCTCATCTCTTTCTGTGGTTAGTGCTCTGATGTCCCGATATAGATAATCTTGAAGTAATTCTTGATTCTTAGATCAACTAGAGAACTCTGAGGAAACTTCCTCTCTTCCCACCAAAAATAATCATATAGTTATCCTTGGGCGATCTTGGATCATAATTAGTACACTCACGTTCCCTGTGGAAAATCGATACTCTGGAATACTCCCGGGTGAAGGCTACATCGGTATCCGTGCGCTTGCGGATTTTTCTGTTTGCGTTTAAAATACCCAACAATATGCTTTTAAATGAGGTCTCATCTCTGAGTTAGAATAAACTGTCAAGACTTAAAACTTACTTACTTTACCTTTCACCATGGGACTTGTAACCGTCACTTCTGTCTTGAGTGGTTAAAAGATAGAACAGTCCAGTCAAGTGCCATGTCGCTTATTCTTGATCAGCTATAGCTCTGGAGTTTTTGCAGATTTTCAAATAAAACTCAGAGATTCCTTTGTATGACTCTCTCATATCTCTCTTTTGTGGTATTTCTGGATCCTTACCAAGGCAGTGATGGTATATGTCTTCTCTCAAAATATGTGGTATTTGTGGTATAAGGGATAGTGACATTGTCTTCTCTCTCACCCTACTCTAATAAGGCTTTAATATCTGGAGCTCATAGGTGGGAGATAAAATATACATACTTACAAGACATTTATTGTATAGTCAAACCATGGATCCAAAGAAACAAATCAATAAGCCAAATCAAGATGTGCATGTGTGGCGAATGAATAGTGTATGGTGATGATGGTGATAACAATGGTGAAAGTCTAATTCTACTTTTGCTCTTTTGAGGGGATACATACCTTCCTTGCTTTTTGAAACTTTATGAGGAGAATGAGATGCTCTTCTTTTTCTTTTCTCTCAGATGGGTATCCTGTACCCCTAATTCTACTGTCGGACACTTGTCCATTTTTACCTCTCGTCTCACTCTTTTTCTTTTCTTTCGAGGTTCCGGGCACTTGCCCCTTTTTATTTCCTCGTTTATTTTTTTTCTTTTTCTCTCTTTTTTTTCAGAGCACTCATCACTTAAGATAATATAGCAAGTGGTAGTAGCAAGATAACTTGAGCATTTATTTCACAAGGAATAACAGGGATAGGAAAATGTTTTTGGCTATTCTCTCCCGGATTAGGAGTAGAATATTTTTAGGTGATTCTGGAGATGGAAATGGATGGATATATGTGGATGGTACTTCCGGAGTAGAAGTAGCATATATATGAGTGAACGTGCAAGTGAATCTTGATTTAACCACATGACAAGCTCCTAAGGGTCTACACAGCTTGACCACACTCAATGCTCATAAGCAGTAAATAATAAATGTGTGGCTCAAAGTCTAGCAAGCATGTATATATGGCTGTGGTAGGAATTTAAACTTTCATCATACAGGAACTCATCATGCAACATTTTAAAGATTTTTCAAAGATAAAATTCTCCAGAATTCTAGCATCTCTAGGAATAGATAAACAGCAGCTCAACCTTCCCATATCATATCCGTTAACAACTTAGATTTCAGATCAAGTTTTCATCCCACAAGTTTGGATCTAGAGCAAGCTTTAAATTATAATAGTTATGTCTAAACTTGAGAGAGAACTTCAAATTTGCAAATTAGGCAGAGCAACTATTCATCATATCCATGCTAGAGTTTTATTATTAAGATTCAGATTAGCATAGCCACTTTATTTATTTATTAAACACACTAAGCAAAAGATATATATATATATAAGCACAAAATCTTTATTTGGTTTTTCATAGTTTATGTATTTTAATATTCTAATATAATATAAGTATAAAGATAGGTAGAAATACTTAGCGAGATAAATGGGGGTGCTCTCCCCCAAGCTGAATTTTGACGTAATTTCTCTTGATGTAGCTAGCAGGTGGCAGAGGTGTATTTGAAAGTCAGCAGCATTCTGACAGCGATTAGAATGTCCTCCGTCTGCTAGTTTTCTTGATTCTTAAATTCTGTGGAGCTCAAATAGACAACACAGCTTGTGGAACTAATTAAGTGTTAGCATAAATATCTAGCCTTCATCACGTTGAGCTTCCTCAATAAATATTACTCCCTGTTTTTATATTTTTATTTTATAAAGTAGAAAAGAAATATTTATTTTATTTTTATGCCACCACAGTGAAGGTACTTATGGGTTTTATGCCACTCGTATACTCACATGGGGCTTAGTATTTTTTAACATTTTTATTTTCTTTTCAAGATAGCATGATAAACTAAAAATCTATTTAAGGAAAGTAAATAATTAAAGGGAAAAGGGAATGCAGAAAGGATAAATATGGATAACTACCAATCTTACCTTTCGGCGAGGGTTCAATGTTTTAAGTCTTCTTGACAAGACTTCTCACCGTGTTCATTCTTCAGGTGCGTCATTTGATTCAGGTGCGGACCTTGACGTATGCACCTCTTCGTTTGCCCAGCAGTTCGAAGTGAGGCGTTGGCATTGTCCTGCTCAGTGTGTTTGTGCTCATAGATCTAGGTCCTTCACTTGATAGAGTCTGAGAGTTATAAAACTCCTCCGTGTTTTGCTCGAAGTGTACCTGCTCATAGAGACAAGGCAGAGATCAAGTGCATGGGCCCTGTTGGTGGAAAACACCAACAGAACCAAAAGTGTATTTGTTCTTCTCTAACCTTAAGCATAGTGAGCAAGACAAGTTGATGGATGATAAGTTCATGAGTGTAGCACTTATAACATTTGTCAGATCAGATCGCTCAACCTTATGGAAAGATAATCTATCTATGTATATGTCTTTTTCTTTATATCTCTTAATGATTGAATGTGTAACATTTTAGCTCATATGATTAGGAGTGTGGGATCATGGAGGTAGTACTAAGAACAAGGATTAAAGGACTAAACATGTTGAATCAGTTGGGTTGGTTAATCTAGGGTTGTAAATCATACATGTTTGTCTCTTTTATTTATATGAACGCTAGAACCAAGGAGAAGCTTATAAAAGTGATAGTCAAGTACCTTAAGATGTTACCTTGCTTGAAGAGTGATGGTACAGTATCATCTTGTGGAAGCTTTCCTTTCTTAGCGGTTGTGCGTCGTGTTTGTGGCACCCTCCATAGATCATCTCTCTATGATGAATGAGCTATGTCCTTCTTGTGCAAATTGTTAAACTTCATGTGTCACTCTCTTCGTCTCTGATGTGAGTTTATCTCAGGACTTCCCAAATCGATATTGAAAGTTTTTCTGCAGGGGTTAGTCCGACAAAATATACCAATATCTACTCAAGCAGTTTTTTTAGTTCAATAACCAAACTAGACTCCATGTCTAATCAGATTAAGGAAGGCTATTTAACCTAAGCACCATGCTTAATTTAAATGCCAATGGAAGTATGGCGAGTACTTCCAAACCAACACTTGCTAGTAAATAGACAAAGGTAGCATGACAGCGTTTATAGAGATCTACTCAAGTGGAGATGAAGTAGTGTGATTAGTATTTAACAAATTGAGCATGTCTCAAAGGTAGGGACAACCAGCATAGCAACATGGCAAAGGATGTTTTTATGTAAAGTACTCCCCCAAGCTTGAATTTTGCAAAATTCAAGTTTGGATGAATTTAATTCAATGTTGTATGATGATTGGTTGGACATACCTTGTGCTTGTCATTCATCCAATCTTCTTGCTCTAATCTTAGAAAGGTTAGTGACAAGAATACCCGAAGGAATATTTTTTTACAATTATCCTTATATGCTCAATACACAAGGTAATGTTGCAAATAATTAAAAGCTCATATTACGATCTGATCAATGCTTATTTTAAGACACTAAGCTTGTCCTTGGGAAACCATCAGTTTATGTTGGCGAAGTGGTTTCCCCTCCGACGCCAACCTATATCTAGATCAACTCAACAAGATCTGCAATATTTATTATAGACATATGCATCGACAACTGCCCTTTTAAAGTTTTTATAAATAGAAAGGAAGAGGGGGTTGGAGATCTCAAGTGTGGTGATGTCGGAGAGACCAATAGATTGGGAAGATGTTGCATATGAGCATGGAGTAAACGAAGTGGCTATGAAATAAATTCCATGCTCATTAATGTTATCTTCGTCTCTAATCTGAATGTTCGGAGTTTCTCCTGGATTGGTCTCACCTATGTCCTCTTCTGTAGTTGGATGAATCTCATCTTCAAAGGGAGTCAAGAACTCACCATTTGAAATTGAGCCAAAGTCAGAACCTATTAAGGCTTCTTCCTTATCCATCCATTCTACACATTCTAGCCATTTAGAACTTGTGATCAAAATAGGGGAGGTGTTAGAATTTTCTATATGGCTTAGCTCTCCTTCTATGGCATTACTTGACATGCCATCCTTATGGTCTTCATGACTCCTATGGTTTGGTCGTCTTGGTGAATTGCTAGGATCATCATGAGACTGAAAAGAAGAGGGATAAGAGGGATCTCTAAGGTCAAGGATGGATTTAGAACTTGTGAACATGGAAGGGGAGTAGATAGAATTGTCTATATGGCTTAGCTCTCCTTCACTTGATATGTCATCCTCGACTTCTTCATGATAGGAACCAGGACATTCTCTAAGAGAAACATTATTGCAATGATTTGAATTATCCCTGCTTGAAGATCTCTTATAGAACCAGAAGTCTAAACCATCAGCATCTAAAAGATTTAAGGTCGGAATTCCTTCCTCCCTTGGAGATTTTTGGGGTATTGATGGTTTAGGATCGATAGCTAAAGTTTGGGATTGAAGTGGTTGTGATCTAGCTATCGAAACTTCTTCTTCTTGTCTAGGAACTGGTTCTTTCTCTTTCTCAGGGATATAAAAGCTAGGAGACTTTCCGCTCATTAAATCAATCAAATGCCAAGCTTCACTAGCGGATAGGTGGTGGAAAGATCCTCCAGAGGCCGCATGAAGGGTTTCCTTATTTTCCATACTAAGGCCCTCAAAAAAGTGCATTAGAAGAACTTCTTCTGTAATAGAAAGCTTTGGGCCAGTGAGAGTAAGGTTAATAAAGCGGTCCCATGATTTGCCAAGAGATTCTTCTTCCAGTTGTCTAAAAGAAAGAATCCCACGCCGAAGTTCCACCACTTTGGAGATTGGAAAATATTTAGAAAGAAAACTACTATATAACTCCTTCCAATCTCCATGAACACTCCCTACTTTGAGTTTATACCAATGTCTAGCTTTTCCCGTTAAAGAGAACGGAAAGAGCTTCCATTTAAGGGTCTCATCGGACATGCCTTCTATGCGAAGGAGGTCACAGACTCGATAAAACTCTCTTAGGTGTGTGTATGGGTTTTCCTCACCTTTTCCTGAGAAAGGTTGTTTTTGAATAAATTCTATGTATTCGGGGTCTATCTCAAAACTAGGTGCTATGATAGGCTTTGAAGATTTTGGTGGTTCGAGATGTGTGCCCATAGGTCTATGAAATTCATAGATAGACATGTTTGAATTCATAATAGACCAGAGATCAAGGATTAGATAAGAAGAAAGAATAGCAGAGATGAGGCAAAGGATAAAAGGAAAATATTTTTTTTTATTCATTTTTATAAAATGATTAAACTAGTTCGTAGTCAACTCAGCAACCGTTTCCCCGGCAACGGCGCCAAAAATGCTTGTTGACACTTGCTAACACCACTTGAATACTAGGTTGTCATCCCCAGCATGGCACTAGAGTGTACTATGGCATTTATACGCACACAGATAATCCGCAAGCGCACGGATACCGTTGAAGCTTTTACCCGGTTAAAGGTTTTATCGTATCCACAGGGAAACGGGAGAACTGATCTACGCTCTAACTTAACAAAGATAAGTAAATAGGTGTAAATAGGAAAGATGATAGAATCGAATAAGAACAATATTAAAGGTAAGATAACAGTGAGTTATAATATGGGAATAGAGAATAGAGCAATTCTAGTATATGGGCGATGGTAGCAGAATAGAGAGGATAACTATGGTTTCTCTACTTCAAAGGGGTATGTCTATGTCTGGGACGAACCACGTGATAAGAGTACACCACAAAGGATGCTTATCCATAGGCCGATAAACCCTACCCGTCCTGCTAACGAGAGGTGGACTACAGGGGACCAACGTAACTGTCACCTATGCGGCCTACCACACGATCCAGCTAGTCAGGGGATATCCACAAGTAATCTAGGTCTAAGCACCACGCTTACACCTATACTACAACTCTAACCTATAGGGTCCTATAGATTAGAAGTACTCAAAAGAGTTGTGAACCAGAACATACATGATTAGTAATTGCATAATGAATTAGAAGTAGATTACCAGAGTCATCCCATGAGCAAGCTTGATTAGAGCTTGATCATGGCGAAGTACAACCGGAGGAAGAACCGACAGGCCGGCCTCTCCTCTAATCCTCCTTCGCTCTCCATCTCGCTACTATCTAGATCTACTCTAGTTTAGAGAAGAGAGGAGAGCTCTCATCTCTAAACCCTAGCTTTTGCTCTGTCTATGAATAATGAATAATGATCAAGGGGTTTCTCCTCCAGGGGCCAGGGGGTCTGGTTTTATAGTCCCCTCAAGTGAACCTGGGCCGTCGGATCAAACCGACATTGATTGAACGGTTATTCTTGATCCTTTAGGTCGGTGGAGCATAATCCGCGAGATTGAGCGTGATTGGCCGAAAAAGGTGGGCGGGCACCCTAAGGACTTGGGCGGGCGCCCTGTCCCTGACTCCGTTCGGTCTCCGCTTCCTTCCCGTGGCTTCTGGAGTCTTCTAGATGTAAGATAATTGCGCGGCACGTTGATATCTCTATGTAATCCCGACGTGTGGGCCTTTCTTCCGTATTTCCTGATAACCCCCTGCAGAAATAGACAAACACCAAAACTCGTGGAATTCTATTAGATAAAACCCTAAGTCTAGATGTTGATTTCATTTGGATCCTTTTCTTTGTTTATTTGATAATTAAATTTGATACTTAAGGACCGTCAACACACTCCAGTCAGTCATCTTATTCATTCCAATGATGACATCCAGAACCAGCCCTGGCATGACCACGACATTTACACGAAACCTTCGGCCACTGATATCCAAGGTAACCCTTGTTACTGTTTTGTTAGTCAACACATCAGCCCCGGCTGAGCTGATGCGATAGCCATAACCCATCTCAGTAACTGGCTGGTCATGTTTTTGTGTAAATGCTTGGCTCATGAATGAATGCGATGATCCAGAATCAAACAAAACAACTGCAAGATGTTGGTTGACAGGAAACATACCAGCTATTACCGGTTCTCCTTCCGGGATCTCCTCGATCGAGGTATGGTGCACACGAGCTGGATAGGTTGGCTGTTGCCTCTTGGGGTAGGGACATTCCTTAGCAAAGTGCCCCATCTTGTGACAATTGTAACATGGTCCCTTGGGCGCGTTGTTGGTGGCAGGTGCCGCGGCTTGAATTGCCTTAGGCTTGGCAGGAGCTATCGCCACCTTGTACGGCTTCTGCTGTGTTGGTTGCCTGGTGTTCCTTCTCTGCGGTGGTCGAAACCTAGCACCTGGGCAGGAGGACGATACTGCGGTCGCCCTGCCACTGGTGCCCTGGACTAAGATGACCCAGCTTCAAAAGCCCTCTTCAGTGACTTGGATGCACTATAGTTGTTGTTATTATTCTCCTGGGTCAGACAGTCACTGATATAAGCATTTAAGGTAGTCTGGGTTCCTGTACCCATGGTTTTCAGCATCTTTGGGCTCAGACCCCTCTGGAAACTAGCGATCTTCTTGGCCTCCATGTTTACAAACTTGGGGGCATAGCGAGCGAGATTGTTGAAAGCGTGCATATACTCCTTCACTGACTTCGTTCCCTGAGACAGCCTCATGAACTCCCCAACCTTCATTTCCACCACACCCGGAGGAATATAATTTCCCCGAAACGCGATGGTGAAGCGGTTCCAGGTGATCGGGGTCCCCTCTGGGTAGGTGGTACGGTGATGGGACCACCAAATTCCAGCAGGTCCCTGCAACTGATGTGCCGCATACTCGGCCTTGAGTTCTTCAGTGATCCGAAGAATATGGAACTTCTGCTCCATGGTGTTGATCCACCCATCTGCCTCGAGCGGTTCCAAAGCCTCCTTGAAGACTGGGGGCTTGGTATACATGAAGTCCTTGAAAGAGCTATACTGGTTGACTTCACGGCCGCCCTGGTTATCCCCACGGCGAGTGTTTTCAGCGATATTGCGCAAGGCTTCCTCCATATTGCGCTGCATTTGTTCCATATTGCGTTGGCTTCCCAGAAACTGCGCGAAAAACACGTCTGCAGTATACAGAGGAGGCGGTGGTGGTGGCGGTGACGGTGCTCTGTCCTCATTTCGTCAAGCCCCACCTCCGGATGTACCCGCTCCAAGACCAGGGTTGCTGTTACCCCCACCACGTGTTTGCACCATCTGCATACGTCAATGATAAGCAATCGTTAGGAGTTGCCATCAACGGTACACATGTGTAGAATGATGTCGTACTGAATTTACTAAGGAATAAATTCGCACAATACACAGAGGCACAACAATTCGTCATCCACATACAACATCACTTAACCGATTACTTAACATTCAAGCAACAAAGTTTGCATACATCCAAAATTGCCAGCCTACATACACTGGACTTTTAGCGTCATCTCATAAAGTTTTACATGGCCCAGATCCAAAAGTACAAGACACGACATGCAACATCAACAACAAAAGAAGAGGGACTAGCTCTAGAGCCCTAGTATCTACTCGCTATGGTCACTGTCCATGCCGGAGCCCTCCTCGTCCTCATCTCCACTAGCAGCTGCCCCTATCTCTGGATCCTCATCCATCTCGTCCTCAGAGTCTAGCTCAGCTGCTCCAGGCAGGTGGTGAGGGTGGAGCAGATTATGCAGCTGGTGGATCTCCTCATGCGAGTTCTCATTGTACTCCTCAGCATTAGCTAGCTGCTGCTCAAGCTCTAGCTGTCGGGCCCTCAAAAGTGTCCTCCTCGTGCCAGGCTTCATTCGTCTGACCAAGCACATGGACTAGCATGCGCTCGCAGTTCCTATGAGCAGTAGTCACCCTGTCGCGCTGCTCTCTCACTGCAAGCAGGTCCTGACTCAGCTCACTGTTCTTCTGGACCGCCTGATCCCTCTCTCGGGTCACGCGGGGGAACTCTGCCTGCAGCCTCTCAACCTCAGTGTCAAACTCACGCTGCAGCTGGCGCTTCTTATCCTGGACGGTGAGAAGAGACCCGGACAGGCGACCCAAACAACGCTCCAGGCCTCCATAGGTCTTCATCAAAGCGTACTAGCACTCATAGCTGCGCTGTCACTGTGCTGGTCTTCATCCGCACTCCTCACTAGAGCGTTCACCTCAGACTGATCCCACACTGAAGTGTAGGGGTCACCCCGAGGAAACACCCCAGCGAAGGCGTGGGCCAGCTCCTGTGGAAACCTCTCCATGAGGTCCCTCAGAACTGCGAAAGCTGCCCGGCTGGCACAGTGGAAAGGCGTGGCACCTCGGAACTCCTACACCCAGTCGCCCCAGGCGGGGTCACCTCCACTGGTAGGGACCACTGCCTCAATCCCCACCAGGGTGCGGTCACCAAGCTGCTCCTTGTCCCAGTAGTAGCGAGGTTCCCTTCCTTCAGGATACCCCATCGAACTGAGTACCCTCCATAGCAAAGTGGGCATCCCAAACTCCTCCAGGAACTTGCTCTTATGACGCAAGCTCCTGGCTGCCAACAGATGGCGAGGGGCCCGCCCACCAGTGGACTTGCGAGCGGTGAGCCTAGTGCATGCCATCTGCTGCAAATGGAATACCTTGGTTAAGATCGAGGATTTATCTTTAATTATTTTATTTAGAATTGGGACAGATTAAATTAAGGGGGAAAGTAAGCAATGATATGAAATGAACATGATGCATGCACTGTAACACCCCAGTGTTATGGTTGCACCAATCATGTGCATATCATGAGCATCATCATCTACTCAAAGCATATCATGATCATCATCTCTCTTGAGCCATGTCATTCTATGCAAAAATATGTTTTAAATTTCTTAAATAGGCTTCCTATGCTTATGTTTGAGTGAACCATGCTTGTGTTCGTGCTTAATGCCTTGGTAATTAGTTTATCTATGCTTAACTTGACTTTGGGAACAATGTTCATGTTGATCACTTCTCCAAAATATGCTTCTAAGTCATACTTATGAAAATAGGCCTTAGAAACCTCTTTTGCTTAGGCTTTTAAAAAGTGTTTCATAAAATGTTTGCATGTCAAAACTTTCTACAGCAAAGTTGTACCAAATTTCATAAGGAACAAAAGTCCTTTTATGGCCATCTCATGAAAATGATCACAAATAGCTGAAAAGTGACCCACAAGGCAGATTTGGGGCTGTTTCCAACACTTAGAAAATTTTCTAAGTCTTGGAACGAAACCAGTTTGCTCGATTGATTTTGAAAACACTATATCTCTCAATCCCGGCCGATCTGGCCTTGGCTCTAGTTGACAAAGTTGTAGAACTCATTTGGGACTCCAACTTTGTCAACTGCACCATCTTCTAACTCGGTCTGGTTTGAGAGATAATCATCGGTGAAGTTGCTCTGTCAGACTGTCACCGTTTCTTCTGAACCGAAGCCGAGCTCGCCGTCGTGGATGGCCAGAGCGCCACCTGTCCGCTAGATGGCGCCCGTACGCCGGCGATGGCCCCGCTCGTCAGGTCGACGGTGTTGGCATGGACGCCACGGCGCCCCGCACTCACTCAGCGCCCGTCCATTCTCCTCCTCCGCTCTCTCGCGCTCGCTCGGGCGGAAAACGCCGTCGCCATTGCCGCCGAGAGCTTCGCCAGCTCCTCGCGCCCTCGCCTCTGCGTCTTGCTTCGCCTCCGAGTGCCTCCAAGTCCGCCTCGAGCTCCTCCATCTTCTCCACCCATCAGTTGGACGAGATCTCCCCGAGGTGAGCGGCATTTCGCAAGTTCTCCGTCGTCGGGTTCGCGGCCACCGCGACACCGATTCCGGCGAACCTCGCCGCTGCTCTACCCTTGTTCCCTTTCTTCTCTCTGGGTAGGGTTAGGGTCTGCTTAGGTCTTGGCGTCGGTCCACACCACGCCATTACGGCTGAAACCTCACCGTCGCGCGGGAACACGGCCGCTGCACCGCCGTGCTCACCGCCGACGAGCACCTCGCACGTGAGCAGGTTCACCGGAGCCGTTAGGGTTAGGCGGTCCTACCTCGAAAGCTCCGCGCTGACTCACTGATGCTTAAGCCGCCTTCCCCCGACGCTCTACCGGTCGGAGATGGCCGGCGTAAGCCGGAGTAGCTCCGCCGTGCCGCCATGGCCGACGGCGACCCCTCTCCGTAGCCGAAACCCTAGCACCACCTACCTCAATCGACGCGGAATCTTCCCAGGAGCACGTTGGTGCCCTTGGATCCGCCGGAGAAGCTCACCGTCGGCGAGCATTGCCGGCGAAGGGGGTCCTCTGTCTCGGTGTCGCTGACACGCGGGTCCCGCATGCCAGTGACTCAACGGTCACCCCCTTTTCTTTTATTCAAAACTGGAATTTTGACTTTCTTGCAAAAATCATATCTCTTGTTTGTGAGATCCAAAAATTGTAAAACAAATTTTGTGGTATTCCTTGAGATGGCTAGTTTTTAATAAAAATATAAAATGAACCATGTTTTCTGGGAAATTATTTATTAAGTATTTAATCTTGTTAATCATGGATAAATTCATATCTCTGGTTATACTGCTTAGTTTACTGTCAAACTTTTATGGTAGTCTCTGTATGGTATTAGAATGCTTTGATAAATATTTCATGATTTTTGGAGTACTGCAGCTTTGATATGTAATTTATGGTTGAAATGTGGCTTGTTTCTTTAATTAAATCATATAAAATAATTGGTACTTATGCTGGTGCTCTACTTTGGTAGTAAACCTGTTTATGGCATTCCTAATGTGTAAATAATCTGAAATCTGTTGTTTGGCATAATACAAGTCATATTTCCCAATTTATGAAATAAGCACTTAGCTACATGGTAAATGTATATCTTTAATTTGGTATATGCAATTGCTCTGAAATTTTTATGGTGATGATTTGATGCTTTATTTGTGTTCATGTAATTTTTGTAGATTTTTCTGAGCACTTTGACTAGGCATCTTGTAATTATGCTTCTTTCTAGAAATAATTAATAAATGCCTTGTTAAGTAAATGTTTGGGGGTTGTCATCTGATGTTCTGGTAACCTTATAATATGTTTGTGCTCATAAGCCATGTGGTTGGCATGGTTTATGTTTTGGTCATGTCATTAAATAATTACTTAAAGGGGTTAAAGGCTGTTCTGGACAGCAAGGAAAGGATTTAACTTTGCTTAATGATAACTTGACTTTCTGTGAAACTTGTCTAAATCAAAGTTGTTCTAAACTTATTGAACTAGCTGTGGTTTGAATTTGAGGTCATTTGGCCAAGTAGTTTAAAAGTTATAGCTGTTGCAAGTTGGGTTCCAGGGATGGGTGTTCTCTGTTTTTCTGGGACAGAACCTGGAACCTTGTTTAAATAACTGGTTTAATGTATGAATCATGCTGTGATGTTTAAAGATGAATTGTAGACAATTTCATAAGCTTTCCAGAATGTCTTTATTTGTGTTTGTTTGATCTGTCTATCATTAGTTATGATTTATTTACCAGGTTACTCTTGTTGTGTTGCTTGCTGATTTAGTATCATGGTAGGTTTTGGGGCTAAGCTAACTTGTTTACTTGTGTGAGCTTGTATAACTTTTGCTCTGTAAATGAGTGTCCAGTGAGTTGCTTGTGTTATTAAGCATTCATCTTTAGCATGTGCATCTTCTTATTGTTCGAGCATGCAATAGGTGCATCGGACGCGACAGCCTCCTACGAGCTGCAGGCGAATCCCGAAGGTCAGGAGGGCAGCCAAGAGGTGGAGGTCCAGCAAGCCGGACCCGAGGAGCCAGAAGAAGAAGTTGAGTGCCCGAATCACGAGCCGGCGTCGTTCGTGAAAGGCAAGCCCCGGAGCATTCTAAGTCTCCCTTATTTTCGAAAGTTCACTTAATATGTTCTATCTATTGATGCATTACGTATAGGAGTTGTGATGAAACTTTTGCTGCATTCTACTCTATCCTTGTCCAGATAACTCTCCACACCCTGGTTGTAGAGTTAGGATCGAGTAGCAGCTTAGCCTTGTTTAATCGGTAGAAGTCGGGTGATATCCTGTCACCTGCGCGATATAGGGTTATGTCGGATCACGATGGTCTATATGTGCTATCGTGGATGGAACCTGATTAAAGTGACTTAAGCCGGGTGGAGTTTTGCAAGTTTGTAGTAACTCCATCTGTGGCAGCTAAGGACCGATCGTTGTACGTCCTCTTGTCATGTTGAACGCATGCCTAACACTTAGTTGGCCGGATAACTCGTTCCGACCGCGAAGCCGAGTAGTATGACTCAGGCCGGAAGACCGGCAAGTATAAAGTGCGCACTACCGGAGGAAATGCGGTGTGTAGGGGACCATTGGCGTAAGTCCAAAGGCAGGTGAGTTAAAATTCCTGACCTCCCTGGCGGAGTGGTAGCCCTGGGAGTGCGGCGCTGATCGGAGCCGCGATTCCTGAGTTGTACCAAAGGTGACCCGTTGGCTCTCCGGCAGGGGATGCTTGGGTGAGTGCTAGGAATAACCCTCCAGCTGGATAGGAATCCGATTCGAATCGCCGTCTCTCCCGGTTAGTGAGAACTTGACAGAGCAGCGGCAAACGTAGCATTCACTAATGAACTTGGTTCATGAAAATGATGATAGCAAGAAGAACATATGATGAACTTGATATGGTTATTATTGTTTGTAATAATCAAGTGATGTGTTATAGTATAGGTGCCAATCTAGTGGTAGGCTGATGATAATTAAATATGATGCTCTCAAAATAATTTAGTTGTGAGTTAAGCTTTTGGCAAAAGGTGAGTCAACCAGCTCCACTTGATATGTATCCTTGCATGATCCTTGGTGTCTTTTATGTTTTACTAGACGGGTAAGTCTAGCTGAGTACATTTTCGTACTCAGGGTTTATTCCCACCTGTTGCAGATGACATCTTTTATGACGGTTTCTGCAAGACCTGTCTCCATCCCGCTGGGGATGAGGACTAACCGTTGGGCACGGTTCTCTAACAATTTTGTCCCTGATGCTTTTGGAAGGATGGCATAGACTCTGGCAGTAACAGAAACTTGTGAACTGAACTTTGAACAAGTGTGTGTAACTATTTTGCTTCCGCTACTTCGAACTTGGGTTGTAATAACTTAATGACTCCGATGTGGTGCCGCTTCGACGACAATGAATGACTATGTAACATTCGTTGTGTTTATGTTGAACTATTACGATCTTGGTTTGTTGCGAGTTGGTTTGAAGTCCTTCGTGATTTCAATTGACTACCGGGATTATATGGGCTCAAGTTTGGAAACTTGATTGCTTGGCGATCGTTTCTGCACTTGAACTCTTATAATTTGGTCGGTTCTGTGACAGCTGGTATCAGAGCAAGTTCAGCATTATAAATGCAGCGTTTGTGTATTTAAAACAAAAGAGTTTTTAAATAAAATGGTGTAAAACAAATAATTAAGTTATGCCAGTGGTCGAATCCTCCTTGCCCACATAAGGACTCTAGGTGGCTATTTAAGTACTGACTTGGGGGGTTTTATTTATGTATCTCCGGCAGTACTCAGGTATGGATGTGTGATGACCGCACTATGCTACCCTGTGGTCTAATGGTGGAGGTAGCCTTCATATGTGAATTAGCCACATATGTCGCTAGATTTAAATTATGCAACGTCGCACCTACGCCCCGGTAAGTGTGAGCTGTGAGAGCATGATCGTCCAAACGGCGGTCTAGGGGAGTGTTCGCGGTGGTTTTCTAGAGTGGTTACATGTCGAAACCATGGAACCACGAAAGAAACTTAATTGGGGAGTATTTAATTTCTCGGGTAGTTGTGGTGTCATTGTTTGAGCATGTTGGCATGCCTAAGCGATGTGCACTTAGTTTACTGTTTTCTTGAGTGATATATTGGGAAATTGTTGGGCTGAAATGAAATTTTCTGCAGGTACTCTAACAGCGCACGTGTAAACCGATAGTTATCGTATCGAGAGACGAATGTATGCCACCGTATATCCGTTAGAACATTAATTTTCTAAGTTTGTGAGGACGTACGGTTCGTGCATGCATCATGTCGCATTCATACATACATTCTGTCTACTCCTTCCCTTACAATTTCGTCCCTTTTAAATAAATAAATGTTGCTTAAACTAATTCTCTTTTACCCATGGTATTCCTATTCCTTTCCACAGATGGACGCACCCGCTTCACCCCGTCCCAGTGACACTTTCTTGCATGAGTTTGGTACTCCTACCCTGCTCTGGAGGGTGTTACGGACTGTTGGGTATACTGAGCCACCTCAGTATTCTTAGTGGGACATGGAGAGCACAGTAGGGATACAGTGGTTTGCTGTGCAGGGAGTTGTCCCCCCACATGGGGACAAGCCTGCATGGACAGGCTGGACTTGTAGCTCAGATGGGCAGACTCCTTGAGAGGCAGCTCAGGTTGCAGCCCAGACTATCCTGCTCGATATCTGTCAGAGGTGTGGTGATGAGCTGATGGGAGGACCAGCGGCCTCCATTCCCAGTGTTGACCCAGCAGCAGCGGAGTGGAAGCAGGCTGATGGTTATGCTTTGGTTCGAGGCAGGGGAGAGAGAGCTGAGAGTTCTAGTCCCGCTATGAGTGCTATGATGGCTGTGCTCAAGCTGATCAGTCAGCGAGAGGGCACCTATGCACAGGTGATGGTGGCTGTTCGCAGGGCCCAGGAAATGCAGCGGAAGGCTGAAAATCGTGCTCGCAAGTTTCGCAAGCAAGCTAGACTCCTGGAGCAAGCTCAGAAGGACCGCAATGACTGGGAAGGTATTGCGGAGTACTGTAGGCAGCAGTGGGTAAAGGCCATTAGGGAGAGAGATCATAAGCAGGATTAGATGAGCCAGTTAGCTAGAGAGAGGGAGACCTTACAGGAGCGCTTGGTGCAGCTCACCCGTGAGAGGGATACTGCACTCCGCGTGTCGGAGAACAGGCGCCAAGCATGGGAGATGCACCGAGTTCAGTCGCTTGAGCGGGAGAACTATCTGCAGGATCAGATTGAGGCTGGTCTTGTGGAGATTCACCGTCTCAACAACTTGCTACACCCTATTCCTCGCCCTATACCCGTGTATCCAGAGGTGGGACCTCAGGTGATTGTGGCCGATGATGATGGTATGGAGGTTGATGGACCGGCAGCGGCTGCACCACCTTTACACGAGGACGTGGAGGACGAGGAGCTTGAGCCGGTTAGCGACGAGGATGGAGAGGCGATCTTCGACGCTGACTCGGACGACGAGCCTGGAGTGTAGGGAGTAGTGGGTAGTGTTGTGTGAGGATCTTTTGCAATATGCTAGTCGGCCGTGGTGCTTTTGTAACCATGTTGTAATCCGAAACTTTAACCTTGACTCATGGCATGTACTGTAATGATGTAATAACTTTGTGGACCCAAAGTGCAATCTTAACATGTTTGTTATGTTATGACGATGTTTCCCGTTGTGGTGCATATTGCGGATATCTCTGTCATGTGTTGGATTGGTGATGTTGTTTTGTGGAATTGAATTATTGTGCCTTTTCTGTAAAGCTATTCTCTCGAATACTTTCAGGCATAAATACAAGTTCTTCTGCGGCAAATCTTGTCATCATCAATACTCACTGACTGTGTCTTTACAGATGTCTCGTGGCACCCGAGGTGCGGAACAGCGTTCAAACATGAATCCACCACCTCCTCCCCCACCACCAAATCCAGCTGAGCTGATGCAAATGATGGTGGAAAATCAGAGGATGCTCACTGAGACCATCAATCGGATGGCGAATCAGGGTGGTCGTAATGCGCAGGAAGGGCCAGCTCCTAACCAGTACAGTAGCTTCAAGGACTTCATGGATACGAAGCCCCCACCTTTCAGAGAAGCTGAAGAACCCCTTCAAGCTGAGGAATGGCTGAACACGGTGGAACAAAAGTTCCGCTTGCTTCGGTTGACTGAAGGTCTGAAGGCAGAGTATGCAGCTCACCAACTACAAGGACCGGCCGGTATCTGGTGGAATCAGTATCGGGAAGCTCTTCCAGCCGACACCGTGCTTGATTGGAATCTTTTCCGTGATGCTTTTAAAGGGCATTTCATTCCTCCTGGTGTTATGGAGATGAAGCATACTGAGTTCATGCAGTTAAGTCAGGGCAACAGGACTTTGAAGGAGTATTTGCATGCTTTCAATCATTTGTCTAGATATGCTCCTGAGTTTGTGAACACAGAGATAAAAAAGATTGCTAGTTTCAAGCGGGGTTTGGGCCCCAAATTGCTGAAGACTATGGGCCGCACTAAGTGTGCAACTTTCAATGAGTTTGTCAGTGATGCTCTCACTCAAGAGAACTATAACACTGTGTACACTGCGACCAAGACTCGCAAGAGGGCTTTTGAGGCTGGGGCTGGGTCATCTCAGTCTAAGGCTCCAGTGGCAGCCAAGCCACCGTTCCGTGCTCCAACGCCGAATCAAAGGTACCGCCCTCCAGTGAAGAAGAATCAGGCCAAGACGGGTTTTCGCAAGGGATACTCTATTGCTCTTCCTAGGGGCAATACGGGTCCCAACTATGCCAAGACTCCACCTGCCAACCGTCCGTGCTGGAACTGCAATCAGACCGGGCATTGGCAGAGCAACTGTCCGTACCCGCCGAAGAAGGGTGTTGACGGTCCTTAAGTATCAAATTTAATTATCAAATAAACAAAGAAAAGGATCCAAATGCAACCAACACCCAGACTTAGGGTTTTATCTGACAGAATTCCACGAGTTTTGGTGTTTGTCTATTTCTGTAGGGGGTTATCAGGAAATATGGAAGAAAGGCTCACACGTCGGGATTACATAGAGATATTAACGTGCCACGCAATTTTCTATCATCTAGAAGACTCCAGAAGCCACGGGAACGAACGGGAGGCCGAACGAGCCCGGGGGCAGGGCGCCCGCCCACTCCCCTTGGGCGCCCGCACAGGTGTTTCCACCAATCACAGAATGAAGTACACCATTGCAAAGATTTCGTCGAGCTGATCGAAATGCATATATTATTTGCTATATTTGGAGTCCGGAATCAAGAGATATTAATAAAAGAAGGACTCCACATAAAAGAGCTGCGGGATTAATTGGGCCCAAATCAGATTTTGGTCCATTAAGGCCTATGTGCATTTTAATGAGATATGGTGGAAAGTTTAGTACCACATCGCCTGATGAACCAAAAACGCACAGAGGAGGAGGACTATATAAGCAAGGCCCCTAGCCCCTGGAGGAGGACAAGAAATTATCATAGAGATTAAGGGGTGCCCTCGAAGGAAAACCTCTTCTCTAAATAATATTTCTTTTTAGGCTTAGCAACCAATGTAAGGTAGAAATAGATCTTCTAGTTTCTACTAGATGGAGAGAGATAGAGTGGAGGTGTGGATCGGAGGAAGGCCGGCCTGTCGGTGTCTACTCCGAGTTGTACCTGCGGGATCAAGTCTCCTAACCCGAGGCTTGCTTCTAAGATTCTTCAGTAATTCGACTTCTAATTCTAGTAAGTTCTTGTTTCATTGTTCTTTGGTTTATGAGTTTACTTTAATCCTCTTCCGGTTGAGTATTAGAGTAATCACTTGTTAGCGTAAACGTGGTGTTTAGGCTAGGGTACTCATAGATATCCCCTGACTAGCTGGACCGTGGTAGTAGCGAGGAACGTGACATTTCCGAGTTACCTTTGCAGATCACATCTCGTTAGCAGGACGGGTAGGTTTATAGGTGCGGGTCGAACATCCTTTGTGTTGTCTAGATTCCGTGAGCCTCCCCAATAGAACAGTAGATCATCCTTACCAAGGTTAGAACGAGACTACGGTTGCAGTCTTCTCTATACATCACTCACATCGAGAGACATTCTTTGTAGCCTAAAGGGATAATAGCAATAGATTTGGTTAGTCAGATGCATCCTTTCTCCCAGTGGTAAAAATATAAATACGATAACTCTGGATAACCTCCCGGGTGAAATGCTCACCGATATCCGTGCGCTTGCGGATCATTTTCTAATTGCGTTACCAAATATCAACAAGCATTTCTGGCGCCGTTGCCGGGGAGAAAGTCGGTTTGCTGAGATAACTTTGAGTCTTGCTATTATCTTGTATTATACTTTTATACTTTTATTCTTTTATCTTTTTATTTTTATTTTTATGGATAATTCAAATTCCATACCTATTATTAAATTCTTTGCACCTTCGGAGACCAGCCATAGACCATGGGAGTCAACACGTCCTGCCTCTAATTATGATCTGTGTCCGGAGTTGATTGCAATAGGTCAAAACCAACCCTTTTCTATAGCCGAGGTCCTATCTTTTAATCAAAAAGATAAAGCACTTTTAGCTACACCTAGGGAATCCGTTAATCTTTCTATAAATTCTGGTTTAGACCTAACCCTACAAGACCATGTTTTTCCTAGATATTTTCACATTGGTCTTAATCATATAACCTTTGGTAGAGTCTTTCTTTCTTTATCTATTAGTAAAGGAAGGTATGTCTTCATTCGTGGATATCCTTCTTGTACTAGTCTTCATAGAAAAATCTTAGAAATAGAGAAGGAATCATCTCCCAGACAAGGAAAGGAAGTTTCAATAGCCAATTTCCAAACATTTCAATCCCATAATTCGGCTATCCATCCCATCCTTGAGCTTAATAAATTCTACTATGCTCTTTCTCTTAAACCTCCCGATAATCCTATGAATTTCTCTAGACATCCCCTGCATAAGAAGGAGGATCGAGAAGAGCAACATCAATGGCTAGAGGGCATTAAAAATCCATGTGCTATCACCATTGAATGGATAGATAAAACAAACTTGAGAGACAATCCTAGAGGAATTTTAAGCATTCATGAAGAATCATCCTTGGAGTTTGAGAATGAGAGAAACAACAGTGAGCATGGAAGTTATTTCATAAATACCTTACCAAGTCCTTGCTCATATAAAACATCTCCCCAATCAATCGGTCTCTCCATCATCACCACATTTGAGATCTCCAACCCCCTCTTCCTTTCTATTTATAAAAACTTTAAAAGAGCGGTTGTCGATGCACATGTCTATAATAAATATTGCAGATCTCGATATAGGTCAGCGTTGGAGGGGAAACCACTTCACTGACATAAATTGATGGTTTCCAAAGCTTAGCGTCCTTAAACAAGCACTTATCAGATCATAACATGAACTTTTAATTATTTGCAACATTGCCTTGTGTATTGAGCATATTGAGATAATTATAGAAATATTCCTTCGGGTATTCTTGCCACTAACCTTTCCAGGATTGAAGCAAGAAGATCGGATGAATGACAAGCGCAAGGTATGCCCAACCAATCATCATGCAACATTAAATTAAATTCATCCAAACTTGAATTTTGTAAAATTCAAGCTTGGGGGAGTACTTTACATAAAAACATCTTTTGCCATGTTGCTACGTTGGTTGTCCTTACCTTTGAGACATGCTCAATTTGTTAAATACTAATCACACTACTTCATCTCCACTTAAGTAGATCTTTATAAGCCATCATGCTACCTTTGTTTATCCTAGTAAGTGTTAGTTTGGAAGTACTGTACATACTTCTATTGGCTTTTAAATTAAGCGTGGTGCTTAGGTTAAATAGCCTCCCTTAATCAGATTAGACATGGAGTCTAGTTTGGTTACTGAACTAAAAACTGCTTGAGTAGGCATTGGTATATTTTGTCGGACTAACCCCTACAGGAAAACATTCAATATCAACCTGGGAAGTCCTGAGATGCAAACTCATTGGAGATGAAGAAAGTGACACATGAAGTTTAACAATTTGCACAAGAAAGACGTAGCTCATAAGAGATGATTCATGGAGGGTGCCACAAACACGATGCACAACCTCTAAGAAAGGAAAGCTTCCACAAGGTGATACTGTACCATCACTCTTCAAGTAAGGTAACATCTTAAGGTACTTGACTAACACTTTTATAAGCTCCTCCTTGGTTCTGGCATTCACATAAATAAAGAGACAAACATGTATGATTTAGAACTCCAAATTAACCAACTCAATTAATTCAATATGTTTAGTCCTTTAATCTTTGTTCTTAGTACTACCTTCGTGACCCCACACTCCTAATCATATAAGCTAAAGTATAGCACATGCAATCTTTGGAAGATATAAACAAAACATAAATATAGATAGATTATCTTTCCATTAGGTTGAGCCATCTGATCTGACAAATGCTACACTCATGATCCATCAACTTTGTCTTGCTCACTATGCTTAAGGTTAGAGAAGAACAAATACACTTTTGGTTCTGTTGGTGTTTTCCACCAACAGGGCCCATGCACTTGATCTCTACCTTGTCTCTATGAGCAGGAACACTTCGAGCATAATATGAAGGAGTTTTACAACTCCCAGATTCCACCAAGTGAAGAACTAGGATCTACGAGCACAAACACACTGGAGATACTGGACGCTCAGGCAATCACTGCCCTGAGATGCTTGAGGACGTGAACTACATCAACAACAATAACAACTATTACTACAACCGTCCTCAACAACATCAAGGTTGGAATCAACAGAGGCTTAATTACTCAGAGAGGTGATCTAGGACGCCCCGTCATCCCGATCTCCATCGGCATGGTGGACTTCCCAGAAGCACTCTGCGACTTTGGCTCCAGCGTCAACATTATGCCCAGGGTTGCAGATCGGACACTCAGTTTCCCAAAGGAAATATTGAAGAACCTCTGCGTCCGAGTTGGTACCTTGTATGCTCTAGCAGACTTCATGGTGATAGAGACTGGTATTGAGGAGAGGGCACCCATCATCTTAGGGAGGCCATTCCTAAACACTAGAGCTGTCATCTACGCTAATGCTGCCAAGATCAGTCTCTACATCAAGGGGAAGAAGGAGACTTTCCTTCAAGACCAAGACTACACAAACTTCAGAGCAACCCCGACATGAACCAAGGAAGAGGACCAACAGGAGGAACAAGAACAAGCAAATGTGGACCGAGTCAGCTAAGATGGTCACTGCAGTTCAAGGAGGTCAAGATCGTCAACTCAAGTCACCTTTCTTGATCAAGAAGGACGACCCTGGTGTTCTAAGCATTGAGTGCACAATCAACAGATACTCTTTTCAGAAGACACTCTACGACACCGGATCTGACGTCAACATAATGGCTGTAGTCACTTATCAGCTCCTGCATGAAACCATGCCCCTACAACCAATATACATTCAGCTATAGATGATTTTCAGGTCATTGACAAGGGAGAAGACGAGTATGATCCACCCACCATCCTTGGAAGACAGTTCCTCAGCACTATCAAAGCCATCATCTATATTGGAACCGGAGAAGTCCACATACACTTCTCCTCTGAGAAGGTATGCCGCTGTTTTACTGAACCTAACTATATAGTTGAAGACTCTAAGCAGGTCAGGACAAGAAGAAGACAACGCAACCACAACTAGAGGAGGCAAATCATCAAGAACGGATGGGTAGACTACGAAGGAGAAGTGATAAGGACTGAAGACATACAACTTGAACAGAACTGTCCTGAGGAGACTGTAGCACCGAGTCAGGTGTGGAAAGAGAACATAGTTATACACAAAGAGGAGGCGCCACCGGAATCACCGACTACGCCACCTAGCGAATCCCAGGATGACTGAAAACACAAGGAGTCCCGTTCGGAGGACTTAAAAACACCGAACGCCTTGTCAAGGGGTAAACTTGGTAGTTATCCTTTTCCTTTCAATCATTCAATTATAGTTTGCTTAGTTAATCAGGTTCATGTTATCTTGAAAAGAAAATAAAAAAAATGTTAAAAAAATAGTAAGCCCTATGTGAGTATGCTCATGGCATAAAACCCATAAGTACATTCACTGTGGTGGCATAAAAATAAAATAAATAAGTTTTCATTTTACAATAAAAAATATAAAAATAATAAGTGCATGATCCTGCTAAATAAATAACATTTATTGAGGAGGCTCAACATGATAAAGGCTAGGTATTTATGCTAACACTTAACCAGTTCCACAAAGCTTTGTTGTCTATTTGAGCTCCACAGGATTTAAGAATCAAGAAGACTAGCAGACGGAGGACATTTTAATCGTTGTCAGAATGCTGCTGACTTTCAAGTACACCTCTGCCACCTGCTAACTACATCAAGAGAAATTACGTCAAAATTCAGCTTGGGGGAGAGCACCCCCATTCATCCCGATAAGTATTTCTATCTATCTATCTATCTATCTTTATACTTATACTATATTAAAATATAAATATACATAAACCAGGAAAAACCAAATAAAGATTTTATGCTTATATATATATCTTTGCTTAATTTGCTAAATAAATAAATAAATAAAGTTTGCTATGAACACTCATGATAAGCTCTCTCATGGAAATGATGAATAGTTGCTCTGCCATGACTAGTTCTTAAAATTGAAATCTCTCTCAAGTTTAGGCATAACTATTATAATTTAAAGCTTGCTCTAAACCTGAACTTGTGGGAAGAGTACTTGATCTAAAGTCTAAGTCATTAACGGAAATGATATGGGAAGGTTGAGCTGTTGTTTATCTCTTCCTAGAGATACTAGAATTTTGGAGAATTTTATCTTTGAAAAATCTTTAAAATAACACATGATGAGTTCCTATATGATGAGAGTTTAAATTCCTACCACAGCCATATATACATGCTTATTAGACTTTGAGCCACACATTTACTTTTTACTGCTTATGAGCATTGAGTGTGGTCAAGCTGTGTAGACCCTTAGGAGCTTGTCATGTGGTTAAAATCAAGATTCACTTGCACGTTCACTCATACATGCTACTTCTACTCTGGAAGTACCATCCACATATATCCACTCATTTCCATCTCCAGATTCACCCAAAATAATTCTACTCCTAATCCGGGAGAGAATAGCCAAAAATATTATCCTATCCCTGTTATTCCCTGTGAAATAAATGCTCGAGTTATCCTGGTTACTACCACTTGCTATATTATTTAAGGAGATGAGTGCTCTAAAAAAAAGAAAAAATAATAATAATATACGAGGAAATAAAAAGGGGCAAGTACCCGGAACCTCGAAGAAAAGAAAAAGTGAGACGAGAGGTAAAAATGGACATGTGTCCGACAGTAGAATTAGGGGTACAAGATACCCACCTGAGAGGAAAGAAAAAGAAAATATAGAGCATCTCATTCTCCCCAAAAAGCTTTAAAGTGCAAGAAAGGTATGTATCCCCTTAAAAGACCAAAAGTAGATTTAGACTTCCACCATCATTATCACCATCATCACCATACACCATTCATTCGCCACACATGCACATCTTGATTTGACTTATTGACTTGTTTCTCTGGATCCATGGTTTGACTATGCAATAAATGTCTTGTAAGTATGTATTATCTGTCTCCCACCTATGAGCTCTAGATATCAAACCTTATTAGAGTAGGGTGAGAGAGAAGGTAATATCACTATGCATTATACCAAAAATACCACATACTTTGAGAGAAGGCATATACCATTACTGCCTTGGTAAGGATCCAAAAATACCACAAAAGAAAGATCTGAGAGAATCATACAAGGAATTTCTGAGTTTTATTTGAAAATCTGCCAAAAACCCCAGAGCTATAGTTGATCAAGAATAAGAGACATGGCACTTGGCTAGACTGTTCTATCTTTTAACCACTCAAGACAGAAGTGACGGTTACAAGTCCTATGGTGTAGGTAATGTAAGTAAGTTTTAAGTCTTAACAGTTTATTCTAACTCAAAGATGAGATCTTGCTTAAATGCGTGTGTATTCTAAGAAATGAAACTACTGCAGAAACTCTTGAGTTCATCCTTGCTCAGGGACAAGCAAGAGATAAGCTTGGGGGAGTTTGTTGACGGTCCTTAAGTATCAAATTTAATTATCAAACAAACAAAGAAAAGGATACAAATGCAACCAACACCCAGACTTAGGGTTTTATCTGACAGAATTCCACGAGTTTTGGTGTTTGTCTATTTCTGTAGGGGGTTATCAGGAAATATGGAAGAAAGGCTCACACGTCGGGATTACATAGAGATATTAACGTGCCACGCAATTTTCTATCATCTAGAAGACTCCAGAAGCCACGGGAACGAACGGGAGGCCGAACGAGCCCGGGGGCAGGGCGCCCGCCCACTCCCCTTGGGCGCCCGCCCAGGTGTTTCCACCAATCACAGAATGGAGTACACCATTGCAAAGATCTCGTCGAGCTGATCGAAATGCATATATTATTTGCTATATTTGGAGTCCGGAATCAAGAGATATTAATAAAAGAAGGACTCCACATAAAAGTGCTGCGGGATTAATTGGGCCCAAATCAGATTTTGGTCCATTAAGGCCTATGTGCATTTTAATGAGATATGGTGGAAAGTTTAGTACCACATCGCCTGCTGAACCAAAAACGCACAGAGGAGGAGGACTATATAAGCAAGGCCCCTGGCCCCTGGAGGAGGACAAGAAATTATCATAGAGATTGAGGGGTGCCCTCGAAGGAAAACCTCTTCTCTAAATAATATTCTTTTTAGGCTTAGCAACCAATGTAAGGTAGAAATAGATCTTCTAGTTTCTACTAGATTGAGAGAGATAGAGTGGAGGTGTGGATCGGAGGAAGGCCGGCCTGTCGGTGTCTACTCCGAGTTGTACCTGCGGGATCAAGTCTCCTAACCCGAGGCTTGCTTCTAAGATTCTTCAGTAATTCGACTTCTAATTCTAGTAAATTCTTATTTTATTGTTCTTTGGTTTATGAGTTTACTTTAATCCTCTTCCGGTTGAGTATTAGAGTAATCACTTGTTAGCGTAAACGTGGTGTTTAGGCTAGGGTACTCATAGATATCCCCTGACTAGCTGGACCGTGGTAGTAGCAAGGAACGTGACATTTCCGAGTTACCTTTGCAGATCACATCTCGTTAGCAGGACGGGTAGGTTTATAGGTGCGGGTCGAACATCCTTTGTGTTGTCTAGATTCCGTGAGCCTCCCCAATAGAACAGTAGATCATCCTTACCAAGGTTAGAACGAGACTACGGTTGCAGTCTTCTCTATACATCACTCACATCGAGAGACATTCTTTGTAGCCTAAAGGGATAGTAGCAATAGATTTGGTTAGTCAGATGCACCCTTTCTCCCAGTGGTAAAAATATAAATACGATAACTCTGGATAACCTCCCGGGTGAAATGCTCACCGATATCCGTGCGCTTGCGGATCATTTTCTAATTGCGTTACCAAGTATCAACAAAGGGCAACCAAGGGAACGTTCGTCAGGGGCGTGTTCACTACACCACTGTAGAAGCAATACCTGCTGGCGAGGTAGTCATGGCTGGTAAGTTTCTGGTAAATCAACATGATGCACTCGTGCTTTTTGATTCTGGAGCATCGCATTCCTTTGTGAGTTCTGAATTTGTGTCTAAGCATAGCATCAAGGCCATTACACTTGATAAAGGCAGTTATTGTATTAGTGCTGCGGGGAATGATATTTCCACCAATCAAGTGGTTTTGGGGGCAACTCTAGAAATAGGAGGCCGTCAGTTTCTTGCTGATTTGGTTGTTCTACCCGGTGTGGGCATAGATGTAATTCTGGGGATGAAGTGGATGAGTGGCAATGGAGTTCTTATTGACACCACCACTCGTGTAGTGATGTTGAAAGACCCAAATACCAAGGAGGCATTCCTAGTGCAACTCCCTCGTGATGTTCAAATCCGTAGCACTGTGAATGCAGTTACATCTAAGGCTATTCAGGATATTCCGGTGGTGTGTGAGTTTCCGGATGTTTTTCCTGAGGATCTTCCCGGGCTTCCTCCGGATCGGGATGTGGAGTTCAAAATTGAATTGATTCCAGGTACCGCTCCAATCTCTAGAAGACCTTATAGAATGCCACCCAATGAATTAGCTGAGCTTAAGACCCAACTAAATGACTTGTTGAAGAAGGGTCTTATTCGTCCTAGTTCTTCTCCTTGGGGTTGTCCAGCTATCTTTGTGAAGAAGAAGGATCAATCTTTACGCATGTGTGTGGACTATCATCCCCTAAATGCGGTGACTATCAGGAACAAATACCCTCTTCCTCGCATTGATATCTTGTTTGATCAGTTGTCTAAAGCTAAAGTGTTCTCCAAGATTCATTTGCGATCTGGGTACCATCAGATCAAGATCCGTCCTGAAGATGTACCTAAGACAGCTTTCTCGACGAGGTATGGGCTGTATGAGTACCTTGTCATGTCCTTCGGTTTGACGAATGCACCTGCTCACTTCATGTATCTCATGAATTCGGTATTCATGCCCGAATTGGACAAGTTTGTGGTGGTCTTCATTGATGATATCTTGGTATATTCCTGCAATGAAGAAGAGCATGCAGAGCATCTGCGTATAGTGTTGTCGCGTTTGCGTGAACATCAGCTTTATGCCAAGTTTAGCAAATGCGAGTTTTGGCTGAAGAAAGTACCTTTCTTGGGCCATGTCTTATCTGAAGAAGATATATCGGTGGATCCGGCTAAGGTGCAAGAGGTGCTAGATTGGAAAGTTCCAACTTCGGTACACGAGGTTCGGAGTTTTCTCGGTCTTGCTGGATATTACCGTCGATTCATTTCGGAATTCTCTAAAATATCCAAGCCTATGACTCGTCTACTTCAGAAAGATGAAAAGTTTGTGTGGACACCTGAGTGTGAAGAGGCATTCCACAAGTTGAGGACATTGCTGACATCAGCTCCTGTCCTAGCTCAACCTGATATCGAGAAGCCTTTCGATGTCTTTTGTGACGCGTCAGGCAATGGTTTAGGCTGTGTGTTGATGCAGGAAGGTCGCGTTATCGCGTATGCCTCGCGCCAACTTCGAAAGCATGAGGTCAATTACCCTACTCATGACTTAGAATTGGCGGCAGTTGTTCATGCTTTGAAAATCTGGAGGCATTATCTGCTGGGTAATCTGTGTAATATCTACACCGATCATAAGAGCCTCAAGTATATCTTCACTCAACCTGAACTGAATATGCGGCAGCGAAGGTGGCTTGAGTTGATTAAAGATTATAATCTTCAAGTGCACTACCATCCGGGCAAGGCAAACGTGGTGGCGGACGCCTTGAGTCGGAAAGCGCACTGTCACTCAATCCAAGTGGAAGACCCGTTGTTGTCACATCTTTTGCATCCACTGGTGCTCGACCAGATTTCTCTGGAAAGTACCATACGCAATTGAGTCATCGAATTGCAGCAGACAGATGTAGGTATCCACCATATAAAGAGGAAAATGAAGGAAGAAGAAACCAAGCATTTCCGAGTCGATGAGAACGGAATCCTTTGGTTCAAGGATCGACTTGTGGTCCCAAAAGACCATGAGCTGCGAAATCAGATCTTATCTGAAGCTAATTCATCCAAATTGTCTATCCGTCCTGGTAGTAGCAAGATGTATCTGGATCTGAAACCTTTGTTTTGGTGGACAAAGATGAAAAAGGAGATTGCTGCTTTTGTCGCTCGTTGTGACAATTGTTGTCGTGTGAAGGCTGTTCACATGAAAGCTGGTTTGCTTCAACCCTTGTCAATTCCTGGTTGGAAATGGGAAGAAGTCAGCATGGATTTCATCAGTGGACTCCCAACTTCTGTTAAGGGTTACGACTCCATCTGGGTGATTGTAGATCGCTTGACCAAGGTTGCTCGATTTATTCCAGTTCGAACTGACTATCGTCCACATCAGTATGCGGAGTTGTATTTCGAGCACATTGTTCGTCAGTATGGTGTGCCTCGAACAATCATATCAGATCGTGGACCACAGTTCACTGCTCGTTTTTGGGAATGTCTGCATGAGCAAATTGGTACTCATTTAGTCCGCAGCTCTGCTTATCATCCCCAAACAGCTGGTCAAACTGAGCGAGTTAACCAAATCCTCGAAGACATGTTGAGGGCATGCGCTCTCTCTTCAAAAGGATCTTGGGTTAAGTGGTTGCCATTAGCCGAGTTCTCCTACAACAATAGTTATCAGGAGAGTATCAAGATGGCTCCATTTGAAGCCTTGTACGGTCGAAAGTGTTGAACCCCGTTGAATTGGGTAGAAGCCGGAGAGAGAAGGTTTTACGGCATCGATTTCGTGAACGAAGCCGAGCAGAAAGTCCGCACTATCCAGCAACATCTGGAAGCTGCTCAAGCTCGTCAGAAAAGTTATGCCGACAAGAGAAGGAAGCCGATTGAGTTTTCAGTCGGTGACCATGTGTACATCAAGGTGTCTCCGATGAAGGGTGTACAAAGGTTCGGAGTCAAGCGAAAGCTTGCACCTCGCTATGTGGGACCTTATCGGATTCTCGAAAAGAAATGGAATGTGACGTACAAAGTTCAACTTCCAGTTGCGCTTCAGGCTATTTTCCCTGTATTCCACGTATCACAATTAAAGAAGTGCCTTCGTGTACCGGAGGAGCGAGTGGAAATTCGAGATATCAAGTTGAAGTCAGACTTGGTGTATGAGGAGAAACCCATAGCGATTCTGGATCGCAAGGAACGGGAGACGCGTAATCATGTGGTTAAGCTCTACAAGGTGTTGTGGAGCAACCACGGGGAAGAAGATGCCACTTGGGAGACGGAGGATTATTTAAAAGAAGTTTACAAAACATTCTTCGAAAATCAGTAAGCTTTCAAATCTCGGGACGAGATTTTTGTAAGGGGGGAGGGCTGTAACACCCCAGTGTTATGGTTGCACCAATCATGTGCATATCATGAGCATCATCATCTACTCAAAGCATATCATGATCATCATCTCTCTTGAGCCATGTCATTCTATGCAAAAATATGTTTTAAATTGCTTAAATAGGCTTCCTATGCTTATGTTTGAGTGAACCATGCTGGTGTTTGTGCTTAATGCCTTGGTAATTAGTTTATCTATGCTTAACTTGACTTTGGGAACAATGTTCATGTTGATCACTTCTCCAAAATATGCTTCTAAGTCATACTTATGAAAATAGGCCTTAGAAACCTCTTTTGCTTAGGCTTTTAAAAAGTGTTTCATAAAATCTTTGCATGTCAAAACATTCTACAGCAAAGTTGTAGCAAATTTTATAAGGAACAAAAGTCCTTTTATAGCCATCTCATGAAAATGACCACAAATAGCTCAAAAGTGACCCACAAGGCAGATTTGGGGCTGTTTCCAACACTTAGAAAATTTTCTAAGTCTTGGAACAAAAACAGTTTGCTCGATCGATTTTGAAAACTCTATATCTCTCAATTCCGGCCGATCTGGCCTTTGCTCTAGTTGACAAAGTTGTAGAACTCGTTTGGAACTCCAACTTTGTCAACTGCACCATCTTCTAACTCGGTCCGGTTTGAGAGATAATCATCGGTGAAGTTGCTGTGTCAGACTGTCACCGTTTCTTCTGAACCGAAGCCGAGCTCGCCGTCGTGGATGGCCAGAGCGCCACCTGTCCGCCAGATGGTGCCCGTACGCCGGTGATGGCCCCACTCGTCAGGTCGACAGCGTTGGCATGGACGCCACGGCGCCCCGCACTCACTCAGCGCCCCTCCATTCTCCTCCTCCGCTCTCTCGCGCTCGCTCGGGCGGAAAACGCCGTCGCCATTGCCGCCGAGAGCTTTGCCAGCTCCTCGCGCCCTCGCCTCTGCGTCTTGCTTCGCCTCCGAGTGCCTCCAAGTCCGGCTCGAGCTCCTCCATCTTCTCCACCCATCAGTTGGACGAGATCTCCCCGAGGTGAGCGGCATTTCGCAAGTTCTCCGTCGTCGAGTTCGCGGCCACCGCGACACCGATTCCGGCGAACCTCGCCGCTTCTCTACCCTTGTTCCCTTTCTTCTCTCTGGGTAGCGTTAGGGTCTGCTTAGGTCTTGGCGTCGGTCCACACCACGCCATTACGGCTGAAACCTCACCGTCGCGCGGGAACACGGCCGCTGCACCGCCGTGCTCACCGCCGACGAGCACCTCGCACGTGAGCAGGTTCACTAGAGCCGTTAGGGTTAGGTGCTCCTACCTCGAAAGCTCCGCGCTGACTCACTGATGCTTAAGCCGCCTTCCTCCGACGCTCTACCGGTCGGAGATGGCCGGCGTAAGCCGGAGTAGCTCCGCCGTGCCGCCATGGCCGACGGCGACCCCTCTCCGTAGCCGAAACCCTAGCACCACCTACCTCAATCGACGCGGAATCTTCCCAGGAGCACGTTGGTACCCTTGGATCCGCCGGAGAGGCTCACCGTCGGCGAGCATTGCCGGCGAAGGGGGTCCTCTGTCTCGGTGTCGCTGACACGCGGGTCCCGCATGCCAGTGACTCAAAGGTCACCCCCTTTTCTTTTATTCAAAACTGGAATTTTGACTTTCTTGCAAAAATCATATCTCCTGTTTCTGAGATCCAAAAATTGTAAAACAAATTTTGTGGTATTCCTTGAGATGGCTAGTTTTTAATAAAAATATAAAATGAACCATGTTTTCTGGGAAATTATTTATTAAGTATTTAATCTTGTTAATCATGGATAAATTCATATCTCTGGTTATACTGCTTAGTTTACTCTGAAAATTTTATGGTAGTCTCTGTATGGTATTAGAATGCTTTGATAAATATTTCATGATTTTTGGAGTACTGCAGCTTTGATATGTAATTTATGGTTGAAATGTGGCTTGTTTCTTTGATTAAATCATATAAAATAATTGGTACTTATGCTGGTGCTCTACTTTGGTAGTAAACCTGTTTATGGCATTCCTAATGTGTAAATAATCTGAAATCTGTTGTTTGGCATAATACAAGTCATATTTCCCAATTTATGAAATAAGCACTTAGCTACATGGTAAATGTATATCTTTAATTTGGTATATGCAATTGCTCTGAATTTTTTATGGTGATGCTTTGATGCTTTATTTGTGTTCCTGTAATTTTTGTAGATTTTTCTGAGCACTTTGACTAGGCATCTTGTAATTTTGCTTCTTTCTATTAATAATTAATAAATGCCTTGTTAAGTAAATGTTTGGGGGTTGTCATCTGATGTTCTGGTAACCTTGTAATATGTTTGTGCTCATAAGCCATGTGGTTGGCATGGTTTATGTTTTGGTCATGTCATTAAATAATTACTTAAAGGGGTTAAAGGCTGTTCTGGACAGCAAGGAAAGGATTTAACTTTGCTTAATGATAACTTGACTTTCTGTGAAACTTGTCTAAATCAAAGTTGTTCTAAACTTATTGAACTACCTGTGGTTTAAATTTGAGGTTATTTGGCCAAGTAGTTTAAAAGTTATAGCTGTTCGAAGTTGGGTTCCAGGGATGGGTGTTCTCTGTTTTTCTGGGACAGAACCTGGAACCTTGTTTAAATGACTGGTTTAAAGTATGAATCATGCTGTGATGTTTAAAGATGAATTGTATACAATTTCATAAGCTTTCCAGAATGTCTTTATTTGTGTTTGTTGGATCTGTCTAACATTAGTTATGATTTATTTACCAGGTTACTCTTGTTGTGTTGCTTGCTGATTTAGTATCATGGTAGGTTTTGGGGCTAAGCTAACTTGTTTACTTGTGTGAGCTTGTATAACTTTTGCTCCGTAAATGAGTGTGCAGTGAGTTGCTTGTGTTATTAAGCATTCATCTTTAGCATGTGCATCTTCTTATTGTTCGAGCATGCAATAGGTGCATCGGACGCGACAGCCTCCTACGAGCTGCAGGCGAATCCCGAAGGTCAGGAGGGCAGCCAAGAGGTGGAGGTCCAGCAAGCCGGACCCGAGGAGCCAGAAGAAGAAGTTGAGTGCCCGAATCACGAGCCGGTGTCGTTCATGAAAGGCAAGCCCCGGAGCATTCTAAGTCTCCCTTATTTTCGAAAGTTCACTTAATATGTTCTATCTATTGATGCATTACGTATAGGAGTTGTGATGAAACTTTTGCTGCATTCTACTCTATCCTTGTCCAGATAACTCTCCACACCCAGGTTGTAGAGTTAGGATCGAGTAGCAGCTTAGCCTTGTTTAATCGGTAGAAGTCGGGTGATATCCTGTCACCCGCGCGATATAGGGTTATGTCGGATCACGATGGTCTATATGTGCTATCGTGGATGGAACCTTTTTAAAGTGACTTAAGCCGGGCGGAGTTTTGCAAGTTTGTAGTAACTCCGTCTGTGGCAGCTAAGGACCGATCGTTGTACGTCCTCTTGTCATGTTGAACGCATGCCTAACACTTAGTTGGCCGGATAACTCGTTCCGACCGCGAAGCCGAGTAGTATGACTCAGGCCGGAAGACCGGCAAGTATAAAGTGCGCACTACCGGAGGAAGTGCGGTGTGCGGGGGACCATTGGCGTAAGTCCAGAGGCAGGTGAGTTAAAATTCCTGACCTCCCTGGCGGAGTGGTAGCCCTGGGAGTGCGGCGCTGATCGGAGCCGCGATTCCTGAGTTGTACCAAAGGTGACCCGTTGGCTCTCCGGCAGGGGATGCTTGGGTGAGTGCTAGGAATAACCCTCCAGCTGGATAGGAATCCGATTCGAATCGCCGTCTCTCCCGGTTAGTGAGAACTTGACAGAGCAGCGGCAAACGTAGCATTCACTAATGAACTTGGTTCATGAAAATGATGATAGCAAGAAGAACATATGACGAACCTGATATGGTTATTATTGTTTGTAATAATCAAGTGATGTGTTATAGTATAGGTCCCAATCTAGTGGTAGGCTGATGATAATTAAATATGATGCTCTCAAAATAATTTAGTTGTGAGTTAAGCTTTTGGCAAAAGGTGAGTCAACCAGCTCCACTTGATATGTAGCCTTGCATGATCCTTGGTGTCTTTTATGTTTTACTAGACGGGTAAGTCTAGCTGAGTACATTCTCGTACTCAGGGTTTATTCCCACCTGTTGCAGATGACATCTTTTATGACGGTTTCTGCAAGACCTGTCTCCATCCCGTTGGGGATGAGGACTTACCGTTGGGCACGGTTCTCTAACAATTTCGTCCCTGATGCTTTTGGAAGGATGGCATAGACTCTGGCAGTAATAGAAACTTGTGAACTGAACTTTGAACAAGTGTGTGTAACTATTTTGCTTCCGCTACTTCGTACTTGGGTTGTAATAACTTAATGACTCCGATGTGGTGCCGCTTCAACGGCAATGAATGACTATGTAACATTCGTTGTGTTTATGTTGAACTATTACGATCTTGGTTTCTTGCGAGTTGGTTTGAAGTCCTTCGTGATTTCAATTGACTACCGGGATTATATGGGCTCAAGTTTGGAAACTTGACTGCTTGGCGATCGTTTCTGCACTTGAACTCTTATAATTTGGTCGGTTCTGTGACATGCACGGACTTACGATCTCACAAACTTAGAAACAAAAATTAACACTAAGTGGTATATGCGGTGGCACACAGCGTTCTCTCATAACGTAACTAGCGTTCTAAGCAGGGACGTGGTTAGTGTACCTGCAGAAAACTCATTTCAGCCCAACCATAGTATGAATATGCAGAACCAGAATTTAAAGCTATACACCCCACATACACAGACACCCATCCATGCATATGACGTGTTACTACCCACATCATCGCCCTAGTGACGGCATCGCCTCTCAGGACGGAATCTCCCAACAAGCGATATTGCTCCCAAGCACACCGAAACATGTGTGCGTGACACAGCACCTAACAACACTCCCCTAGACCGGCAGTGTATCCGATCATGCTCTCACAGCTCGCACTTACCGAGGCATAGAGAAAAAATTGATCCATACATTACCACTCAAATGAATGGTACTCATACTATTGCACGCCGTATGAGTGACGAAATAGAAATATGATGCATTAACCCCCAAGTCAGTACTTACTAGCCACCTTACAGAACTTAACTGGGCATAAAGGATATGACCATGGCACACTAGATAGTTTTCCAAAAACTTAGTTTGACACCTTGATTATTATTAATAAAAATCTTTTATTAAACCGGTTTAGATTTAGTTCAGAACGTACTTATGAACAGTAACTCGCTAAACCTTGCTCCGATGCCAGCTGTAACAGAACCGCCTAAATTATAAGAGATTAAGCCTAATGGCGACCATTTGCATAGTCAAACCATCCCGCTTAAGCCCATATAATCTCGATAGTCCATGAAATCTCGAAGGATTTCAAACCACATATCGTACATACAGCCAAGATCGTAATAAGTTCAGCGGTCACCATCCACAGGTACATCCAGTTCGAAAACATCCATCGAAAACATCGGAGTGCTTAAAGTTATTACAAACCAAGTTCACAAGTAGCGGAAGCTTCATAGTTGAAAATAACACACACACGCTTAGTCTGATACAGTGCCATAGTTTTGGTCATTCCCACAAAAGCAGAAGAGAAGACGGAGTGACCATCGCCCTTGGTCTAGTCATCACCCATAGCGGGTACAGGCAGAGGATGCAATAACCATAGTACATTTGACCATCTGCAAAACAACATGGGAATAGAACCCTGAGTACAAGAATGTACTCAGCTAGACTTACCCGTCATAAACTTAAAAATAAAGACTCCTTAAGGATCATGAAGGCTATATAGTGGGGGTAGCCGACGACCTTTTGCATAAAAGCACGATTCTATTAACACATCCTAATAAATTCTTCCTCTTTTAATTAGCTCAAGTTGAAAGTATCATTACCTATTATCTAGGTTTGCACCTGCACTAAGGCAAACAAATATAATAATATGATTGTGCCTCATCATAGCATCCATGCAATTATTTGTCATTTAACCCAAGTGTTCCATAGTCCTTACTACGAGGACAGGGCTCATGTCAAGTGCTCACTATCTAGGAGCGATGGCGATTCGAATCGATTTCTAACCAGCTGGCGAGTTATTCCCCACACAAACCACACTCACTGATCAAGTGAGCTATAGATCACCGTGTTGCACAATCCAGGACCAATTCGCGGGTTCGACAGGCACCGCTCGTACCCGAGGACCGTTCCAGCGACCGAGGTATCCAAGGTATACCAAGGTTGCGCGTACATCGTTCTCCTCAACCATCACCAATACAGCGCGTACATCGGGCCGATTCCCGGCCCGGATAGTGCTCAGGCTTCACGGTCGGAACAACTTATCCTTCCAGCTAAGTGTGGGGCATGCGTTCAACATGACAAGAGGGCCGTCAACGATCAGTCCTTAATCGACACAGGCAGGGGCACTATAGTCAACCCACCATAAGACCCTGCCCGGTCTCAAATTCCATTCCACACTTGGTAATTCTCTACCAAAGCAATCACTGCTTAATCAAGCAGGTATCCACCTATATCTCGCAGGTGACAGGAAATCACCCGACTTCTACCGGACCAAGCAGGCTAAGCATAGACTCCGTGCCTATCTACGTAGGACAAGGTAGATCAATGAGTAGTGATAGCAAGGAGTACACATGCATCAACGGTATCAAGCAATTCCTACCACTTAAATGCAACATAGTAGAACAAGCATAATATATTATTTAAGTTAGTGAGAATAGAGAGGCTTAGAATGCTCCGGGGCTTGCCTTTCTCGAACGTGCTCGGCTTATGATCCGGGCACTCCTGTAGCTCCTCTCCAGGTTCCGACACTCCCAGAGGTTCCTGCTCCTGTGCTTCTTCCTGCTCCTCGGGTCCCACCTCGTTCTCCTGCGTGCCTGTATGATGCATGTGTGCTCATGAGTGGAGTGCGAGATGTCTGGGGTGCAATGCTCATGTGAGAGAAAACCAAATGACTATGACATGATGCATAGATGGTTTAGATGGTCATCTACAAGGTAGTCAACATCATCCAAGAGCATGTAAACACACTAAGCATCTAATTCCTTCTTTTCTACAAATTATCCTCAAGTGTAACCAGTAAACTCACAAGATGCTTCAAAGATACACCAAACCCCTTTTATTCTATTTAAACCATATATAACAATTCATATTTTCTTTATTCATATTTAGACCCATCAAAAATACCATGCATTTTTGTTTATCAATAAATTTCACAAAAATTATAGGAGACTACCAGTCAAACATAAAGTCCACCATAAATTTTCCATAATTTTTGGACACTTATTTTGAGCTACAAAAATCACAAGATTAATTCCTAAAGGCAAATAAAAATACTCTACTGTGGTATAAGTGTCAAACAGCAGATTTCATATTTTTATAATTTGCTTAGTATCATGAGAAACATCTACAAACGTTTCCAGATTAATTGCATGATCCAGTTATTTATTAAAAATCATAAACCACTGCCATGCAAGCATTTAAATCACCACAAATTCATTCATACACCAAATAATGTGTGGCAATATTTTCCCAGTGACTAAACATACATGCAGAGCCAGCAAAACAAGTTTCACATTTTTCTGAGTCATATTTTAATTACCATACATTTTCTAATTCCAGCAAAAACATGGATTAATTATTTCTGCCCAGAAAAAGTGTTCAAACATGACATGCAATTACATCAAACTGTAGATGTGAGAATAGAGAGCACACCAAAATTTGTTTCACCAATTTTGGAACCATCCAACTCAAGATATAGATTTTGCAAGATTTAAACCGATTTTTGGAAAATCTTTATTTCAGAAAACCGCCGAAAAACACTAAACTCACCCAGATCCACACCCGCAGAGGCACTGACAGGTGGGATCCAGGGACGTGACCCCACGGGTCAGCCACGCAACACATGTTGGATGAGGTCTCCGGCCACGGGGTGAGCACCAGCGTGCTCCCCACAGCGAGGCGCACCCAGGGGTGCCCTTGGATCGGCCGGAGGATGACTACAACACCTCTGACGAGCGTGCAAGGCGGCACGGCGGCGCTTCTCGCCGTGGCCAGCCCGCTCCGGTGCGGTAGAGCGCGCGCAAACGTCCCTCCAAGCTTCCTCACCTCACTACCGACCTAGCGCACCAAAGAACGAGCGAAAAGAGGTAGGATACAACAAGATCCGTCGCGGCTGAGCTCTCCGGCGAGGTCGGAGCAACTCTGGCGAGCGATTCACGGCGCACGACTGCTTCTCACCTCGGTAGAGCGTATGCAGGGGCTTACCGCGTCGACGGCGAGTGCGCTGGTGTCCTTGACGTCGAGGTTGGAGCTCTGGTGCGACCAGCGGCGAGCGGCGGAGCTTTCTCCGGCAATGGCGGGGGCGGAGCTGGTGCTGCTGCGGCTGCGCGCGCGGACGGAGGAAGGAGGGAGAAGGCACGGGCGACAGAATGGAGGGAGCGGTCTGGGGCGCGGGGCGGCGTCCTAACCAGGGGGAGGGGGTGGTCGGCCGCGGCGCGCCCAACGCCGTCGTACGGCCGCCACGTGGCCACCACGGGATGGGGCAAGGCGGGCGCCGCGCGCGGGAGAGGGAGGGGAGGGGGAGGCAGGCCGGGCTGCTGGCTGGGCCGAAAGGGAGGCGGGTCGGCCCAGCAGCGCCTGTCCTCTTTTCTTTTTTTTTAAAATTCTTTTATCAAATTCTTTCTAAATTCCTTTGGACTATTTAAAATCACTTTGACCCTTTTCCCCCAAAAGCAAAGTTGTTCCAAAACAAAAACCCTACAACTTTGTTTTAATAAGCAAGACCAAATTCCAAATAGAATTTGAATTACAGATTAAAACTAGTTCTAGGTTTTCAAATAAATTCATTTTGGGGATTTTTGTATAAATTCCATTTCTCAAATTCTATAACTCCAAAAATTGCACAAAAATACTCTTAATTCTTTTTGCACACAATTCAACTTAGTTTGAATATTTCACAATTTTAGGAGCAAGCATCATATTTTTAACACATTTAAATCACATGGAATAAAGCACATAAAATCACACTTTGAATGGACGACATGCTCATGTGATGCTATGCTTGATGAGAATGCTTATGAATGTTTTGATAAGACTAAGTGCATGCTTAACACCTAGGGTGTTACAGACCTTCCCCCTTAGGGAAATCTCGTCCCGAGATTTGGGTTACTAACCATTTCTTATGAAATTTGGATAAACTGCTTTTAAGTAATCCTCGGTTTCCCAGGTGGCATCCCTATCGTCATGATGACTCCACACCACCTTGTATGTTTTGACAATTCTGTTTCAGGTTACTCATTCCTTGGTATCTACGATTCCCACTGGCTGCTCTTTATACTCTAAGTCTGCTTTTATTTTGATCCCTCGAGGTTCAATCCTCTGCTCAGGTACCTTCAAACATTTCCGTAACTGGGACACATGGAAAACTGGAAAGATCGAACTCAACTCTTCGGTTAACTGAATCTTGTAGGCTACTGGGCCCTTTCTCTCCAATATCTGATACGGTCCCACATATCTGGGTGCAAGCTTGCTTCGTACTCGGAAACGTTGGACTTTCTTCATTGGCGTAACCTTGAGGTACACATAGTCACCTATATTGAATTCAAGTGGCCTCCTTCTTTTATCAGCATAACTCTTTTGTCGCGATTGTGCCGCTCGCATATGCTGCTGTATGATTTGCACCTTTTTCTCAGCCTCGTTCACGAAGTCGATAGCATAGTATCTTCTTTCACCAGGTTCAACCTAGTTTAATGGAGTTCTACATCTGCGACCATACAACGCTTCGAACGGAGCCATCTTGATACTCTCTTGATAGCTATTATTGTATGAGAATTCAGCCGAAGGTAAGCATGATTCCCATGATCCCTTGGACGATAGTACACAGGCCCTCAGCATATCCTCTAACACTTGATTTAGCCTTTCAGTTTGACCTGAGGTCTGGGGATGATACGCTGTGCTTCATATTAGACTAGTCCCCAAACTCTTATGCATTCGCTCCCAAAAGTGAGCGGTGAACTGTGGTCCTCTATCTGATATGATGGTTTTGGGAATGCCGTGTAACTTGACGATCTCAGCTATATATATATCAGCATACTCGGGAGGTCGGTAACGAGTTTCCACAGGAATGAAATGAGCCGACTTGGTTAATCGATCTATGATCACCCAAATCGAGTCATTCCCCTTTCCTGTTATCGGTAATCCTGTGATAAAGTCCATGCTGACCTCTTCCCATTTCCACTCTGGAACTGATAACGGTTGTAACAGACCTGTAGGTTTCATATGTATAGCCTTGACTCTGCAACACGTGTCACATCGGGCCACATATGCTGCTATTTCTTTCTTCATCTTAGTCCACCAAAAGTGAGATCTTAGGTCTTGATACATCTTACTACTACCAGGATGGATAGAAAGTTTGGAGAGATGTGCTTCATCCATGATGCGATTCTTTAATTCCCGATTCCTCGAAACTACTAGTCGGTGTTGAAACCACAATACCCCTCTCTCATCAACTCGAAACTGAGTTTTTGGGTCATCTTTGATCTTCTCTTTGATGTGGAAAATACCCTTGTCTGTTTTCTAACCTTCAATGACTTGACTCTCAAGTGAACAACTGAGCTGTATGTGACATAAGACTTCAGGATGCATGATATTGAAACCATCTTCAAACAACGGTTGAGCCACTTGATAGTGCGGTTTGCGACTCAAAGCATCTGCTACCACGTTAGCTTTGCCTGGATGATAGTGGACCTCCAGATCATAATCCTTGATCAGTTCCAACCATCTTCGCTGCCTCATATTCAGCTCGGACTGAGTGAAAATGTATTTCAGACTTTTATGATCGGTGTAGATATGACACTTATTCCCTAGCAGATAGTGTCTCCAGATCTTCAAAGCATGCACTACTGCTGCTAACTCGAGGTCGTGAGTTGGGTAGTTGACTTCGTGCTTTCTCATTTGCCATGAAGCGTAAGCTATAACTCTTCCATCTTGCATCAACACACATCCCAAGCCACTTTTCGACGCGTCACAGAACACATCAAAAGGCTTCTCAATATTGGGTTGCGCCAGAACGGGGGCGGTGGTTAGCAACTTTCGCAAGGTGCGGAAGGCTAGCTCGCACCCCTCCGTCCAGACAAACTTATGATCCTTTTGTAGCAAACTAGTCATTGGCTTAGCAATCTTAGAGAAGTCGGGTATGAAACGACGATAATACCCGGCCAGAAAAAGAAAACTTCGAACTTCCGAGACAGAAGTTGGTGCCTTCTAGTCCATGACATCCTGCACTTTCGACGGATCCACAGCAATCCCTTCTTCAGATAGAATGTGCCCTAGGAAAGGAACTTTCTTCAGCTAGAACTCACATTTACTGAACTTTGCATATAACTGATGCTCTCGTAATCGTGTTAGCACGATTCTCAGATGCTCGGCGTGATCTTGCTCATTTTCTGAATAAACCAGAATATCATCGATAAACACTACAACGAACTTATCTAATTCTGGCATAAAGACTGAATTCATCAGATACATAAAGTAAGCAGGAGCATTCGTCAACCCAAAAGACATGACCAGATACTCGTACAACCCATATCAGGTGGAAAAAGCAGTCTTCGAGATATCTTGCGGACGAATCTTGATTTGGTGATACCCGGATCTCAAATCTATCTTGGAAAATACTTTTGCCTTGGACAACTGATCAAACAAAATATCGATCCTTGGCAACGGATACTTATTCTTGATTGTTACCGCATTGAGTGGACGATAGTCCACGCACATGCGCAATGATTGATCCTTCTTTTTCACAAACAACGCCGGACAACCCCATTTTGATGAACTTGGCCGGATGAACCCTTTATCCAGTAACTCCTTTAGTTGATTCTTCAACTCAGTGAGTTCGTTTGGTGGCATCCGGTACGGCCTTCTAGATATTGGTGCGGTACCTGGTATCAACTCGATTGCAAACTCTACTTCCCTATCTGGAGGAAGTCCTGGTAATTCCTCAGGAAAAACATCAGGGAACTCACATACCACTGGTATGTGTTCTAATGGAACCACCTATACTGCACATGAAAGACTAGCGAAGTCTAACCGTCGAGGTAGCATGACCTTAAGCACACCTTCCCCCTGTGGGTCTTTGAGGGAAAGAGTTCTATTTCCAGCATCTATAACTGCACCCCAGTCATTCATCTTATTCATTCCAATGATGACATCCAGAACCAGCCCTGGCATGACCACGAGGTTTACACGAAACCTTCGGCCACTGATATCCAAGGTAACCCTTGTTACTGTTTTGTTAGTCAACACATCAGCCCCGGCTGAGGTGATGCGATAGCCATAACCCAACTCAGTAACTAGCTGGTCATGTTTTTGTGCAAATGCTTGGCTCATGAATGAATGCGATGATCCAGAATCAAACAAAACAACTGCAAGATGTTGGTTGACAGGAAACATACCAGCTGTTACCGGTTCTCCTTTCGGGATCTCCTCGATCGAGGTATGGTACACATGAGCTGGATAGGTTGGCTGTTGCCTCTTGGGGTAGGGACATTCCTTAGCAAAGTGCCCCATCTTGTGACAATTGTAACACGGTCCCTTGGGCGCGTTGTTGGCGGTAGGTGCCGCGGCTTGAATTGCCTTAGGCTTGGCAGGAGCTATCGCCACCTTGTACGTCTTCTGCTGCGTTGGTTGCCCGGTGTTCCTTCTCTGCGGTGGTCAAAACCTAGCACCTGGGGCAGGAGGATGTTGACGGTCCTTAAGTATCAAATTTAACTATCAAATAAACAAAGAAAAGGATCCAAATGAAATCAACATCGAGACTTAGGGTTTTATCTGACAGAATTCCACGAGTTTCGGTGTTTGTCTATTTCTGCAGGGGGTTATCAGAAAATAAGGAAGAAAGGCCCACACGTCGGGATTACGTAAAGATATTAACGTACCGCGCAATTATCTTACATCTAGAAGACTCCAGAAGCCATGGGAAGGAAGCGGAGACTGAACGGAGTCAGGGACAGGGCGCCCGCCCAAGTCCTTAGGGCGCCCGCCCACCTTTTTCGGCCAATCACGCTCAATCTCGCGGATTATGCTCCACCGACCTAAAGGATCAAGAATAACCGTTCAATCAATGTCGGTTTGATCCGACGGCCCAGGTCCACTTGAGGGGACTATAAAACCAGACCCCCTGGCCCATGGAGGAGGCACCCCCTTGATCATTATTCATTATTCATAGACAGAGCAAAAGCTAGGGTTTAGAGATGAGAGCTCTCCTCTCTTCTCTAAACTAGAGTAGATCTAGATAGTAGCGAGATGGAGAGCGAAGGAGGATTAGAGAAGAGGCCGGCCTGTCGGTTCTTCCTCCGGTTGTACTTCGCCATGATCAAGCTCTAATCAAGCTTGCTCTTGGGATGACTCTGGTAATCTACTTCTAATTCATTATGCAATTACTAATCATGTATGTTCTGGTTCACAACTCTTTTGAGTACTTCTAATCTATAGGACCCTATAGGTTAGAGTTATAGTATAGGTGTAAGCGTGGTGCTTAGACCTAGATTACTTGTGGATATCCCCTGACTAGCTGGATCGTGTGGTAGGCCGCGTAGGTGACAGTTACGTTGGTCCCCTGTAGTCCACCTCTCGTTAGCAGGACGGGTAGGGTTTATCGGCCTAAGGATAAGCATCCTTTGTGGTGTACTCTTATCACGTGGTTCGTCCCAGACATAGACATACCCCTTTGAAGTAGAGAAACCATAGTTATCCTCTCTATTCAGCTACCATCGCCCATAAACTAGAATTGCTCTACTCTCTATTCCCATATTATCACTCACTGTTATCTTACCTTTAATATTGTTCTTATTCGATTCTACCATCTTTCCTATTCACACCTATTTACTTATCTTGGTTAAGTTAGAGCGTAGTTGGTTCTCCCGTTTCCTTGTGGATACGATAAAACCTTTAACCGGGTAAAAGCTTCAACGGTATCCGTGCACTTGCGGATTATCTGTGTGCGTATAAATACCATAGTACACTCTAGTGCCATGCTGGGGATGACAACCTAGTATTCAAGTGGTGTTAGCAAGTGTCAACAAGCATTTTTGGCGCCGTTGCCGGGGAAACGGTTGCTGAGTTGACTACGAACTAGTTTAATCATTTTATAAAATATATATATATATATAACAAAAAAAATATTTTCCTTTTATCCTTTGCCTCATCTCTGCTATTCTTTCTTCTTATCTAATCCTTGATCTCTGGTCTATTATGAATTCAAACATGTCTATCTATGAATTTTATAGACCTATGGGCACACATCTCGAACCACCAAAATCTTCAAAGCCTATCATAGCATCTAGTTTTGAGATAGACCCCGAATACATAGAATTTATTCAAAAACAACCTTTCTCAGGAGAAGGTGAGGAAAACCCATACACACACCTAAGAGAGTTTTATCAAGTCTGTGACCTCCTTCGCATAGAAGGCATGTCCGATGAGACCCTTAAATGGAAGCTCTTTCCGTTCTCTTTAACGGGAAAAGCTAGACATTGGTATAAACTCAAAGTAGGGAGTGTTCATGGAGATTGGAAGGAGTTATATAGTAGTTTTCTTTCTAAATATTTTCCAATTTCCAAAGTGGTGGAACTTCGGCGTGAGATTCTTTCTTTTAGACAACTGGAAGAAGAATCTCTTGGCAAATCATGGGACCGCTTTATTAACCTTACTCTCACTGGCCCAAAACTTTCTATTCCAGAAGAAGTTCTTCTAATTCACTTTTTTGAGGGCCTTAGTAGGAAAAATAAGCAAACCCTTCATGCGGCATCTAGAGGATCTTTCCACCACCTATCCGCTAGTGAAGCTTGGAATTTGATTGATTTAATGAGCAGAAAGTCTCCTAGCTTTTATATCCCTGAGAAAGAGAAAGAACCAGTTCCTAGACAAGAAGAAGAAGTTTTGATAGCCAGATCACAACCACTTCAATCCCAAACTTTAGCTATCGATCCTAAACCATCAATACCCCAAAATTCTCCAAGGGAGGAAGGAATTCCGACCTTAAATCTTTCAGATGCTGATGGTTTAGACTTCTGGTTCCATAAGAGACCTTCAAGTAGGGATAATTCAAATCCTTGCAATAATGGTTCTCTTAGAGAATATCCTGGTTCCTTTTATGAAGAAGTCGAGGATGACATATCAAGTGAAGGAGAGCTAAGCCATATTGAAAATTCTAACACCTCCCCTTTCCTGATCACAAGTTCTAAATGGCTAGAATGTGTAGAATGGATGGATAAGGAAGAATCCTTAATGAATTCTGACTTTGGCTCAATTTCAAATGGTGAGTTCTTGACTCCCTTTGAAGATGAGATTCATCCAACTATAGAAGAGGACATAAGTGAGACCAATCCAAGAGAAACTCTGAACATTCAGATGGAAGACGAAGATAACATTAATGAGCATGGAATTTATTTCATAGCCACTTTATTCACTCCATGCTCATATGCAACATCTTCCCAATCTATTGGTCTTTCCGACATCACCACACTTGAGATCTCCAACCCCCTCTTCCTTTCTATTTATAAAAACTTTAAAAGGGCGGTTGTCGATGCATATGTCTATAATAAATATTGCAGATCTCGTTGAGTTGATCTAGATATAGGTTGGCGTCGGAGGGGAAACCACTTCACCGATATAAATTAATGGTTTCCCAAGGACAAGCTTGGTGTCCTAAAATAAGCATTGATCAGATCGTAACATGAGCTTTTAATTATTTGCAACATTACCTTGTGTATTGAGCATATAAGGATAATTGTAAAAATATTCCTTCGGGTATTCTTGTCACTAACCTTTCCAGGATTGGAGCAAGAAGATCGGATGAATGACAAGCAAGTACAAGGTATGTCCAACCAATCATCATGCAACACTGAATTAAATTCATCCAAACTTGAATTTTGCAAAATTCAAGCTTGGGGGAGTACTTTATATAAAAACATCCTTTGCCATGTTGCTATGCTGGTTGTCCCTACCTTTGAGACGTGCTCAATTTGTTAAATACTAATCACACTACTTCATCTCCACTTGAGTAGATCTCTATAAATGCTGTCATGCTACCTTTGTATATTTACTAGCAAGTATTGGTTTGGAAGTACTCGCCATACTTCCATTGGCATTTAAATTAAGCATGGTGCTTAGGTTAAATAGCCTTCCTTAATCTGATTAGACATGGAGTCTAGTTTGGTTATTGAACTAAAAAACTGTTTGAGTAGATATTGGTATATTTTGTCGGACTAACCCCTGCAGAAAAACTTTCAATATCGATTTGGGAAGTCCTGAGATAAACTCACATCAGAGACGAAGAGAGTGACACATGAAGTTTAACAATTTGCACAAGAAGGACATAGCTCATAGAGAGATGATCCATGGAGGGTGCCACGAACACGATGCACAACCGCTAAGAAAGGAAAGCTTCCACAAGCTGATACTGTACCATCACTTTTCAAGCAAGGTAACATCCTAAGGTATTTGACTATCACTTTTATAAACTTCTCCTTGGTTCTGGCGTTCATATAAATAAAAGAGACAAACATGTATGATTTACAACTCTAGATTAACCAACCCAACTGATTCAACATGTTTAGTCCTTTAATCCTTGTTCTTAGTACTACCTCCATGATCCCACACTCCTAATCATATGAGCTAAAATGTTACACATTCAATCATTGAGAGATATAAAGAAAAAAGACATATATAGATTATCTTTCCATAAGGTTGAGCGATCTGATCTGACAAATGTTATAAGTGCTACACTCATGAACTTATCATCCATCAACTTTGTCTTGCTCACTATGCTTAAGGTTAGAGAAGAACAAATACACTTTTGGTTCTGTTGGTGTTTTCCACCAACAGGGCCCATGCACTTGATCTCTGCCTTGTCTCTATGAGCAGGTACACTACGAGCACAAACACACTGAGCAAGATACTGCTAACACCTCACTTCGAACTGCTGGGCAAACGAAGAACATGGGTGACACCGTATTAAAAGGTGCAGACGTCAAGGTCCGCACCTGAATCAAATGACGCACCTGAAGAATGAACACGGTGAGAAGTCTTGTCAAGAAGACTTAAAACATTGAACCCTCGCCGAAAGGTAAGATTGGTAGTTATCCATATTTATCCTTTCTGCATTCCCTTTTCCCTTTAATTATTTACTTGCCTTAAATAGATTATTAGTTAATCATGCTATCTTGAAAAGAAAATAAAAATGTTAAAAAAATACTAAGCCCCATGTGAGTATACGAGTGGCATAAAACCCATAAGTATCTTCACTGTGGTGGCATAAAAATAAAATAAATATTTCTTTTCTACTTTATAAAATAAAAATATAAAAACAGGGAGTAATATTTATTGAGGAAGCTCAACGTGATGAAGGCTAGATATTTATGCTAACACTTAATTAGTTCCACAAGCTTTGTTGTCTATTTGAGTTCCACAGAATTTAAGAATCAAGAAGACTAGCAGACGGAGGACATTCTAATTGCTGTTCAGAATGCTGCTGACTTTCAAATACACCTCTGCCACCTGCTAGCTACATCAAGAGAAATTACGTTAAAATTCAGTATTTCTACCTATCTTTATACTTATATTATATTAGAATATTAAAATACATAAACTATGAAAAACCAAATAAAGATTTTATGCTTATATATATATATACTTTTCTTAGTTTGCTAAATAAATAAATAAATAAAGTTTGCTATGAATCTTAATAATAAAACTCTAGCATAGATATGATGAATAGTTGCTCTGCCTAATTTGCAAATTTAAAGTTCTCTCTCAAGTTTAGACATAACTGTTATAATTTAAAGCTTGCTCTTGATCTAAACTTATGGGATGAAAACTTGATCTGAAATCTAAGTTGTTAACGGATAAGATATGGGAAGGTTGAGCTGCTGTTTATCTGTTCCTAGAGATGCTAGAATTCTAGAGAATTTTATCTTTGAAAAATCTTTAAAATATTGCATGATGAGTTCCTGTATGATGAAAGTTTAAATTCCTACCACAGCCATATATACATGCTTGCTAGACTTTGAGCCACACATTTATTTACTGCTTATGAGCATTGAGTGTGGTCAAGCTGTGTAGACCCTTAGGAGCTTGTCATGTGGTTAAATCAAGATTCACTTGCACGTTCACTCATATATATGCTACTTCTACTCCGGAAGTACCATCCACATATATCCATCCATTTCCATCTCCAGAATCACCTAAAAATATTCTACTCCTAATTCGGGAGAGAATAGCAAAAAACATCTGTGTTTTTCCCTTGTGAAATAAATGGTCAAGTTATCTTGCTACTACCACTTGCTATATTATCTTAAGAGGATGAGTGCTCTGAAAAAAAAATAAAAAAAAGAGAAAAGAAAAAAAATATATAAACGAGGAAATAAAAAGGGGCAAGTTCCCGGAACCTCGAAAGAAAAGAAAAAGAGTGAGACGAGAGGTAAAAATGGACAAGTGTCCGACAGTAGAATTAGGGGTACAGGATACCCACCTGAGAGAAAAGAAAAGAAAAAGAAGAGCATCTCATTCTCCTCATAAAGTTTCAAGAGCAAGAAAGGTATGTATCCCCTCAAAAGAGCAAAAGTAGAATTAGACTTCCACCACCGTTGTTTCCACCATTGTTATCACCATCATCACCATACACCATTCATTCGCCACACATGCACATCTTGATTTGGCTTATTGACTTGTTTCTTTGGATCCATGGTTTGACTATGCAATACATGACTTGTAAGTATGTATACTTTATCTCCCACCTATGAGCTCTAGATATTAAAGCCTTATTAGAGTAGGGTGAGAGAGAAGGCAATGTCACTATGCCTTATACCACAAATACCACATATTTTGAGAGAAGGCATATACCATCACTGCCTTGGTCAGGATCCAGAAATACACAAAAGAGAGATATGAGAGAGTCATACAAAGGAATCTCTGAGTTTTATTTGAAAATCTGCAAAAACTCCAGAGCTATAGCTGATCAAGAATGAGCGACATGGCACTTGACTGGACTATTCTATCTTTTAACCACTCAAGACAGAAGTGACGGTTACAAGTCCCATGGTGAAAGGTAAAGTAAGTAAGTTTTAAGTCTTCACAGTTTACTCCAACTCAGAGATGAGAACTTATTTAAAAAGCATGTGTACCGTCAAATTTTTAAGATATTGCAACAACTTCTGATCCATTGCTGAGTCTATCCTTGCTCAGGGACGAGCAAGAGGTAAGCTTGGGGGAGTTTGTTGACGGTCCTTAAGTATCAAATTTAACTATAAAATAAACAAAGAAAAGGATCCAAATGAAATCAACATCGAGACTTAGGGTTTTATCTGACAGAATTCCACGAGTTTTGGTGTTTGTCTATTTCTGCAGGGGGTTATCAGGAAATAAGGAAGAAAGGCCCACACGTCGGGATTACGTAAAGATATTAACGTACCGCGCAATTACCTTACATCTAGAAGACTCCAGAAGCCACGGGAAGGAAGCGGAGACCGAACGGAGTCAGGGACAGGGCGCCCGCCCAAGTCCTTAGGGTGCCCGCCGACCTTTTTCGGCCAATCACGCTCAATCTCGCGGATTATGCTCCACCGACCTAAAGGATCAAGAATAACCGTTCAATCAATGTCGGTTTGATCCGACGGCCCAGGTTCACTTGAGGGGACTATAAAACCAGACCCCCTGGCCCCTGGAGGAGGCACCCCCTTGATCATTATTCATTATTCATAGACAGAGCAAAAGCTAGGGTTTAGAGATGAGAGCTCTCCTCTCTTCTCTAAACTAGAGTAGATCTAGATAGTAGCGAGATGGAGAGCGAAGGAGGATTAGAGAAGAGGCCGGCTTGTCGGTTCTTCCTCCGGTTGTACTTCGCCATGATCAAGCTCTAATCAAGCTTGCTCATGGGATGACTCTGGTAATCTACTTCTAATTTATTATGCAATTACTAATCATGTATGTTCTGGTTCACAACTCTTTTGAGTACTTCTAATCTATAGGACCCTATAGGTTAGAGTTGTAGTATAGGTGTAAGCGTGGTGCTTAGACCTAGATTACTTGTGGATATCCCCTGACTAGCTGGATCGTGTGGTAGGCCGTGTAGGTGACAGTTACGTTGATCCCCTGTAGTCCACCTCTCGTTAGCAGGACGGGTAGGGTTTATCGGCCTAAGGATAAGCATCCTTTGTGGTGTACTCTTATCACGTGGTTCGTCCCAGACATAGACATACCCCTTTGAAGTAGAGAAACCATAGTTATCCTCTCTATTCAGCTACCATCGCCCATAAACTAGAATTGCTCTACTCTCTATTCCCATATTATCACTCACTGTTATCTTACCTTTAATATTGTTCTTATTCGATTCTACCATCTTTCCTATTCACACCTATTTACTTATCTTGGTTAAGTTAGAGCGTAGTTGGTTCTCCCGTTTCCCTGTGGATACGATAAAACCTTTAACCGGGTAAAAGCTTCAACGGTATCCGTGCGCTTGTGAATTATCTGTGTGCGTATAAATACCATAGTACACTCTAGTGCCATGTTGGGGATGACAACCTAGTATTCAAGTGGTGTTAGCAAGTGTCAACAGAGGACGATACTACAGTCGCCCTGCCACTGGTGCCCTGGACTGAGACGACCCGGCTTCAAAAGCCCTCTTTTGTGACTTGGATGCACTATAGTTGTTGTTATTGTTCTCCTAGGTCAGACAGTCACTGATATAAGCATTGAAGGTAGTCCGGGTTCCTGTACCCATGGTTTTCAGCATCTTTGGGCTCAGACCCCTCTGGAAACTAGCGATCTTCTTGGCCTTCGTGTTTACAAACTCGGGGGCATAGCGAGCGAGATTGTTGAAAGCGTGCATATACTCCTTCACAGACTTCGTTCCCTGAGACAGCCTCATGAACTCCTCAACCTTCATTTCCACCACACCCAGAGGAATATAATTTCCTCGAAACGCGGTGGTGAAGTGGTTCTAGGTGATCGGGGTCCCCTCTGGGTAGGTGGTACGGTGATGGGACAACCAAATTCCAGCAGGTCCCTGCAACTGATGTGCCGCATAATCGGCCTTGAGTTCTTCAGTCATCCGAAGAAGACGGAACTTCTACTCCATGGTGTTGATCCACTCATCCGCCTCGAGCGGTTCCAAAGCCTCCTTGAAGACTGGGGGCTTGGTATCCATGAAGTCCTTGAAAGAGCTAGACTGGTTGACTTCACGGCCGCCCTGGTTATCCCCACGGCGAGTGTTTTCAGCGATATTGCGCAAGGCTTCCTCCATATTGCGCTGCATTTGTTCCATATTGCGTTGGCTTCCCAGAAACTGCGTGAAAAACACATCCACAGTATACGGAGGAGGCGGTGGTGGTGGCGGTGATGGTTCTCTGTAGAATGATGTCGTACTGAATTTACTAAGGAATAAATTCGCACAATACACAGAGGCACAACAATTCGTCATCCACATACAACATCACTTAACCAATTACTTAACATTCAAGCAACAAAGTTCGCATACATCCAAAATTGCCAGCCTACATACACTGGACTTTCAGCGTCATCTCATAAAGTCTTACATGGCCCAGATCCAAAAGTACAAGACATGACATGCAACATCAACAACAAAAGAAGAGGGACTAGCTGTAGAGCCCTAGTATCTACTCGCTATGGTCACTGTCCATGCCGGAGCCCTCCTCGTCCCCATCTCCACTAACAGCTGCCCCTATCTCTGGATCCTCATCCATCTCGTCCTCAGAGTCTAGCTCGGCTGCTCCAGGCAGGTGGTGAGGGTGAAGCAGATTATGCAGCTGGTGGATCTCCTCATCCAAGTTCTCATTGTACTCCTCAGCATTAGCTAGCTGCTACTCAAGCTCTAGCTGTCGGGCCCTCAAAGTGTCCTCCTCGTGCCAGGCTTCATTCATCTGACCAAGCACATGGACTAGCATGTGCTCGCAGTTCCTGTGAGCAGTAGTCACCCTATCGCGCTGCTCTATCATTGCAAGCAGGTCCTGACTCAGCTCACTATTCTTCTGGACCGCCTGATCCCTCTCTCGGGTCACGCGGGCCAACTCTGCCTGCAGCCTCTCAACCTCAGTGTCGAACTCACACTGCAGCTGGCGCTTCTCATCCTGGACGGTGAGAAGAGACCCGAACAAGCGACCCAAACAACGCTCCAAACCTCCATAGGTCTTCATCAAAGCGTACATAGCACTCATAGCTGCGCTGTCACTGTGCTGGTCCTCATCCGCACTCCTCACTAGAGCGTTCACCTCGGACTGATCCCACACCGAAGTGTAGGGGTCATCCCGAGGAAACACCCCAGCGAAGGCGTGGGCCAGCTCCTGTGGAAACCTCTCCATGAGGTCCCTCAGAACTGCGAAAGCTGCCCGGCTGGCACCGTGGAAAGGTGTGGCACCTCGGGACTCGTACACCCAGCCGCCCCAGGCGGGGTCACCTCCACTGGTAGGGACCACTGCCTCGATCCCCACCAGGGTGCGGTCACCAAGCTGCTCCTTGTCCCAGTAGTAGCGAGGTTCCCTTCCTTCGGGATACCCCATCGAACTGAGTACCCTCCGTAGCAAAGTGGGCATCCCAAACTCCTCCAGGAACTTGCTCTTATGACGCGAGCTCCTGGCTGCCAACGGATGGCGAGGGGCCCACCCACCAGTGGACTTGCGAGCGGTGAGCCTAGTGCGTGCCATCTGCTGCAAATGGAATACCTTGGCTAAGATCGAGGATTTATCTTTAATTATTTTATTTAGAATTGGGACAGATTAAATTAAGGGGGAAGTAAGCAATGATATGAAATGAACATGATGCATGCATGGACTTACGATCTCACAAACATAGAAACAAAAATTAACACTAAGCGGTATATGCGGTGGCACATAGCGTTCTCTCATAACGTAACTAGCGTTCTAAGCGGGGACGTGGTTAGTGTACCTGCAGAAAACTCATTTCAGCCCAACCACAGTATGAATATGCAGAACAAGAATTTAAAGCTATACACCCCACATACACAGACACCCGTCCATGCATATGACGTGTTACTACCCACATCATCGCCCTAGTGATGACATCGCCTCTCAGGACGGAATCTCCCAACAAGCGATACTGTTCCCAAGCACACCAAAACATGTGTGCGTGACACAGCACCTAACAACACTCCCCTAGACCGGCAGTGTATCCGATCATGCTCTCACAGCTCCCACTTACCGAGGCGTAGAGGAAAAATTAATCCATACATTACCACTCAAATGAATGGTAATCATACTATTGCACGCCATATGAGCGACGAAATAGAAATATGATGCATCAACCCCCAAGTCAGTACTTACTAGCCACCTTAGAGTCCTTAACTGGACATAAAGGATATGACCATGGCACAATAGATAGTTTTTCCAAAAACTTAGTTTGACATCTTGATTATTATTAATAAAAATCTTTTATTTAACCGGATTAGATTAAGTTCAGAACGTACTTATGAACAGTAACTCGCTAAACCTTGCTCCGATGCCAGCTGTAACAGAACCGCCCAAATTATAAGAGGTTAATCCTAATGGCCACCATTTGCATAGTCAAACCATCCCGCTTAAGCCCATATAATCCCGGTAGTCCGTGAAATCTCGAAGGATTTCAAACCACATATCGTACATACAGCCAAGATCATAATAAGTTCAGCGGTCACCATCCACAGTTACATCCAATTCGAAAACATCCATCGAAAACATCGGAGTGCTTAAAGTTATTACAAACCAAGTTCACAAGTAGCCGAAACTTCATAGTTGAAAATAACACACACACGCTTAGTCTGATACAGTGCCATAGTTTTGGTCATTCCCACAAAAGCAAAAGAGAAGACGGAGTGACGATCGCCCTTGGTCTAGTCATCACCCATAGCGGGGTACAGGCAGAGGATGCAATAACTATAGTACATTTGACCATCTGCAAAACAACATGGGAATAGAACCCTGAGTACGAGAATGTACTCAGCTAGACTTACCCGTCATAAACTCAAAAATAAAGACTCTTCAAGGATCATGAAGGCTATATAGTGGGGGTAGCCGACGACCTTTTGCATAAAAGCACGATTCTATTAACACATCCTAATAAATTCTTTCCTCTTTTAATTAGCTCAAGTTGAAAGTATCATTACCTATTATCTAGGTTTGCACCTGCACTAAGGCAAACAAATATAATAATACGATTGTGCCTCATCATAGCATCCATGCAATTATTTGTCATATAACCCAAGTGTTCCATAGTCCTTACTACGAGGACAGGGCTCATGTCAAGTGCTCACTATCCAGGAGCGATGGCGATTCAAATCGATTTCTAACCAGCTGGCGAGTTATTCCCCACACAAACCACACTCACTGATCAAGTGAGCTACATATCACCGTGTTGCACTATCCAGGACCAATTCGCGGGTTCGATAGGCACCACCCGTACCCGAGGACCATTCCGGCGACCGAGGTATCCAAGGTATACCAAGGTTGCGCGCCGCGCCCTCGTCGTTCTCCTCAACCATCACCAATACAGCGCGTACATCGGGCCGATTCCCGGCCCGGATAGTGCTCAGGCTTCGCGGTCGGAACGACTTATCCTTCCAGCTAAGTGTGGGGCATGCGTTCAACATGACAAGAGGGCCGTCAACGATCGGTCCTTAATCGACACAGGCAGGGGCACTATAGTCAACCCACCATAAGACCCTGCCCGGTCTTAAATTCCATTCCACACTTGGTTATTCTCTACCAAAGCAATCACTGCTTAATCAAGCAGGTATCCACCTATATCTCGTAGGTGACAGGAAATCACCCGACTTCTACCGGACTAAGCAGGCTAAGCATAGACTCCGTGCTTATCTACATAGGACAAGGTAGATCAATGAGTAGTGATAGCAAGGAGTACACATGCATCAACGGTATTCAGCAATTCCTACCACTTAAATGCAACATAGTAGAACAAGCATAATATATTATTTAAGTTAGTGAGAATAGAGAGGCTTAGAATGCTCCGGGGCTTGCCTTTCTCGAACGTGCTCGGCTTATGATCCGGGCACTCCTGTAGCTCCTCTCCGGGTTCCGACACTCCTAGAGGTTCCTGCTCCTGTGCTTCTTCCTACTCATCGGGTCCCACCTCGTTCTCCTGCGAGCCTGTATGATGCATGTGTGCTCATGAGTGGAGTGCGAGATGCCCGGGGTGCAATGCTCATGTGAGAGAAAACCAGATGACTATGACATGATGCATAGATGGTTTAGATGGTCATCTACAAGGTAGTCAACATCATCCAAGAGCATGTAAACACACTAAGCATCTAATTCCTTCTTTTCTACAAATTATCCTCAAGTGTAACCAGCAAACTCACAAGATGCTTCAAAGATACAACAAACCTCTTTTATTCTATTTAAACCATATATAACAATTCATATTTTCTTTATTCATTTTTAGACCCATCAAAAATATCATGCATTTCTGTTAATCAATAAATTCCACAAAAATTACAGGAGACTACCAGTCAAACATAAAGTCTACCATAAATTTTCCATAATTTTTGGACACTTATTTTGAGCTACAAAAATCACAAGATTAATTCCTAAAGGCAAATAAAAATACTCTACTGTGGTATAAGTGTCAAACAGCAGATTTCATATTTTTATAATTTGCTTAGTATCATGAGAAACATCTACAAAAATTTCCAGATTAATTGCATGATCCAGTTATTTATTAAAAATCATAAACCACTGCCATGCAAGCATTTAAATCACCAAAAATTCATTCATACACTAAATAATGTGTAGCAATATTTTCCCAGTGACTAAACATACATGCAGAGCCAGCAAAACAAGTTTCACATTTTTCTGAGTCATATTTTAATTACCATGCATTTTCCAATTCCAGCAAAAACATGGATTAATTATTTCTAGCCAGAAAAAGTGTTCAAACATGACATGCAATTACATCAAACTGTAGATCTGAGAATAGAGAGCACACCAAAATTTGTTTCACCAATTTTGGAACCATACAACTCAAGATATAGATTTTACAAGATTTAAACCGATTTCTAGAAAATCTTTATTTCAGAAAACCGTCGAAAAACACTAAACTCACCCAGATCCACACCTGCAGAGGCACTGACAGGTGGGATCCAGGACCGTGACCCCACGGGTCAGCCACGCAACACACCGGCCGATCTTCGGCCGGCCGGCTCTCGCCGACGGCGAGGTCTCCGGCCACGGGGTGAGCACCAGCGTGCTCCCCACAGCGAGGCGCACCCAGGGGTGCCCTTGGATCGGCCGGAGGATGACCGGAACACCTCCGACGAGCGTGCATGGTGGCACGGCGGCGCTGCTCGCCGTGGCCAGGCCGCTCCGGTGCGGTAGAGCGCGCGCAAACGTCCCTCCGAGCTTCCTCAGCTCACTACCGACCTAGCGCACCAAAGAACGAGCGAAAAGAGGCAGGATATAGCAAGATCTGTCGCGGCTGAGCTCTCCGGCGAGCGATTCACGGCGCACGACTGCTTCTCACCTCGGTAGAGCGTACGTAGGGGCTTACCGCGGCGACGGCGAGTGCGCTGGTGTCCTTGACGTCGAGGTTGGAGCTCTGGTGCGACCGGCGGCGAGCGGCGGAGCTTTCTCCGGCAATGGCGCGGGCGGAGCTGCTGCTGCTGTGGCTGCGCGCGCGGACGGAGGGAGGAGGGAGAAGGCGCGGGAGACAGAATGGAGGGAGCGGTCTGGGGGCGCGGGGTGGCGTCCCGACCAGGGGTGAGGGGGTGGTCGGCTGCGGCGCGCCCAACGCCGGCGTACGGCCACCACGTGGCCGCCGCGGGATGGGGCAAGGCGGGTGCCACATGCGGGAGAGGGAGGGGAGGGGGAGGCAGGCCGGGCTGCTGGCTGGGCCGAAAGGGAGGCGGGTCGGCCCAGCAGCGCCTGTCCTCTTTTCTTTTTTTTTGAAATTCTTTTCTCAAATTCTTTCTAAATTCCTTTGGACTATTTAAAAATCACTTTCACCCTTTTCCCCCAAAAGCAAAGTTGTCCCAAAACAAAAACCCTACAACTTTGTTTTAATAAGCAAGACCAAATTCCAAATAGAATTTGAATTACAGATTAAAACTAGTTCTAGGTTTTCAAATAAATTTATTTTGGGGATTTTTGTATAAATTTCATTTCTCAAATTCTATGGCTCCAAAAATTTCACAAAAATACTTAATTCTTTTTGCACACAATTCAACCTAGTTTGAATATTTCACAATTTTAGGAGCAAGCATCATATTTTTAACACATTTAAATCACATGGAATAAAGCACATAAAATCACACTTTGAATGGACGACATGCTCATGTGATGCTATGCTTGATGAGAATGCTTACGAATGTTTTGATAAGACTAAGTGCATGCTTAACACCTAAGGTGTTACATTCATGGCCCGTTCCCTCAGAAGCATAGCCTCTTCCACCGCCTTCCTTGAGGCCTCTCGAGCCTCGACCAGAGCAGCCTCCCTCTCCTTCTTCTCCTCCTCGAGTGCCAAGAGCTCCTTGTAGGCCTTGAGGAGCTTCTCCTGCGACTCCAGGAGTTTATCCTTGAGGATGGGGAGTTGCTCCCAGCCGCCTCTCGTGGTGTGGATGAAGCTTGACTTAATGCGGGAGGTCTCTTTCAAGTCCTGCGAGCCGGTGGTCGAGCCGTTAGAACACAAAACGAAATGTTCTATAAGGATTAAGGACTGAAAAACACTTACAAAGTAAGCCGGTGCGAGCCCGTTGTTAACCACGTCAGACAGGAGCCCCACCGTGTGCTTCATCCACAGGCGAAGCTCCTCGACGTGCTCCCACTTCTCGGCCTCCTTCCGGTCGTCAAAAAAGATATTGGGTTCGGACGGGTCGGTGGAAGCCCGGATGCGGATCCGATCGGGACACCAGTTCTCCATATCCTGGTCGGTGCGCGCCTTGACGCCTCGGATGAGCTCCTCGACGGCTTCGAGAGACCCCCCGTGGCACAGGAACAGGTCGACGAGAGAGGGGAACCGCCCGTCGTCATCCACCGTCTTCCACGTCCCGGTCTCGCTGCCGCCACCGCCACCCGATGTCCTGATCTCATCTTCCTCGGAGGGGACGCGCTCCTCCCACGATCGACGCCTCCGGAGGAACCCCGGAGCGATTCCGTCCATACCGTAGATCGTCCTCCTGATCTCAAAGTCGGGGTCGACGGGAGTACGCATCATGCAGGCGAGCGCCACAACGCCGTCTGCCCGCCCCGACTTTGCTGGGATCGCGGCAGGCGCCCCCGGACGGAGCCACGCCGGGGTCGGAGGACCAAAAACTGGCAGGCCCTCCTCCTGGTTTCCAGGCTCCTGTGGCGCTACCGGCTCCGGTTGGGGTGGATCAAGCGGTTCCGCCAGCTACTGGCCCCCCTGCTGCTGCTGCTCTTGGAGCTCCTACGGCTCCTGTTGACGGTCCTGCTCCTGCGGCTGCTGCCGCGTCTCCTGCTCACGCTCCTCCTCCTCTTTCTTCCTCTGCTCCTCGAGGGAGCGAAACCTGGCAGGCCAGGGCGTCCGTCTCGCGACGAGAGAAGTCTGGGCCTCCTCACCCATAGGGCAGGCATCCCTCGAAGTCCCGTCGCTGCTAGACCCATCACTTATGGTGATAGGATCCCCCTCGACCCCAGATCGGGGGGCTCGGGGGCTCCCTCCTGCCCTTGGGGGTGAGGTGCCTCGACCCGCTTTGGCGACGAGGGGGCGGACTCACCCACCAGGGGACGGGGCGGGGCGTTCTCGGCGCCGGTTGGTGGTCGAGGGTTGGAGGAGCCTATAAAACGCAAATCTCGTAACAAAGGTCAGTCATCATGGTGGTCGACGTAAGAATAACACAAATCCCATAACAACGGGAATAAGCTGCTAACCTGAATCCTTGGAGGCCGCTCCCACTTTGATCCTTTTGGCCAACGAGGGTTGGGCCTACTCGAGCGTCTGCTTCAACTTGAACGGGCATGAAAGAAGCTATTATACGAAGAGAACACGATGACTCGGGAAGATGAAAATCATAGTGTCGAAGACCTTACCCCATAGGGAGAACGGCTCGCCTACCGGTACCTCGATCGGTGGGCCTCGAACCACCCCGTGTCGAGGCTCCAGGCCCCTCACGAGCGGGCACCAGCCTCTGCTCGGCGTCTCCCCCTGGCAAGCGCCAGGGCTAGCGCTCCTGCGGCTTGTTTCCCCCTTGCCGGAGGCCGTAGCACGGCCACGGGTCAATGGCCCCGTCGCCTGGGGCTTGGCCCGGTCGCCCGCCTTTAGCACAGGGGGAGGTTTGGGCTGCGGGATGGACCGGCTCTGAGCCGGTGCAGGAGGGACATCGGTACGGGAGCGGCGGGGGGACGACTCCCTCTGCTGCCTCTCAAGAGACCCGCCTGGTCCCTCCTTTGGCGCTCCCGTCCGCGGGACATCAGCGTCGGCACGAGGCGGACCCTCGAGGATCCTGTCAAGCCAGGAGGCCATCCCCTCGGAGCCGTCACTGCTGTCATCGCCGTCACCGCCATCATCCTCACTAGGGGATTCCTCTTCAGGCTCCCCCCTTTGCCTGGACTTGGCTCGACGCGCCTCTAACGATTGGCGGTCGAGATTCTTCTTCTTATTCTCTTTCTTCGCTGAGTCCTTGGCGGACTTCTGTTTCTCAGCGGACTGGCACCGCTTGTCACGGTCGACCCGTTCCTCCTTCACTGGAGGCCTCAAGGACCGAACGTCGATCGGTCCCTGCGAGAACAAGGACAGGCTTAAAACGGGGGTCGAAGAAAATCCAGAATCAAAGCCATACACAAAGAAAGAACTTACCAGGTCAATTGAGCCCACATCAGGCCTCATGGGGAAGCCATTGACGTGCTCTGGCTGGAAGTCGCCGGCGATGGCCGCCCTGACTCGGGCCGCAACCTCGTCGTCCGCTGGAGCCTCGTTGGACATCCGACACGCCTCGAGGTCCCGGGACGAAACGCCGGGGCCCATCTCATCCATCCTCAGCGGCCGAGACATCAACGGGAGAATCCTCCGATGATGGATGACTGAGAGGACGAGAGCGGCGGACAGGCCCTCCACGCGTAACTTCTTCAAGGCATCAAGGAGGGGGTCGAGCCACGACTGGTGGACTTGGACGACGCCGTACGTCCAGTTCTCCGGGCACTCTGTGATCAGGCGGCCGGTGTAGGTAGGAAAGAGGCCGTCATCATTATGCAAATAGAACCACTGGGAGTCCCATCCGGCGTGGTTCGATGATAACCCCACCGGGATGTACTCGCGTGGCCTCTCCGTCTTGCCCGTCTTCAACACCAAGTTGAGGCACTCGGCCCGTACGGGTTTCCTCACTCCGGTGGCTCCAGCAGGGGTGTTGAAGAGCTCGCCCCTGTAGAGGTGGAGCCACAGGTCCCAGTGGGGCATCATCCCCAAATAGCCCTCACACACCGCGGCAAAGACTGCCGCGACGGTGATGGCATTTGGGGAGAAGTGCTGAAGCTCCACCCCGTAGTGGTGGCAGAGCGCCCGCATGAAGCGACTCGGGGGGGCGCCTAAGCCGTGGCGATGGAACTTAGCGAACGAAACCACGTAGCCCTTGGGCGGCTTGGGCTCCCGGTGGTCCGCCGACGGTGCAATCCACTCCGGCGACGACAACGATGTGTGGTGGCACAGGAGTCCCTCCCTCTCGAGCTCCAGCAACCGGCGCTCCGTCATCGACGACGGGCGCCAGTCGTCGGTGGCGACAAGTCTCATAGGCATCTTGGATGGAAGGAAGGCGGATTCACTACTACTCGAGGGGGTGCGCGCGCGTAAGATGGCGAGGGAGCTAAGGCAAGGATGGAAACAGAAGGCGGAAGGGAGAACGGCAACCGGGCTACGAGATATTTATAGGCAGCGACCCACCAACAGACAGATCCGATAAATGAGGTAACTCCGCCCATAAATGCGCCGCCTAACAGTCTTGTTCCTCTCACAGCCGAGACGCTACGAATTCTACGCCGATACAGTGTCGTAATGGCTTCCGCCTGAAAAGACGTGCCCAACGGGCAAAAAGGTGAACTGCCACAGCCTCTTCCTTCCCTTGTAAGCCAAGGTACGTGTCCATGAATGCCTCGAGAGGTCGCAGGCTGACCCGCCGAAAGGGTTCGACAGCCGATCTCGAGCACTAGAGTCAGGGATGCCCGGTGAGTGGACGAAAATCGAGGCCCGCCTCGAGAACTCGCTGGGGATGTCCAAGGTAGGGTCGAGACAGTCGAGAGGAATCCCCCCGACGGGAGGCATCGAGCCACTGGACTCTAACGAACGAGACCAGCATCCCCGACCACATCGACCCCGCTTTATGAGAACGCCTCCGGGCTGCAGCTGACGCCCTCGAAAGGGGCACAGGTTCTCACTTGGATTACCCGTTAGGAGCTCAATCTGGGGTGGATGACGCTCGCTCTATCGAGAGTACAGCGAAACCCTTGCGCAGACGAGCCAATCAGAACCTTCCACCACAGGTGTCGACAGCGTCTCCGCACATTAGGCAATATAACCCTCGAAAGAGTCAAAAACTCCTCCAAGGGCTAGGGGGCTACCCCCCGCGGGGTTGCTCGCGCGCCCCCACGGAAACTCGACCATGAAAATACAGCCTCCACTCGAGCGCCAGCGCTCAAATGGAGACTCGGGGGCTGCTGTCAAGGATATCAGTAAGGTGTATCCTAACTGATGTACATAATGAGATTGCCTGTACACAAGTCGAGGCCCCCAACTCGACGCTCTACCCAGTCACGTGTATGGTAATCGACGGCCGCAGCCTCGAAGACGGAAAGGGCGTCGAGCGAATCGATCAGGGGTCGAACGCCAACCACCGTCGAATACGGAAACAGGCTCGAGCGAATTAGGAGGCGTCGAGCGCAAGGACGCCGCCCGCCGCCTGACGCGGGCACGGGAACCAGGGTATTTAATGCGCCTGTCGCGTTCTCACCTAACACGCCAGTCACAGGAAGCGTGATAGGGAATAGGCACACGTCCCGTCATTCTTTTTGCAGCCTTCCCACCAAATAACCCAGAGCATGTCAGGACGTAGGGAGCAGGGTCGGAACGTCTAATCATGACCCCCTCGAGACGTCCAAGCTCAGCGCTCTGACTAGCAAGGCGTTACATGGCGTCCGACCCTCGACCAGACATGTTTCCTTCCTGGGGAAGGGTTGGGCGTCAAATGACAACACCACCGCTACTCCGACGTATCTGCTGCCATGATGTATAGGTGTGCTACAGATAAACCAGCCCAAGATGGCGCACAGAACAGGATACATGGGCACGCGTAATCATCATCAAGCTACCAGGACGGGACGGCTCGAGACCACGCCGGTACGGAGGCCTCGAGTAGGTCAGCGCGCCATACCTCTATCGACCTCTATTCTGACACCTATACTTGTACCCTAGGCTTCCCCTTGGAACTATAAAAGGGGTTGTCCAGGAAGAGATACGACATCACGCAAGACAACACTCATACGCAGTAGAACTTCCACACTCCATCCCAGTTCATACATGTTGACGGTCCTTAAGTACTAAAATTAATAATCAAATAAACATGAAAAAGGATCAATATGAATCAAACATCTAGAATTAGGGTTTTATCTGACAGAATTCCACGAGTTTTGGTGTTTATCTATTTCTGCAGGGGTTTATCAGAAAATATAGAGAGAAGGCCCACATGTCATGTTTACAACGAGATAATTACGTGCCGTGCAATTTTCCTCAATCTAGAAGAATCCAGAAGCCACAGGAACGAACGAGAAGGGATTCGGGCTCGGGGGCAGGGCGCCCGCACACCCCCCTTGGGCGCCCGCCCAGGGTTGGATTCCAAACAGGACTCTGCTTCGGGGCAAGACTCCACCGACCTAAAGGATCAATCTAAACCATACAATCTATGTCGGTTTGATCCAATGGCTCACGTTCACTTGAGGGGACTATAAAACCAGACCCCCTAGCCCCTGGAGGAGGGAGGAGAAATCATTATTCAGAGGTAGCCATCAAAGTTAGGGTTTAGAGCTTCTCTCCCATAGAGAATTAGAATTAGCTACTCCCTAATCCTTCAAGTTTAGAGGTTTGATTAGATAGCAATTAGAGAAGTAGAGCAATACGCTCTGGATTTAGATCTTCGGTAATAAAGATTGGTATTATTCATATCTTTCTCTAATTCTATTGTTCTAATTGCATTATGTCTCTAATTATTATGTTCTTAGTTTGCTCTAGTTCTATATTTGATATAGTTCTAATTGATAATGAGTTTATGTATAAGTTTGCAAAGCGCTTAGCTCTTGACGCGAGGGAGTTAGGTGATAGATCACATGTGAGCGTGGTGCTTAGATGTTATTTATCTGCAAATGTATCCTATTGGCCGGGTCGTGTGGTAGTTCGCGATAGTGACAGCTTCGTTGATTCTTATATAGTCCACCCTCCGTTGATAGGACAGGCAGAACCAGTATTGTGGAGTAAGTCATGCGATGCTCTGATTTACTTTATCAATGTTCCTTATACATGAATGAAGAGTCTTTTATGCTATACATGATCTTGTAGATAACTAGAGTAGATTATGACTTAGTAGTTAGTAGATAACTTAGAATCCATTCTCTAGCTAATCCGACATCACCTACATATATGAGGAGTAGTCTATTTTCTAATCGCTGTGCTATCTACCCATGAACTTATACTTTATTATCATTATCTTTATGGTTTACCCCCTGCTAAAGTATGTGACTGTGTGACGAGTTTCTCATTAGTAATCATGTTCTTACAAGTTTATCTCTAGTCTATGCCTTGATAGATTTTTGCCCCTTGATTTAATTTCATCTTCTTGAGATCCCTTGAGCAAAATTATAAATAACGATACCTAGAATACTTATCCTGGTGAAATGCTACAATGAGGTGTTTTATCTGTGCGCTTGAGGATAGAATAGATTATTTTCTAGAGAGCCTTTACATTTATAAATACCTTTGTACACTCTGGCGCCATGCTAGGGATGACAACCTAGTATCTAAGTGGTGTTAGCTAGTGTCAACAAGCATTTCTGGCGCCGTTGCCGGGGATCTTATAGGGATTTATACGAGTCTCAGGAATAAGTCATAAATAGGAACAGTAAGGGAAGCCAGAAAATCATTCAAGGTTATTCACATAAAATATTAGACTAGACTATAGAGAAATAATTGCATAAAACAGCTACTAAGTGAGAAATCATAACAAGGCACCTCTGCTTTGGCAGGTTCACCCTGTTGTTTTTCTATGTTTATATTTTTATACAGGGTATAACAGGATTGACTTTGGGTACATTCAACTCTTCATCAACAGAACCAAAGCAATCAAGAGAAGAAGAAGCTTGCTACCAATTGCTGAAGCTATGGCACAAAAGACCTTGCAAGAATTCTCTGCTTCAAGTCTTGACAACATTCCAACCGGTCCAAGATTTGCAGTAGAAGAAGGAATACCCGAGTTTGAGCTCAAGTCAAGCCTCATCAATTTGGTACAAGCTACACAATTCAGTGGAAAGGCACATGAAGATGCCAGTGCACACTTGCAGAATTTCTTAGAGATTGGAAGCACAATCCACATCAACGGAGTTGACAAAGACGTCATACTACTTCACCTTTTTCCATTCTCACTAGAAGGAAAAGCTAGGAAGTGGTTCTACACTCATCAAGATAACATCAACAACTGGACAAACTTGTCAAATGCCTTTCTATCGAAGTTTTTCCCTATAGGCAAAACAACTGCCTTAAGAGGAAATATTGTCAGTTTCCAACAGCAGAAGACAGAAGCCATTTCAGAAGCATGGGAGTGTTTTCAAGGATACATATCAGATTGTCCTCACCATGGAATGGCCACGTGGTTACTTATGCAGACCTTCTACCATGGATTAACCTAGAAGGCTCGTGAGTGCCTAGATGCATCTGCTAAAGGATCATTCTTGGAGCTTACAATTGGAAAAGCAGAGATACTTTTGGATAAGATAGCAGAAAATCAAAGCTGGTTCCAAGATAAAGCCCAACGATGTCATCAAACTGAAGAAATACCAGAAGAAGTAAATGCGTTATGAATTCAGGTAATACTGTCAAACAACTTTCATTAAAAGAGATAATTGCTCAACAAACCAAAATTAATGATGAAGTTAAACAAAGGCTAGATACAAATGAATCATCTCTAAAAGATATACACAATAAAATGGATTTTCTACTAACTGCCTTTGATGAGCAAAACACTCTTAATAAAAGGGTAGAGCTTAAATTAATAAAGATAGCTGCTGCACTGCCTGTTGCTACTAACATTGAGCAGGTAAAGAATATAACTACTAGAGAAGGCAAAGCTACCAGAGATCCACCATACCCAAAAGAGAAACAAAGAACATCAGCACCAGTGCAACCAGCAGTGATAGAAGAAGAAAGCCCAGTTGAAGCAGAAGATCTGCTACAACCACCAAGAACTGGAGAAATGAGGAAAGATTTTTACGACACCAACTATTTGCCATTTCCCAGAAGAAACAGAGGACTGCAGTCGGATGAGCTGTTTGGTAAGTTTGTAGAGGTCATTCAGAAATTATATGTCAACATACCTCTGCTCGATGCCATACAGGTACCTACATATGCAAAGTACATCAGAGATATTCTTAACAAGAAGAGACCACTGCCCACCACTGAGGTTATCAAGCTGACAGAAGAATGTAGTGCGGCCATCCTCAATAAACCACCAAAGAAGAAGGAAGATCCCGGATGCCCCACTATTGATTGCTCGATCAGAAACCAACACTTCAACAATGCACTTTGAGATCTCAGAGCAGGTGTCAGTGTGATGCCAGCATCAGTCTACAAAAAGCTTGATCATGCGACCCTAGAACCAACATCAATGTTTCTACAACTAGCGGATCAATCGGTTCGACACCCGTTGGGCATCGCCGAGAACATTCTAGTCAAGATCAGAGATTTCCTGGTACCAGTAGACTTCGTAGTACTGGACATGAGTCCTGACTCGAAAGTGTCCATCATCCTTGGAAGGCCATTTCTGAGCACTGCCAATGCCCACATTGATGTCAGAAAAGGAGAAATCAAGTTCGACATAAACGGTCAAGAAGAACACTTCACATTCAAACCCAGACCAGAGAGAGACTCTACAGTAAAGGAAATTCATGAAGAACCACTAGAGACACCATCTCCGGAGGAAGGAAACTCAGAAGATTAAAAGAATTGGAGGTCCAGCTTGGGGGACCTAAAAATCCCAAACCTTCGCCAGGAGGTATATCGGTATTTATCCGCATTATTAATTTTCTCATATTTAAATTCTTGCATAATTAATTCTTGCATTAGTCATATATATTCATAGCATAATAATCAAAAAGCCCCATGTAAATAATATTCGTGGCATGTAACAACAAATATTTATTAATTATTGTGGAGGCACAAAAATATTCTTCATTATCATTAAGTGTTAATAGATTTTCCTGCATTATATTTAATTATATTAATCTTCTAGAAGCATGACCCACACTCTTTGGGTCCCACATGTCATACACTTCACCTCACATACATCCCATCATATAATTTCATCCACCAATATGTTTCCACTCACCTCACATCTTTCCACCGTCCAACCACTACCAACACAACATTATTCTGCGTGAGATCAAAGCAAGGAAGCAAGTGGAGGAGGCACACCCAGGATGGACATCACAAGTGGGCGCCCGCCCACCTAGCAAGGGCGCCCGCCCTGTCCCTTTTTCCTCCTATAAAAGGCCACCTCCAGCTCCCCTTCTCTTCACACAAACACTCTAGAAAACCACACAAGCTTCAGTTTCCCGAGAAGGAGTTCTTATAGTGAAGAGAAGAGAGTAGAGAGAAAGAGGAGAGTGGAAGGGAAGGTTGGAGTTCTTTTGAGAGAGTAATTGTCACCTAGCAAGTAGTGATCCCGTTGTCTAAGCGGAAGTAAAAGTTGTTTAGGGGGAGGCTCTACCAAAATAGAAACTTGTCTTGAACGATTAACCCCTGGACTACTGACACCCCGGACAGCTGACCACTAACATTTTATCTCACATTTTTTCCACTAGTTGTGTTTTTGCCAACTGTTGTTTGCAGGATGTTTAAGAAGGTGAAGAATGCAGGAAAGACTCTCAAGAACATTGGAACAAGGAGTTCATCCCGACACTCCTCACAGCCATCAGAGATGAGCGTCGACCCGACACCCACGCAAGCTCCATCATCTTCATCAGGTCAGCAAGTTAAGGTCCTTCTCAAGATAGGAGACCTAGGACTGAAGACCCGAAGAGAGAAGGAAGTCTATCAGCAACTGAAGAACAAAGATTTCATTCATACCCCTACTCTCGATCCAACCTTACTACAAGAAACAGGTATGGACACTGAATTTGACTTAATTTTCTAGATGTTAGGTTGGACAAATTTTTGGAATATAACTGAGCTGGGTTCTCGTCTTCTCATCCTCGAATTTCTTTGCACTTTACAATACTATGAGGGGGGAATTGTTTTTCGGATGTTCAAACAAGAAATTATGTTATCTTGGAGAGAACTGAGCGACCATCTTGGTTTCTCTTCAAGATGCATCCTGAACATTGACTCCGATTTACCCAATTTTGAGAGACACCAGTTCTAGAGAGAAATATCTAGAGATAATTTTTATAGTCAAGCCCGAACCAGTGACATGGAACACCCCACTATTAGGATGTTTCACAAATGGCTTGGGTACAATCTTTTCTATCGTGACGATATTAGGAAAGTAAGAGTAGGAGATTTACAACTTTTATATGCTGCTATTAGTAAAGTACCCACTTCACCTATTACACTATTAGTTTCACATTGGCTTAGTATACCTAGTCTTCAGGGACCAGTAGGATGTACTTCACTTATCACTCGTCTAGCCACTAATCTTCACTTACTAGAAAACTCGTCACTGGACTTCATAGAAGAATTAAGAATTTATCATGGCTATGACACATTTAGACAAGCTCGGATGCTAAAGAAAGAGGGGAATGTAATGTATATGCTATATGATGATAAAGGCAAGATTCGGTTACCTAACCCGAACCTTGGCCTCTACGTTGTGCAAAACTTTTTGATTGAGATTGCAGCAACACCAGTGAACCAGAGAACTCCAGAGCGAGTGGCATCTGAAAGGATGACCACTGACCGAGAACGCACCTGGTATGGAGATGACCCTGGACCAGAAGAAGCAGCGCACCTACATTATTGCGATTACAATCCTCGAGTCCTTCGAGACCCATGGGCTCGACATGCGCAACCACAAGAGCCAACAGAAGAGACATGGCCGGAGAGCCAAGATCACCAGTGGACAAACCCGCCTTTTCATACGGGCAGGTACTCCACTGATCCATATGGAGCTTCAGGATCCAGACCTCCGCCCCAATTTGATGCAGGACGATACTCCGACGCCTCCTACGCTTTCACGAATGACTACTATCAAGAGGCCGGTGCTTTCTTCACTCGTACCGACAACACCCTCCTCGACATTCAGAACACGCAAGCAGAACATGGAAGACTCCTGGAAGAGCAACAAAAATGGAACCAGGACCATGCTGCTGCAGTGCAAGAGTTGAGACAAGATACAACAACAATGAACGACAACATCACAACCATGATGCGGTTTTGGAATATCGGGTAAGACTGACATCAACATCCAGCTTGGGGGAGTTCCTCCCAAATTTATCAAGTAAGTTTTTATTTGCTCTTCTTATTTATTCTATCCTATCTTAGTATTTAATTTATCTTAAAAGGAAAAACTTAGAAAACCAAATAAATATTTTCCTGGTTTAATTCACTGCACTTTAATAAACATGAAAACAAAATAAAAAGAGTGTGTAGATAAGTGTGCTTTATTTTCCTACTAAGTTTAATATCTAAAAAAATAAAAAGACCAAAAAGATGCATGATGGAAATGATGAACAATTGCTCTGTTTGCTTACTTACAAGTACCTAGCTTTTATATTAGAATTCTTCCAGGAATTACTAAAACTAAAATTACTATCTTTGGGAAGCATAAAATTAAAGTCTAGGTAAGAGAAAGGCATGATATAAAGTTGAGCTACTGTTTATCTTGTTCCTACTACACTAAGTTCTGGAGATTTATTTTGAAAACTTACAAATCACATGATGAGTTCCTAGCATAAAAAAACTACCTACCACAGCCATATTTGCTATAACATCTTTTACTATATTCACATTGAGTTTGATCGAGCTGTGTAGACCCTTAGGAGCTTTTCATGTGGTTAAATTAAGATATTCACTTGCACACATCTACCACAGCATTCATCACCAATCATTAAAATTGCTAAAAATATTTTCACTCACTGTCCCGAATATTGTTATTCTCTCTCTCTAAAAAGATTCAATGCAGAAGAGGCATGGGTTATGCAAAAATATGCGAGGAAATAAAAAGGGGCAAGTGCCTAGAACCACGATAAAGAAAGAAAAAGAGTGAGACGAGAGGTAAAAATGGACAAGTGTCCCAAGTAGAATTAGGGGTACAAAGATGCCCACTTCAGCGGAAAAAATGGACAAGTGTCCGACAGTAGAATTAGGGGTATCTACTACCCACCTGAAAAAAAAGAAAAAAAAGAGAAAAGAAAAAGATAGCCCATATTCTCCCAAGGCAAAGATCAAAGAAGAGGAGAGATAGCAATGAGAAGTAAATTTTATTATCACTTATGCATTTTCACCATCATTATCATTTACTCCACCACACATGCACATCTTGATTTAATTATATGCTGAGTTCCTTTGGATCCATGGCTCGATTAGACAACATATGTATGAGCTATTTTTCACTCCTATGAGCTCCACTTAAATATTTCATTAGCTATAGGTAAGTGACATTATGGTAAGGATCCACAAATACCACATATAGAGAGACTTGAGAGAATCATTGCTGAGAACTCTGAGTTTTATTTTGAAAACTTATGAAAAACTCTGGAACAAAGGTGAAGAATAAACAGGAGGGATAGTGCTTGACTTAACTATTTTGTCTTTCGATTACTTAAGATTTAAGTGCAGGTACTAAACTCCAAAACACTTCATTTTAATCTGGAAGAATTTTTATATAAAAGCATGTGTGCCTGTCAGGAAAGAAAACATCGAAGCAACTCCTGATCCGTCTGAGTTTAGCTGTTTGCTCAGGGACGAGCAAAGGGTAAGCTTGGGGGAGTTTGTTGACGGTCCTTAAGTACTAAAATTAATAATCAAATAAACATGAAAGAGGATCAATATGAAACAAACATCTAGAATTAGGGTTTTATCTGACAGAATTCCACGAGTTTTGGTGTTTATCTATTTCTGCAGGGGTTTATCAGAAAATATGGAGAGAAGGCCCACAGGTCATGTTTACAATGAGATAATTACGTGCCGCGCAATTTTCCTCAATCTAGAAGAATCCAGAAGCCACGGGAACGAACGAGAAGGGATTCGGGATCGGGGGCAGGGCGCCCGCCCACCCCCCTTGGGCGCCCGCCCAGGGTTGGATTCCAAACAGGACTCTGCTTCGGGGCAAGACTCCACCGACCTAAAGGATCAATCAAAACCATACAATCTATGTCGGTTGGATCCAATGGCTCACGTTCACTTGAGGGGACTATAAAACCAGACCCTCTAGCCCCTGGAGGAGGGAGGAGAAATCATTATTCAGAGGTAGCCATCAAAGTTAGGGTTTAGAGCTTCTCTCCCACAGAGAATTAGAATTAGCTACTCCCTAATCCTTCAAGTTTAGAGGTTTGATTAGATAGCAATTAGAGAAGTAGAGCAATACGCTCTGGATTCGGACCTTCAATAATAAAGATTGGTATTACTCATATCTTTCTCTAATTCTATTGTTCTAATTGCATTATGTCTCTAATTATTATGTTCTTAGTTTGCTCTAGTTCTATATTTGATATAGTTCTAATTGATAATGAGTTTATGTATAAGTTTGCAAAGCGCTTAGCCCTTGACGCGAGAGAGTTAGGTGATAGATCACATGTGAGCGTGGTGCTTAGATGTTATTTATCTGCAAATGTATCCTATTGGCCGGGTCGTGTGGTAGTTCGCGATAGTGACAGCTTCGTTGATTCTTATATAGTCCACCCTCCGTTGATAGGACAGGCAGTACCGGTATTGTGGAGTAAGTCATGCGATGCTCTGATTTACTTTATCAATGTTCCTTATACATGAATGAAGAGTCTTTTATGCTATACATGATCTTGTAGATAACTAGAGTAGATTATGACTTAGTAGTTAGTAGATAACTTAGAATCCATTCTCTAGCTAATCCGACATCACCTACATATATGAGGAGTAGTCTATTTTCTAATCGCTGTGCTATCTACCCATGAACTTATACTTTATTATCATTATCTTTATGGTTTACCCCCTGCTAAAGTATGTGACTGTGTGACGAGTTTCTCATTAGTAATCATGTTCTTGCAAGTTTATCTCTAGTCTATGCCTTGATAGATTTTTGCCCCTTGATTTAATTTCATCTTCTTGAGATCCCTTGAGCAAAATTATAAATAACGATACCTGGAATACTTATCCTGGTGAAATGCTACAATGAGGTGTTTTATCTGTGCGCTTGCGGATAGAATAGATTATTTTCTAGAGAGCCTTTACATTTATAAATACCTTTGTACACTCTGGCGCCATGCTAGGGATGACAACCTAGTATCTAAGTGGTGTTAGCTAGTGTCAACAATACACGCTTGTATTCACCCATGTACAAGCACTTAGGTGCAAGATAATACAAACTCTCCCCCCCCGCTGGATGTAGGGCCTTCTCTTGCCCGAACTAGGATAAATCTTTGTGTCTTATTGCATCACCATCTGGAAAAGGGAGCACGCATACAAATTTACTAGTTGGTGTGACCCCCCGTAGGAAAAACACCGACAGTCCTATAGATTAGAAGTACTCAAAAGAGTTGTGAACCAGAACATACATGATTAGTAATTGCATAATGAATTAGAAGTAGATTACCAGAGTCATCCCATGAGCAAGCTTGATTAGAGCTTGATCATGGCGAAGTACAACCGGAGGAAGAACCGACAGGCCGGCCTCTCCTCTAATCCTCCTTCGCTCTCCATCTCGCTACTATCTAGATCTACTCTAGTTTAGAGAAGAGAGGAGAGCTCTCATCTCTAAACCCTAGCTTTTGCTCTGTCTATGAATAATGAATAATGATCAAAGGGTGCCTCCTCTAGGGGCCAGGGGGTCTGGTTTTATACTCCCCTCAAGTGAACCTGGGCCGTTGGATCAAACCGACATTGATTGAACGGTTATCCTTGATCCTTTAGGTCGGTGGAACATCATCCCGAAAGAGAGTCCTGATCCAATTCTGTAGCTGGGCGGGCGCCCAAGGAGGGAGGGCGGGCGCCCTGCCCCCGAGCCCGCTCGGCCACCCGTTCGTTCCCGTGGCTTCTGGAGTCTTCTAGATGATAGAAAATTGCACGGCACGTTAATATCTCTATGAAAACCCGATGTGTGGGCCTTTCTTCTGTATTTCCTGATAACCCCCTGCAGAAATAGACAAACACCAAAACTCGTGGAATTCTGTCAGATAAAACCCTAAGTCTTGGTGTTGGTTGCATTTGGATCCTTTTCTTTATTTATTTGATGATTATATTTGGTACTTAAGGACCGTCAACAACTCCCCCAAGCTTACCTCTTGCTTGTCCGTGAGCAAGGATGGACTCAAGAGTTTCTACAGTGGTTTTATTCCTTAAAGGTATACATGCGTTTAAACAAGATCTTATCTCTAAGTTAGGGTGAATTGTTAAGATTTAAACTTACTCATATTACCTTTCACGATGGGGCTTGCAACCGTCACTTGTGTCTTGAGCAGTTAAAAGATAGAACGGTCATGTCAAGCACCATGTCTCTTGTTCTTTGATCAACTATAGCTCTGGAGTTTTTGCAGATTTTCAAATAAAACTCAGAGATTCCTTGTATGACTCTCTCTAGTCTCTCTTTTGTGGTATTTCTGGATCCTTACCAAGGCAGTGATAATATACGCCTTCTCTCAAAGTATGTAGTATTTGTGGTATGAGGCATAGTGATATTGCCTTCTCTCTCACCCTACTCTAATAAGGTTTGATATCTGGAGCTCATAGGTGGGAGACAGCTAATACATACTTACAAGATATTTATTGCATAGTCAAACCATGGATCCAGAGAAACAAGTCAATAAGTCAAATCAAAATGTGCATGTGTGGGGAATGAATGGTGTGTGGTGATAATGGTGATAATGATGAAAACAATGGTGAAAGTCTAATTCTACGTTTGCTCTTTTGAGGGGATACATACCTTTCTTGCACTTTGAAGCTTTTTGAGGGGAATGAGATGCTCTATATTTTCTTTTTTTCTCTTTTCTCTCAGGTGGGTATCGTGTACCCCTAATTCTACTGTCGGACACTTGTCCATTTTTACCTCTCGTCTCACTTTTTCTTTTCTTCGAGGTTCCGGGCACTTGCCCATTTTTTAGAGCATTCACCCTCCTAGAATAATGTAGCAAGTGGTAGTAACCAAAATATCTCAAGCATTTATTTAACGGGAAATAATAGGGATAGGATAATATTTTTGGCTATTCTCTCCTGGATAGGAGTAGAATAATTTTAGGTGAATCTGGAGATGGAAAGGAGTGGATGTATGTGGATGCGTACTTCCGGAGAAGAAGCAGCATGTATGAGTGAACGTGCAAGTGAATCTTGATTTTAACCACATGACAAGCTCCTAAGGGTCTACACAGCTTGACCACACTCAATGCTCATAAGCAGTAAAAAGTAAATGTATGGTTCATAGTCTAATAAGCATGTATATATGGCTGTAGTAGGATTTTAAACTCTCATCATACAGGAACTCATCATGTAATATTTTTAAAGATTTTCAAAGATAAGATTCTCTAGAATTCTAGCATCTCTAGGAACAGATAAACAGCAACTCAACCTTCCCATATCATATCCGTTAACGACTTAGACTTTAGATCAAGTACTCTTCCCACAAGTTCAGGTTTAGAGCAAATCTTAATTCATAACAGTCATGCCTAAACTTGAGAGAGCGCTCAATTTTGAAAACTAGGTAATTGGCAGAGCAACTATTCATCATATCCATGTGAGAGCTTATCATGAGGGTTCATAGCAAACTTTATTTATTTATTTATTTAGCAAACTAAGAAAAGATATATATATAAGCATAAAATATTATTTGGGTTTTTATGATTATGCATCTTTTTATTATTTTAACAAAGTATAAGTATAAACGTAGATAGAAATACTTAGCTGGATAAATGGGGGTGCTCTCCCCCAAGCTGGATTTTGACGTAATTTCTTTCGATGTAGCTAGCAGGTGGCGGAGGTGTATTTGAATGTCGGCAGCACCCTAACAGCGATTAGAATGTCCTCCGTCTGCTAGTCTACTTTGATCCTTGAATTCTGTGGAGCTCAAATAGACAACAAAGCTTTGTGGAACTAGTTAAGTGTTAGCATAAATATATAGCCTTTATCATGTTGAGCCTCCATAATAAATGTTACTCCCTTTGGTAGGATCATAAATTTATTTTTATATTTTCATTTTTATAGGACAGGAATATATTTATTTTATTTTTACACCACCACAGTGAATGTACTTTTGGGTTTTATGCCACGAGCATACTCACATGGGGCTTACTATTTTTAACATTTTTTTTATTTTTTTTCAAGATAGCATGATTAACTAACAAGTCATTTAAGGAAAGTAAATAATTTAAGGGAAAAAGGGAATGCAAAAAGGATAAATATGGATAACTACCGATTTTACCTTTCGGTGAGGGTTCAATGTTTTAAGTCTTCTGAACAAGACTTCTCACTGTGTTCATTCTTCAGGTGCGTCATTTGATTCAGGTGCGGACCTAGACGTCTGCACCTCTTGATACGGTGTCACTCATGTTCTTCATTTGCCCAGTAGTTCGAAGTATGGCGTTGGCAGTATCATGCTCAGTGTGTTTGTGCTCGTAGTGTACCTGCTCATAGAGACAAGGCAGAGATCAAGTGCATGGGCCCTGTTGGTGGAAAACACCAACAGAACCAAAAGTGTATTTGTTCTTCTCTAACCTTAAGCATGGTGAGCAAGACAAAGTTGATGAATGATAAGTTCATGAGTGTAGCATTTAAAACATTTGCCGGATCAGATCGCTCAACCTAATAGAAAGATAATCTATCTATATATTTGTCTTTTTCTTTATATCTTCCCAAAAGATTAAATGTGCAACATTTTAGCTCATATGACTAGGAGTGTGGGGATCAAAGATTAAGGGACTAAACATGCTGAATCAGTGGGGTTGGTTAATTTGGAGTTATAAATCATACATGTTTGTCTCATTTATTCATATGAACGCCAGAACCAAGGAGAAGCTTATAAAAGTGATAGCCACATATCTTAACATGTTACCTTAATTGAAGAGTGATGGTACAGTCTCACCTTGTGGAAGCTTTCCTTTCTTAGCGGTTGTGCATCGTGTTTGTAGCACCCTCCATGGATCATCTCTTATGAGCTACGTCTTCCTTGTGTAAATTGTTAAACTTCATGTGTCTCTATCTTTGTCTCTGATGTGAGTTTATCTCAGGACTTCCCAGATCGATATTGAAAGTTTTCCTGCAGGGGTTAGTCCAACAAAATATCCAATATCTACTATAGCAAACTATCGGCTCAAAAATCAACCTAGACACCATGTCTAATTTGATTTAGGAGGGCATTTTAACCTAAGCACCATGCTTAATTTAAAATCCCTTGGAAGTAAAATCATCATTCCTAAACTAAGCACCATGCTTATTTAAGAGATAAATGAAACTACTCAAACCTGGACATATACTAAAGCGAATAAAGGTAGCATGAGCGCATTTATAGAGATCTACTCAAGTGGAAATGAAGTAGTGTGATTAGTATTTAACAAATTGAGCATGTCTCAAAGGTAGGGACAACCAACATAGCAACATGGCAAAGGATGTTTTTATGTAAAGTACTCCCCCAAGCTTGAATTTTGCAAAATTCAAGTTTGGATGAATTTAATTCAATGTTGTATGATGAACGGTTGGACATACCTTGTGCTTGTCATTCATCCGATCTTCTTGTTCCAATCCTGGAAAGGTTAGTGACAAGAATACACGAAGGAATATTTTTACAATTATCCTTATATGCTCAATACACAAGGTAATGTTGCAAAGAATTAAAAGCTCATGTTACGATCTGATCAGTGCTTATTTTAGGACACTAAGCTTGTCCTTGGGAAACCATCAATTTATGTCGGTGAAGTGGTTTCCCTTCCAACGCTGACCTATATCAAGATCAACTCAACGAGATCTGCAATATTTATTATAGACATATGCATCGACAATCGCCCTTTTAAAGTTTTTATAAATAGAAAGGAAGAGGGGGTTGGAGATCTCAAATGTGGTAATGTTGGAGAGACCAATAGATTGGGAAGATGTTGCATATGAGCATGGAGTAAATGAGGTGGCTAGGAAATAAATTCTATGCTGATTAATGTTATCTTCGTCTCCAATCTGAATGTTCAGAGTTTCTCCTGGATTGGTCTCACCTATGTCCTCTTCTATAGTTGGATGAATCCTATTTTCAAAGGGAGTCAAGAACTCTCCATTTGAAATTGAGCCAAAGTCAGAATCCATTAAAGCTTCTTCCTTATCCATCCATTCTACGCATTCAAGCCATTTAGAACTTGTGATCAGGAAAGGGGAGCAGATAGAATTTTCTATATGGTTTAGCTCTCCTTCACTTGATATGTCATCCTTATGGTCTTCATGACTCCTACGGTTTGGTCGTCTTGATGGAATGCAAGGATCATCATGAGACTTAAAAGTAGAGGGATAAGAGGGGTCTCTAAGGTCAAGGATAGATTTAGAACTTGTGAACATGGAACAGGAGCAGATAGAGTTTTCTATATGGCTTAGCTCTCCTTCACTTGATATGTCATCCTCGACTTCTTCATAACAGGAACCAGGACATTCTCTAAGCGAACCATTATTGCGAGGATTTGAATTATCCCTGCTTGAAGGTCTCTTATGGAACCAGAAGTCTAAACCATCAGCATCTGAAAGATTTAAGGTCAGAATTTCTTCCTCCCTTGGAGAATTTTGGGGTATTGATGGTTTAGGATCAATAGCTAAAGTTTGGGATTGAAGTGGTTGTGATCTGGCTATCGAAACTTCTTCTTCTTGTCTAGGAACTGGTTCTTTCTCTTTCTTAGGGATATAAAAGCTAGGAGACTTTCCACTTAATAAATCAATCAAATTCCAAGCTTCACTAGCAGGTAGGTGATAGAAGGATCCTCTAGAGGCTGTATTCAAGGTTTTCTTATTTTCTCCACTAAGGCCCTCAAAAAAGTTAATTAGAAGAACTTCTTCTGGAATAGAAAGCTTTGGGCCAGTGAGAGTAAGGTTAATAAAACGGTCCCATGATTTGCCAAGAGATTCTTCTTCTAGTTGTCTAAAAGAAAGAATCTCACGCCAAAGTTCCGCCACTTTGGAGATTGGAAAATATTTAGAAAGAAAACTATTATATAACTCCTTCCAATCTCCATGAACACTGCTTACTTTGAGTTTGTACCAATGTCTAGCTTTTCCTGTTAAAGAGAACGGAAAGAGCTTCCATTTAAGGGTCTCATCGTACATGCCTTCTATGCGAAGGAGGTCACGGACTCGATAAAACTCTTTTAGGTGTGTGTATGGGTTTTCCTCACCTTCTCCTGAGAAAGGTTGTTTTTGAACAAATTCTATGTATTCGGGGTCTATTTCAAAACTAGATGCTATGATAGGCTTTGAAGATTTTGGTGGATCGAGATGTGTGCCCGTAGGTCTATGAAATTCATAGATAGACATGTTTGAATTCATGATAGACCAGAGATCAAGGATTAGATAAGAAGGAAGAATAGCAGTGTCGGTGTTTTCTCCACGGGGGGTCACACCAACGAGTAAATTTGTATGCGTGCTCCCTTTCCCAGATGGTGATGCAAAAAGACACACAAAGATTTATCCTGGTTCGGGCAAGAGAAGGCCCTACGTCCAACGGGGGTGGGGGAGTTTGTATTATTTTGCACCTAAGTGCTTGTACAGGGGTGAATACAAGCGTGGTATGGAGTGAAATGGAGTATGGGAGTTCTACTGCGTATGGGTGTGGTGTTGCGTGGTCCTCCCTGTCTATTCCCGGGTCTCCCCTTTTATAGCTCCAAGGAGAGACCTAGGGTACATGTATAGGTGTCAGAGTAGGGGTCGATAGAGGCATGGCATGCTGACCTACTCGAGGCCTCCGTACCGGCGTGGTCTCGAGCCGTCCCGTCTTGGTAGCTTGATGATAATTACGCGTGCCCCCGTATCCTACTCTGCGCGCCGTCTCGGGCTGGTTCACCGGTCGCACGCCCGTACGGTATAGCGGCAGATCCGGCGGAGTGGCTGCGGTGTTGTCAGTCGACGCCCTACTCTTCCCTAGGAAGGAATTGTGCCTGGTCGAGGGTCAGACGCCGTGCAGTGCCTTGTTGTCAAAGCGTTGACCTTGGGTGTCTCGAGGGGGTCCCGATTAGACGCTCCATCCCTGATTTCCACGTCCTGGTACGCTCTGAGTCGTTTGGTGGGCAAAGCTGCAAAAAGAATGATGGGACGGGTGCCTGTTCCCTATCACGCTTCCCGTGACCAGCGTGTTAGGTAGGAAAGCGACAGGTGCATTAAATGCCCTGGCTCTCGTGCGCGCGTCAGGCGGCGGACAGTGTCCTTGCGCTCGACGCCTCCCGATTCGCTCGAGCCCATTTCCGTATTCGACGGTAGTTAGCGCTCGACCCCTGAGTGGTTCGCTCGATGTCTTTTCTGTCTTCGAGGCTGCGGCCATCGATGACCGCACGGCTTATTAGAACGTCAAGTTGAGGGCCTCGATCTGTGCATGGGTAATCTCGTTATGTGTATCAGTTAGGGTACCTCTTACTGATATCCTCGACAGTAGCCCCCGAGTCTCCATTCGAGCGCTGGCGCTCGAGTGGAGGCTTTATTTTGCGGTCGAATTTCCGTGGTGGCGCGCGAGCGACCCCGCGGGGGTAGCCCCCAAACCCTTGCAGGAGTTTTTGACTCCTTTGAGGGTTATATTGCCTAACTCTCAGAAACGCTATCGACACCGGTGGTGGAAGGTCCTGATAGGCTTGTTTTGTGCGGGGGTTTCGACGTACTCTCGATAGAGCGAGCGTCTTCCACCCCAAGTTGAGTTCCTAGCGGGTAGTCCAAGTGAGAACCTGTGCCCCTTTCGAGGCAGTCAGCTGTAGCCCGGAGCCGTTCTCATAAAGCAGGGTTAACGTGGTCGGGGATAATGGTCTCATTCGATAGAGTCCAGCGGCTCGATGCCTTCCGTCGGGGGGATTCCTCTCGACTGTCTCGACCCTACCTTGGACATCCACAGCAAGTCTTCGAGGCGGGTGTTGGCAGTCCTTAATGCTCACATTTAACCATCAACCAATCATGGAAAAAGACTTATATGCAGCCAACACCTAGACTTAGGGTTTTATCTGACAGAATTCCACAAGTTTTGGTGTTTGTCTATTTCTGCAGGGGGTTATCAGGAAATACGGAAGAAAGGCCTACACGTCGGGTTTACATAGAGATATTAACGTGCCGCGCAATTTTCTATCATCTAGAAGACTCCAGAAGCCACGGGATCGAAGCGGAGGCCGAGAGGACACAGGGACAGGGCGCCCGCCCTCTTTTCCTGGGCGCCCGCCCTCAGCCAGAGTCCAATCAGGACTCTCTTTCGGGATATTGCTCCACCGACCTAAAGGATCAACAATAACCGTTCAATCAATGTCGGTTTGATCCGACAGCCTAGATTCACTTGAAGGGACTATAAAACCAGACCCCCCTGGCCCCTAGAGATCATACCTCTTCTACAGAATCAAAGTTAGGGTTTCAATTCTTCATCCAAGTAGAGAGGATCCCTCTAGTTCTTCTAGTTCTACCTCTAGTTCATCTAGATCTAGTTCTAGTTCATCTAGTTCTAGTTCTAGTTCCTCTAGTTCTAGTTCTAGTTATTTCTTGTTGTAATCTATAAAATAGGGAAAGAGAAGAGGAGAGCGAAGGAGGAGCCGGATCTGTCGGATCTTCCTCAACATTGTACTTTTGCAGCATCTGGTTCGTTCTTCATCGTTCTCCAGGTTCTTCAACTCATAACTCCTGAGTTCTCTAATTACTTTTATTTACATTCAAGTTATTTATTGGATTCCCGCTTGCATCAAGTGCTCTAATCTTTGAAACATTAGAGTAGTAATTAATAGATTAGACGTGGTGTTTAGTCTTGCAATTACCTGGAATTGCACCCAATCCTGCGGATTGTTGTGGTAGCCTTGGGGTAGTGACAGCCCTAACGGTCGACGTATTCCACCATGTTCGGATCGGTGTTTGTAGGACCGTAGTCAGACCTTCCTAGCCCCCTTCTCATCTCTTTCTGTGGTTAGTGCTCTGATGTCCCAATATAGATAATCTTGAAGTAATTCTTGATTCTTAGATCAACTAGAGAACTCTCAGGAAACTTCCTCTCTTCCCACCAAAAATAATCATATAGTTATCCTTGGGCGATCTTGGATCTTAATTAGTACACTCACGTTCCCTGTGGAAAATCGATACTCTGGAATACTCCCGGGTGAAGGCTACATCGGTATCCGTGCGCTTGCGGATTTTTCTGTTTGCGTTTAAAATACCCAACAAGCTTTCTGGCGCCGTTGCCGGGGAACGGTAGCTGTGCTAGTTTGGAACCAAGTCGTCCGTGTATCCTTTTTTCTTTTCCTTTTTTACCACACTCACCTTATCACTTTCACCATACCACATGGATTTCACTCTAAGCATTAATGAGCATGGAATTTATTTCATAGCCACTTCATTTACTCCATGCTCATATGCAACATCTTCACAATCCATTGGTCTCTCCAACATCACCACATTCGAGATCTCCAACCCTCTCTTCCTTTCTATTCATAAAAACTTTAAAAGGGCGGTTGTCGATGCATATGTCTATATTAAATATTGCAGATCTCGTTGAGTTGATCTTGATATAGGTCAGCGTTGTAGGGGAAACCACTTCGCCGACATAAATTTATGGTTTCCCAAGGACAAGCTTAGTGTCCTAAAACAAGCACTGATCAGATTGTAACATAAGCTTTTAATTATTTGCAACATTACCTTGTGTGTTGAGCATATAAGATTAATTGTAAAAATATTCCTTCGGGTATTCTTGTCACTAACCTTTCTAGGATTGGAGCAAGAAGATCGGATGAATGACAAGCACAAGGTATGTACAACCAATCATCATACAACATTGAATTAAATTTATCCAAACTTGAATTTTGCAAAATTCAAGCTTGGGGGAGTACTTTATAAAAACATCATTTGCCATGTTGCTATGTTGGTTGTCCCTACCTTTGAGACATGCTCAATTTGTTAAATAGTAATCACACTACTTCATCTCTACTTGAGTAGATCTCTATAAAAGCCATCACGCTACCTTTGTTTATCCTAGTAAGTGTTAGTTTGGAAGTACTGTACATACTTCTATTGGTTTTTAAATTAAGCATGGTGCTTAGGTTAAACAGCCTTCCTTAATCTAATTAGACATGGAGTCTAGTTTGGTTATTGAACTAAAAACTGCTTGTGTAGACATTGGTATATTCTGTTGGACTAACCCCTGCAGGAAAACTTTCAATATCGACCTGGGAAGTCCTGAGGTAAACTCACATTGGAGACAAAGAGAGACACACATGAAGTTTAACAATTTACACAAGGAAGGCATAGATCACAAGAGATGATCCATGGAGGTGCCACAAACACGATGCACAACCGCTAAGAGAGGAAAGCTTCCACAAGGTGATACTGTACCATCACTCTTCAAGTAAGGTAACATCTTAAGGTACTTGACTATCACTTTTATAAGCTTCTCCTTGGTTCTGGCGTTCACATGAATAAATGAGACAAACATGTATGATTTACAACTCTAGATTAACCAACCCAATAGATTCAACATGTTTAGTCCTTCCACCTTTGTGATCCCACACTCCTAATCTTATGAACTAAAATGTTGCACACTCAATCTTTGGAAGATATATTTTATAAAAAAAACAACATAAATATAGATAGATTATCTTTCCATTAGATTGAGCGATTTGATCTGACAAATGTTTTAAATATTATACTCATGATTTCATTATCCATCAACTTTGTCTTGCTCACTATGCTTAAGGTTAGAGAAGAGCAAATACACTTTTGGTTCTGTTGGTGTTTTCCACCAACAGGGCCCATGCACTTGATCTCTGCCTTGTCTCTATGAGCAGGTACACTTCGAGCAAAATATGAAGGACTTTTATAACTCTCAGACTCCACCAAGTGAAGTACCTAGATCTACGAGCACAAACACACTGGAGATACTGGACACTCAGGCAATCACTGCCCGGAGATGCTTGAGGATGTAATTACTGGAGTAACCTTGTTGTGGAAGTAATTACTGACCTTCTGCCGGTCAAGAGAGACAATCCAGGACGCCCCGTTATCCCGATCTCCATCGGCATGGTGGACTTCCTAGAAGCACTCTGCGACTTTGGCTCCAGCGTCAACATTATGTCCAGGGTACTCTATGAAAAATTCTTTACACATCCTTTATCAAAAACAACCATGTGTTTGCAGCTTGCAGATCAGACACTAAGTTTCCCAAAGGGAATATTGAAGAACCTCTACGTCCGAGTTGGTACCTTATACGCTCCAGCAGACTTCGTGGTGATAGAAACTAGTAGTGATGAGAGGGCACCCATCATTCTAGGGAGGCCATTCCTGAACACCTCAGGAGCTATCATCTCCGCTAGTGCTGCCAAGATCAGTTTCTACATCAAGGGGAAGAAGGAGACGTTTTCCTTCAAGAACAAGACTACACAAATCTTAGAGCACTCCCGACAAGAACCAAGGAAAGGACCAACAGGTGGAACAGAAACAAGCAAATGTGGATCAAGTCAATTAAGATGGTCACTCCAGTTCATGGAGGTCAAGATCGTCGACTTAAGTCACCGTCCCTGACCAAAAAGGACGACGCAGTCACCTATCAGCTCCTGTTCGGAACCATGCCCCTAAAACCGACATACATTCAGCTTCAGATGGCAGATCAGACATTCTTTAAGGTTATTGACATGGGAGAAGATGAGTACGATCCACCCATCATCCTTGGGAGACATTTCCTCAGCACCGTTAAAATAATCATCTACATTGGAACCAGAGAAGTCCACATGAACTTCCCCTCTGAGAAGGTACGCCACTGTTTTACTGACCCTAACTATATAGTTGAAGACTCTAAGCAGGTCAGGACAAGAAGACGACGACGCAACCGCAACCAGAGAAGGCAAAATCATCAAGGACGGATGGGCAGACTATGAAGATGAAATAGTAAGGTCTGAAGACATACAACTTGAACAGAATTGTCCTGAGGAGGCCGTAGCACCGAGTCAGGTGTGGAGAAAGAAGATAGTTATACATGAAGAGCAGGCACCACCGGAACCACCGACTACGCCATCCAGCGAATCCCAGGACGACTGAGAAAACGGAGAGTCCCGTTCGGAGGACGTAAAAACACCGAACGCCTTGCCAAGAGGTAAACTTGGTAGTTATTTTTTTTCTTTCAATTATTTAAAATAGTTTGCTTAGTTAATCAGGTTCACATCATCTTGAAAAGAAAATAAAAATGTTGAAGATAGTAAGCCCCATGTGAGTATGCTCATGGCATAAAACCCATAAGTACATAAAAATGAAATAAATATATTCCTATCCTATAAAAATAAAAATATAAAAATAAATTTATGATCCTACTAAAGAGAGTAACATTTATTGAGGAGGCTCAACATGATAAAGGCTAGATATTTATGCTAACACTTAACCAGTTCCACAAAGCTTTGTTGTCTATTTGAGCTTCACAAAATTCAAGGATCAAAGAAGACTAGCAGACGGAGGACATCCTAATCACTGTCAGGGTGCTGCCGACATTCAAGTACACCTCCGCCACCTGCTACATCAAAAGGAATTACGTCAAAATCCAGCTTGGGGGAGAGCAACCCCATTTATCTAGCTAAGTGTTTCTACTCACGTTTATACTTTACTCAAATAATAAAAAGATGCATAATCATAAAAACCCAAATAAAGATTTTATGCTTATATATATCTTTGCTTAGTTTGCTAAATAAATAAATAAATAAAGTCTGCTATGAACCATCATGATAAGCTCTCACATGGAAATGATGAATAGTTGCTCTGCCATGACTAGTTCTCAAAATTGAAATCTCTCTCTCAAGTTTAGGCCTGGCTGTTATTAATTTGCTCTAAACCTAAACTTGTGGGAAGAGTACTTGATCTGAAGTCTATGTCGTTAACGGATATGATATGGGAAGGTTGAGCTACTGTCTATCTGTTCCTAGAGATGCTAGAATTTTGGAGAATTTTATCTTTGAAAATCTTTAAAATAACACATGATGAGTTCCTGTATGATGAGAGTTTAAATTCCTACCACAGCCATATATACATGCTTGCTAGACTATGAACCACACATTTACTTTTTACTGCTTATAAGCATTGAGTGTGGTCAAGCTGTGTAGACCCTTAGGAGCTTGTCATGTGGTTAAGTCAAGATTCACTTGCACGTTCATTCATACATGCTGCTTCTACTCTGGAAGTACGCATCCACATATATCCATCCATTTCCATCTCCAGAACCACCTAAAAATATTCTACTCCTAATCCGGGAGAGAATAGCCAAAAACATTTCTGTTTTTCCCTTGTGAAATAATTGCTCAAGTTATCTTGTTACTACCACTTGCTATCTTATCTCATGAGATGAGTGCTCTAAAAAAAAGTATACGAGGAAATAAAAAGGGGCAAGTGCCCGGAACCTCGAAAGAAAAGAAAAAAAAGTGAGATGAGAGGTAAAAATGGACAAGTGTCCGACAGTAGAATTAGGGGTATAAGATACCCACCTGAGAGAAAAGAAAAAAAAAGAGAAAATATAGAGCATCTCATTCTCCTCAAAAAAGTTTCAAAAGAGCAAGAAAGGTATGTATCCCCTCAAAAGAGCATAAGTAGAATTAGACTTTCACTATTGTTATCACCATCATCACCATACACCATTCATTCGCCACACATGCACATCTTGATTTGACTTATTGACTTGTTCTTCTGGATCCATGGTTTGACTATGCAATAAATGTCTTGTAAGTATGTATTAGCTGTCTCCCACCTATGAGCTCCAGATATCAAAAGCCTTATTAGAGTAGGGTGAGAGAGAAGGCAATGCCACTATGCCTTATACAAAAAATACCACATACTTTGAGAGAAGGCATACACCATTACTGCCTTGGTAAGGATCCAGAAATACCACAAAAGATAGACTAGAGAGAGTCATACAAGGAATCTCTGAGTTTTATTTGAAAATCTGCAAAAACTCCAGAGCTATAGTTAATCGAAGAACATGAGACATGGCGCTTGACTAGACCGTTCTATCTTTTAACTGCTCAAGACAGAAGTGACGGTTACAAGCCCCATGGTGGAAGGAAAAATGAGTAAATTTAAATCTTAACAGTTTACCCTAACCCAGAGATGAGATCTTGTTTGAACGCATGTATTGAAACCACTGCAGAAATTCTTGAGTTCATCTTTGCTCAGGGGCGAGCAAAGGTTAAGCTTGGGGGAGCTTGTTGACGGTCCTTAATGCTCACATTTAACCATCAACTAATCATGGAAAAAGACTTATATGCAGCCAACACCTAGACTTAGGGTTTTATCTGACAGAATTCCACAAGTTTTGGTGTTTGTCTATTTCTGCAGGGGGTTATCAGGAAATACGGAAGAAAGGCCCACACGTCGGGTTTACATAGAGATATTAACGTGCCGTGCAATTTTCTATCATCTAGAAGACTCCAGAAGCCACGGGACCGAAGCGGAGGCCGAGAGGACACAGGGACAGGGCGCCCGCCCTCTTTTCCTGTGCGCCCGCCCTCAGCCAGAGTCCAATCAGGACTCTCTTTCGAGATATTGCTCCACCGACCTAAAGGATCAACAATAACCGTTCAATCAATGTCGGTTTGATCCGACGGCCTAGATTCACTTGAAGGGACTATAAAACCAGACCCCCCTGGCCCCTGGAGATCATACCTCTTCTATAGAATCAAAGTTAGGGTTTCAATTCTTCATCCAAGTAGAGAGGATCCCTCTAGTTCTTCTAGTTCTACCTCTAGTTCATCTAGATCTAGTTCTAGTTCATCTAGTTCTAGTTCTAGTTCCTCTAGTTCTAGTTCTAGTTAGTTCTAGTTGTAATCTAGAAAATAGGGAGAGAGAAGAGGAGAGCGGAGGAGGAGCCGGATCTGTCGGATCTTCCTCAACATTGTACTTTGCAGCATCTGGTTCGTTCTTCATCGTTCTCCAGGTTCTTCAACTCATAACTCCTGAGTTCTCTAATTACTTTTATTTACATTCAAGTTATTTATTGGGTTCCCGCTTGCATCAAGTGCTCTAATCTTTGAAACATTAGAGTAGTAATTAATAGATTAGACGTGGTGTTTAGTCTTGCAATGACCTGGAATTGCACCCAATCCTGCGGATTGTTGTGGTAGCCTTAGGGTAGTGACAGCCCTAACGGTCGACGTATTCCACCACGTTCGGATCGGTGTTTGTAGGACCGTAGTCAGACCTTCCTAGCCCCCTTCTCATCTCTTTCTGTGGTTAGTGCTCTGATGTCCCAATATAGATAATCTTGAAGTAATTCTTGATTCTTAGATCAACTATAGAACTCTCAGGAAACTTCCTCTCTTCCCACCAAAAATAATCATATAGTTATCCTTGGGCGATCTTGGATCTTAATTAGTACACTCACGTTCCTTGTGGAAAATCGATACTCTGGAATACTCCCGGGTGAAGGCTACATCGGTATCCGTGCGCTTGCGGATTTTTCAGTTTGCGTTTAAAATACCCAACAGCGGGCCTTGATCTTCGACCACTCGCTGGGGATTCCTGACTCTGGTGCTCGAGATCGGCTGTCGAAACCTTTCGAGGGGCCAGCCTGCGACCTCTCGAGGCTTTCACGGGTACACTCCTTGGCTTACAAGGGAAGGAAAAGACTGTGGGCGGTTCGCCTTCTTGCCCGTTGGGCTCGCCTTTTTAGGTGGGAGACGTTACGACACTGTGTCGGCGTGGAATTCAGAGCGCCCCACCTGTGAGGAGGGAAAGGACCGTTAGACGGCGCATTTGTGGGGGGAGTTACCTCATTTATCGGATCTGCCCGTTGGTGGACAGCTGCCTATAAATGTGCCTTGGCGCCGCCACCGTTCTCCCTTCTGCCTCCCGTCCTCATTCTCGCCTTAGCCCTCTCGCTGCCTTAGTGCTCTTGCCATCTCACGCGCGCGTGCCCCCCTCGAGTAGTAGCGAATTCGTCATCCATCCGGCTAGGATGCCTGTGAGACTTGTCACCGCCGACGACTGGCGTCCGTCATCGATGACGAAGCGCCGGTTGCTAGAGCTTGAGAGGGAGAGACTCCTGTGCCGCCGCACCTCGCTGTCGTCGCCGGAGTGGATCGCGCCGCCGGCGGACCACGGGGAGCCCAGGCCGCCCAAGGGCTATGTGGTTTCGTTCGCCAAGTTCCACCGCCACGGCCTGGGCGCTCCCCCGAGCCGCTTCATGCGGGCGCTCTGCCACCTTTACGGGGTGGAGCTCCAGCACTTCTCCCCAAACGCCATCACCGTCGCGGCGGTCTTCGCCGCGGTGTGTGAGGGCTATTTGGGGATGATGCCCCACTGGGAGCTGTGGCTCCACCTCTACACAGGCGAGCTCTTCAACGCCCCCACTGGGACCACCGGCGTGAGGAAGCCTGTGCGGGCGGGTTGCCTCAGTCTCGTGCTGAAGACGGGGAAGACGGAGAGGCCGCGCGAGTACATCCCAGTGGGACTGTCGACTAACCACGCCGGCTGGGATTCCTAGTGGTTCTACTTAAGGAACGACGACGATCTCCTGCCCGCCTACACCGGGCGTCTGATCACGGAGCGTCCGGAGAATTGGACGTACGGTGTCGCCCAAGTTCATCAATCTCGGCTCGACCCCCTCCTCGACGTCATGAAGAAGCTGCGCTCGGAAGGCTTGACCGTCGCTCTCGTCCTCTCGGCCGTCCATCACCGGAGAGTTCTCCCATTAATGTCTCAACCGCTAAGGAGGGACGAGATGGCCCCCGGCGCCTCATATCGAGACCTCGAGGCATGCCAGATGTCAAGCGAGGCTCCAGCAAACGATGAAGTCGCGGCCCGGGTCAGGGCCGCCATTGCTGGTGACTTTAAGCCAGAGCATGTTAACGGCTTCCCCATGAGGCCTGATGCGGGCTCGATTGATCTGGTATGTTCTCTTTTCATGTACAGCTTTGATTCTGGATTTCTTTCTACCCCTTTTCTAAGTCTTCCTTTGTTCTGGCAGGGGCGGATTGAGGTCCGCTCCTCGAGGCCTCCAGTAAAGGAGGACGAGGTTGACCGTGACGCGCGGCACCGGTCCGCCGAGAAGCCAAACTCCGCCAAGGATTCTATGAAGAAAGGAGAGAAAAAGAAGAACCTCGACCGCCAAGCATTAGAGGCGCGTCGAGCTAAATCCAGGCAGAGGGGGGAGCCTGAGGAAGAATCCCCCAGCGACGATGATGGTGGAGATGGTGATGAGGACAGCGACGACTCTGAGGGGATGGCATCTCATCTCGACCGGATCCTCGAGGGTCCGCCTCGAGGTGACGTCAGCGCCCCACAGATGGAAACATCAAAGGCGGGACCAGGCGGATCTCACTGCCCTTGTGCCGACACCCCCCCTGTGCCCGCGACTGGTCAGGTCGCCCCACGTCCTCCCCCTACCCCCAAGATGGGTCGCCATGCTAGGCCCCAGGCGACGGGGCCACTGACTCGCGGTCGCGCCGCGGCCTCCGAGAAAGGAGAGACTGGCCGCAGGAGTGCCAGTCCCGGTGCCCGCCAAGCGGAAGTTGCTGGACCAAGGCCAGCGCCTGTTCTCGAGGGGCCTGGGAGCTTGACGCGGGGTGGCTCGAGGCCCATCGGCCGGGGTACCGACAGGCGAACCGTTCTCCCCGTGGGGTAAGCTCTTCGACGTTGTTATTCCCCATGGTTCTTTGCGTTTTCTCATGTAGCCTTCGACGTCTCCTTTACGCCCGTTCTTCCTTCCTTAGGTTGAAACGGACGCTCGAGCAGGCCCAGCCTTCGATGGTGAAGAGGCTCAAGGTGGGAGCGGGCTCCAAGGAACCAGGTTGGTAGCTTACTTTTGGGGCTTGAGTTGTTCTTCCGCTGGTCATCATAGTGACCGGACTTTATTCTCTGTTTTACATGCTCCTCCAACTACCATCCTCCGGCCGGTCTTCAGAGTGTCCCGCCTCGTCCTGAGTCTGCCCCGTCGCCGCCGACACGGACCGAGGTGCCCTAGACCCAATGGCAAGAGGGAGCCCCCAAGCCTCCCCGATCGGGGGTTGAGGGGGATCCCATTACCATCAGTGACACATCTGGCGGCAACGAGACGTCGAGGGACGCCCGCCCTATGGAGGAGGAGGCGTCGACCTCTCTCGTCGCGGGACGGACTCCCTGGCCTGCTGGTCTTCGTGCTCTCGAGGAGCAGAAGAAAAAGGAGGAGGAGGAGGAGCGGGAGCCTGAGGCGAGGCGGCAGCCGCAGGAGCAGGGCTGCCGACAAGAGTCGCAGGAGCTCGAGGAGCAGCAGCAGCAGCAACAGCAGCAGCAGCAGGAGGAGCAACAGCAGCAACAGTAGGTGTCGCAGCAGCAACGGCAGCAGCAATAGCAACAGCAGCAGCAACTGCTTGAGGCCCCTCCTCGCAGTCCGCCCCAACCTGTACCACCGGCGCCGCAAGAACCCGGAGACCAGGAGGAGGATTTGCCGGTTTTTGGTCCTCCGACCCCGGCGTGGCTCCGCCCTGGGGTGCCCGCCGCGATCCCGGCAGAGCGGGGGCGAGCGGACGGCGTGGTAGCGCTTGCCTGCATGATGCGTACCCCCGCCGACCCCGAGTCCCAGATCAGGAGGACGATCTACCGCATGGACGGGATCGTCCCAGGGTTCCTCCGGGAGCGCCGGGCGTGGGAGGACCGCATCCCTACCGAGGAGGATGAGGCCGGGACATCGGGTAGCCAAGACGGTACCTGGAAGATGGTGGACGACGATGGGCGGTTCCCTTCCCTTGTCGACTTGTTCCTACGCCATGGGGGATCCCTTGAGGCCGTCGAGGACCTTATCCGTGGCTTCAAGGCGCGGGCCGACCGGGAGATGGAGAACTGGTGCCTCGATCGGATCCGCATCCGGGCTTCCACCGACCCGTCCGAGCCCAACATCTTTCTGGACGATAGGAAGGAGGCGGAGAAATGGGAACACGTCGAGGAGCTCCGCCTTTGGATGAAGCACGTGGTGGGGCTCCTGTCGGACGTCATCAACAACGGGCTCGGGCCGGCCTACTTCGTAAGTATTTTTCGGTCCTTGATTCTTATAGATCCTTTGGTTCCGTGTTCTAACCGTTTAACCACCGGCTCGCAGGACATGAAAGAGACCTCCCGTATCAAGTCGAGCTTTATTCACGCCACAAGAGGCGGCTGGGAGCAGCTCCCCGTCCTCAAGGACCAACTCCTCGAGTCGCAGGAAAAACTCCTTAAGGCTTATAAAGACCTCGTAGCGCTCGAGGAGGAGAAGAAGGCGAGGGAGGCTGCCTTGGTCAAGGCTCGAGAGGCCTCAAGGAAGGCGATGGAGGAGACGACGCTGCTGCGGGAGCGGGCTCTGACGGTCGAGGAGGCCGCGTCCAAAGCCCGGTAGGAGGCCCTGTCCTACAAGAATGTCATTGCTGACTTGGACAAGAAGAAGGGCCTTCTCAAAACTGATCTGGACTCCCTCCGAGACTCCTTTCAAAGGATGAAGGTGGTGTACGTGGACAGCGAGGTTGCCAGGGGGGCCATGGAGGAAGCGAAGAAGAAGGCCCTCGAAGACCTCGAGGTGGAGGGCTCGATCCTGCAGCCTCTCTGACGACGTCGACCGTCTGAAGGGGGAGCTGCTGGAGAAGAGTGGAGCTATTGCTCAGGCTGGCAAGGCGATCGAGGATCTTCGAGTCGCCAACACTGAGCTGGCACGCTCCAACAGAGAGGTCGAGATGGCCAACACTAAATTGGTTCGTGAGAACACGGCCCTGGAGGAGAGCATCCGTGGTATGTTTCTATTGTCAGATTTCCTTTTCGAGGTGTGCTTGGATTTTCCTAAAATTTCTTGCGTTGGCATTCACAGGGCTTAAGGACGAACTCTTGGCCGCCCAAGTCGAGATCCGCAATGCTAAGGCCCAGCTCGAGGCAGAGGTTGCTTTGAACCGTCGAGTGCGGACAGTGATAAGCGATCTCTCGACCTCTTGGGAGATCGAGCCCATGGACGAGTCAAAGGAGGACGCTCGAGGCGACGCACTGGTCGACCAGCTGTGCTACTTAGGCGCGACGCTGAGAGATCGGGTGCGGGATGCCCTCCACATCGGGGTGAAGCGGGCAATGGCGGTTGTCTGCTCAGGCTTCTCCTACGATATGGAAGTGGTGTCCCATGGCTTCGTCACCGACATCTCCAAGACCGATGCGGAGAACGAAGAGAGGCTCCATGCCTTGATCGACAACACGAAGGTCCCTGGAGAGAGGCTGGCCAAGCTATTTGAGCCCGAGGTGCTTCCCCCTGAGACTAGCTCGGGCGCAGGCGAGGGTGGTGAGGACCGTGCTGTGGATTAAGGCCTGCGAGCCTGCTCAGGGAGCCTGGGGCCCCTTGTATAGTACTTTACTAATCCTGTTTTCAAGTGATACAGTGTTTTTAAGTGGTTGTTATATGTTTGTCTGTCTTTTCTCTCGAGGCTTCTTTTCATTCCTTTTTTGCGCCTTGTTTGTTTTTTCTCACTTGGTATTTTGTTCGAGGCGGTCTCAATTGCCTCAAGGGTGAGGAGGCGAGTAGAGTTTCCATAGCCTAGGGGCGTAGGAGTTCTCAGGCTCGTCGTTTCTCGGCCCTTAAGGGGCTCTCGGTACCTTTACTACTCAACCGCGTGAGTTTACCGATAGGAAAGAAAGGACTGCTAGATTATTTCGATACTTGAGAGGGGGGGTTACCCCCCTTTGCTAGCCCCCGAGGGAGTGTCGACTATGATGGGTCGTGGTCGATACTCCCTTCTATCGTTGAGACTTGTGGGAAAGTAAATTGCTCGAGGAAAGACTTCATTTATTCGTACATTCATTTACAAGGCCTTGGTACGAAACGTACGTAGGAATAGAAAGCTTTGAAATTCTAGGGGTAGAATCGACGTAGCTGTTCGATGTTCCATGCATTGGTGAAGACCGCCCCCTTTTCGTCCGCAAGCTTGTATGTCCCTGGCTTCAAGACCTCGGCCACCACGTATGGGCCCTCCCATGGTGGGTTCAGCTTGTGCCGTCCTTGGTTGCTTTGTCGCCGTCATAGAACGAGGTCTCGCACGTTCAAGTCCCTCCTGCGTACGTGCTTGTCGTGGTAGCGTCGAAGCTTCTACTGGTATCTAGCAGAGTTGATGAGGGCCATGTCTCAGGCTTCTTCGAGTTGGTCGACCGTGTTTTCTTGAGATTCTTTATTTGATTGTTTGTTGTACGCTTTGAGTCGAGGGGACCCATACTCGAGGTCTGTGGGGAGGACAGCCTCAGAGCCGTAGACCATGAAGAATGGGGTGTATTTTGTGGCCCTGCTTGGTGTTGTCCTTAGGCTCCATAGGACCGAGGAAAGCTCCTCGACCCACTTCTTGCCGAATTTCTTCAAGCGATTGTAGATCCTTGGTTTGAGCCCCTGCAAAATCATGCCGTTGGCGCGCTCAACCTAGCCGTTAGTGCGAGGGTGGGCCACTGCAGACCAGTTCACACGGATGTGATGCTGATCGCAGAAGTCCAAAAACTTCTTGCCAGTGAACTGAGTGCCGTTGTCAGTGATGATGACGTTGGGAATCCCAAATCGGTGGATGATGTCGGTGAAGAAAAGGACGGCCTGTTCGGAGCGGATGTTGGTGATGGGTCGAGCCTCGATCCATTTGGAGAACTTGTCGATAGCCACCAGCAAGTGGGTGTACCCTCCTTTTGCCTTTTGTAGAGGCCCTACTAGGTCGAGCCCCCACACCGCAAACGGCCATGTGATGGGGATCATCAGAAGAGCGTGCGTGGGCAAATGAGTCTGTTTGGCGTAGAACTGGCACCTGTGGCATGAGCGTATGAGCTCGATGGCATCAGCTACGGCCGTTGGCCAATAGAAGGCTTGTCGGAAGGCGTTCCCTATGAGGGTCCGTGGAGCAGCATGGTGGCCACAAGCCCCCGAGTGTAGGTCCTCGAGGAGTTTCCGGCATTCTTCCACGGTGATGCAACGCTGCAAGACCCCCGTCTGGCTCCGTCGATATAGCTCGTTGTCCTTGCCGTAGATCACATATGACTTAGCCCGTCAAGCGATACGGCGGGCCTCGGATCGATCTTCTGGCAGCTCACAGTGGATTAGGCAGTCGAGGAACGGTGTGCGCCAGTCGAACGGTCGACCGGGCCGTTGTTCCACCTCCATTACCTCAGCTGCTGTCAATAGTGCGTCGACGGTGTCGGTTTGCTGGGCAGGAGCGGCATCGATGCCAGCCCCCGAGCCCAAGTCGACGGATGGCTCGTGAAGGTCTCTCGAGAATGCGTCAGGTGGTACCGTGCCTCGGGTTGACGCGATCTTGGCGAGTTCGTCGGCCGCCTCGTTGTAGCGTCGGGCGATGTGGATGAGCTCGAGGCCATGGAATTTGTCCTCAAGTCAACGGACTTCCTTGCAGTACGCCTCCATTTTCGGGTCGTGGCAGTTTTAGGTCTTCATCACTTGGTCGACGACGAGTGAGTCGCCTCGGACGTCAAGGCGTCGGACTCCTCGCTCGATGGCGATCTTGAGACCGTTGACGAGGGCCTCGTATTCTACGATGTTGTTGGATGCGGCAAAGTGAATTCTGATGATGTACCTCATATGAACGCCCACGGGCGAGATGAACAGTAAGCCGGCCCCAGCCCCCGTCTTCATGAGGGACCCGTCGAAGTACATCGTCCACAGCTCCGACTAAACCTGAATTGGGGGGAGTTGGGAATCTGTCCATTCCGCGATGAAATCTACCAGGACCTGTGACTTGATAGCCTTACGGGGCGCATAAGTGAGAGTCTCACTCATGAGCTCGACTGACCATTTGGCTATTCTTCCCGTGGCCTCCCTATTTTGGATTATCTCGCCCAAGGGGAAGGACGAGACCACCGTGATGGGGTGGCTAAGGAAATAGTGTTGCAGCTTGCGTCGGGTGAGGATTACGACGTATATTAGTTTCTGGATTTGAGGGTGACGCGTCTTTGTCTCCGAGAGCACCTCGCTGATGAAATAGACCGGTCTCTGGACTGGCAACGCATGCCCCTCCTCCTGCCTCTGGACAACCACAGCTGCACTGACGACCTAAGTCGTTGAGGCAACGTAAAGGAACAGTGGTTCTGCGGGTTGAGGCGGGACCAGGACCGGTGCTGAAGTCAGCGTTTTCTTCAAGTTTTCGAGGGCTTCCTTGGCCTCGGGAATCCAAGAGAAACGCTTGACTTTCTTCAAGAGCCGATATAATGGTAACGCCTTTTCTCCTAACCTCGAGATGAAACGGCTCAGCGCCGCTAGGCATCCCATGACTCTCTGCACACCCTTGATGTCTCGGATCGGCCCCATTCTTGTGATGGCCGAGACTTTCTCGGGGTTGGCCTCGATGCCCCGCTGGGAAACAATGTAACCCATGAGCATGCCTCGAGGCACACCGAAAACGTATTTCTCGGGATTGAGCTTGATTTGGTTGGCGCGTAAGCAGCTGAAAGCGATCTCGAGATCCTGGATCAGGTCTCCTCGCCGCTTGGATTTGACGACGATGTCGTCGACATAGGCCTCGACCGTCGACCCTATGTGCTTGCCAAACACGTGGAGCATGCAGCGTTGATACGTGGCTCCCGCGTTTCAAAGCCCAAACGACATGGTCACACAACAATTCATCCCAAAAGGTGTGATAAAAGATGTCGCGAGCTGGTCGGACTCTTTCATTTTTATTTGGTGGTAACCAGAATATGCATCAAGGAAAGAAAGGGTTTCACATCCCGCAGTAGAATCAAAAATTTGATCAATACGTGGTAAAGGAAAAGGAACTTTCGGACATGCTTTATTTAAACTCATATAATCGACACACAACCTCATTTTCCCATTCTTTTTCTTAACTAGTACAGGGTTTGCTAACCAGTCGGGATGATGAACCTCCTTGATGAATCCGGCCGTCAAAAGCTTGTGGATCTCCTCGCCAATGATCTTGCGCTTCTCCTCGTCGAATCGGCGCAACCGTTGCTTCACTGGCTTGGAACCGGCTCGAATTTCCAAGGAGTGCTCGGCGACTTCTCTCGGTATGCCTGGCATGTCCGAGGGAGTCCATGCAAACATGTCGCCGTTTGCACGGAGAAAGTCGACGAGCACAGCTTCCTATTTGGGGTTGAGGTCAGCACTAATAGTCAGCACCTTGCCGTCGGAGTTGTTAGGGTCGAGCGGGATCTTGTTGGTTCCTTCTGCTAGCTCGAAGCTGCCTGCGTGGCGCTTGGGCTCTGGAGCCTCAGCGGCCAGGGCCTCGAGCTTTGCGGCGAGCTCGGTGGAGTTCTCGACCGCCTCCCCATACTCGATGCACTCGACGTCGCATTCGTAAGCGTGCTCGAAGGAGGAGCTGACGGTGATGACGCCTTTGGGACCGGGCATCTTTAGCTTCAAGTAGATATAGTTGGGTATAGCCATGAACTTGGCGTAGCCCGGGTGCCCGATGATGGCGTGGTACGTGCCCCGGAACCCGACCACCTCAAAGGTGAGGGTTTCCTTCCTGAAGTTGGCTGCCGTGCCAAAGCAGACCGGTAAGTCGATTCGACCCACTGGCAGCACCTTTTTCCCTAGCACGATGCCATGGAAACTGCCGGCGCTTGGTTGGAGTCGTCCCCTGTCGATGCCGAGGAGGTCGAGGGTCTCGAGGTAGATGATGTTGAGGCTGCTGCCGCAATCCATTAGCACCTTTGAAAGCCGGGTGTTGACGATGATGGGGTCGACGACGAGCGGGTAGACGCCTGGGGCGACTACCTTGTCCGGGTGGTCCTCTTGATCGAAAGTGATGGGAGTGCTCGACCAGCTGAGGTACTGGGGCACCGCCATTCTCGCCGCGAAGACCTCACGTCGTTCCCTTTTGCGCTGCCTTGTGGTCAATTGTGTCGAGGGCCCTCCATAGATCATGTAGCAGTTGTGGACGGCTGGGAAGCCATCGTCATCTTTATTGTCCTCCTTGTTGCCACCCTTCTCCTTCTTTGAGTTGTCACGCGCATCCTTTTTGAACCCTAGACCGTCGAAATGCTTTTTCAGCATATGACAGTCCTTGAGCTTGTGGTTGGCGCCTCCCTTATGGTAAGGGCATGGCTCTTCTAGCATGTTGTCGAAAATGCCTCCATCTGGAGAGCCTCGAGGCTTCTTGCGTTCCGAGACGGCGACGAGATCGTCGTCGAGGTCTTCCTGCTTGAATTGCCGCGCTTTCTGCTTCTTCTTGTTTTTCTTGGGCCCTCGTCTGGGGGTCCCATCTTCATCGGCGGGCTGCTTGCCTTTCCTTCCTTCACAACTGAAGAAGGCGCCGACTGCTTCCTCCCCTGCTGCGTAGTTTGCCACTACGTCCATCAGTTCATTGACGGTCTGAGGGCGATTCCGGCCCAATTCCCGTACCAGGTCTCGAATGGTGGTACCAGAGACAAAGGCCAGGATGACGTCGTGGTCAGGGATATGTGGTAGCTCGGTGCGCTGCTTCGAGAAGCATCGAGCATACTCTCGAAGAGTTTCTCCTGACTTCTGCTTGCACTTGCTGAGGTCCCACGAGTTCCTGGGCCGTATGTAGGTCCCTTTGAAATTACCCTCGAAGACTCTAACTAAATCGACCCAGTCGTGGATCTGATTAGCTGGAAGTTCCTCGATCCACCGGCGGGCGGTATCAGAGAGGAAAAGCGGTAGCTGTCTGATGATGGCTCGATCGTCTCCTCGAGCGCCTCCCAGCTGACAAGCCAACCTGAAGTCTGCCAGCCACAGTTCGGGTTTGGTTTCACCGTTGTATTTCGCGATGCTGGTTGGGGGTCGGAATGGACTGGTCAGTGGAGTGCTACGGATTGCCCTGCTGAACACCCGTGGGCTTGGTAGCTCGGGGGCCATTCGGTCCTCGTCGCTGTCGTACCTCCCGCCACGATGTGTGCTATAACCGCGCTCTTCCGCGTCCCCATGCCGGTGGCGCCGATTCTCTTCGATGTCATGCCGTGCGTCGTGTCGACGCTGATTGTCGACGGGGAGAACGAGCGTGGTCTTTCTTCCTCGAGGGGGCGGCAGTTGATGGACTGATACCTCCTTTTCGTTTTGGGGTGGCTCATCGCGCTTTTCAGTGGCAGCTCATCGTCGAGAAGCCGAGCTTTTGGCTTGTTGAACTGCCGCCACCTGGAGCAGAGTCTGTACCTCGTCTCGAATACGTCGAGCTTGGGAGTTCGATGGCTTTGGCATGTTGCGCAGCAGCATTGTCACCGCCACTACATTCTGGCCTGCTCGAGTAAAACGGCTGACAGGCTGCTCTGGCTCTGCGTCTCCGACGATTTGTCGGTGTACCTCTCGAGCGCGTCTGCGGACACTTCCGCCAGCGCGTGTAGGGCAAGTCTTGCTCGAGGATTTGCTCGAGCAGGACACTTCTGACAGCTTGGACGTTGGCGGCGTTGTCCAACCCGAATGGCAATGCCCTTCTTGGGGTGAACGACCCATGTGGAAGCAACCTAGCGGTGGGGCAGGGCGCCCGGGGCGCGTCACTTCTTGTCGTCGTGTGATGTTGGGCCGGCATGCCCGTGGTTCCAGTGCGCGGCACGGCCGGCTCCTGTGCCACCTCCTGCCTGGCACGAACTACCGGTCGTGACAAGGCAGAGGGGTGACGATGGTGCTACCCACGCCTCTTCTTGGGTGGGGAGGCGTGGTGTCAAGGGCGCCTCGGAGCCCTCATCCGTACTGGTGCAACGCGGGCTCCTCCCGGTCCTTTGATTGAGTGCAAGATCATGTCATAGCCGGAGCCAGTCGACATGAACTCAAGGCTCCCGAACCAAATCACCGTGGAGCGCGGAATCGGCGAAGCGAGGGTGGCCATCTGGAAAGGAGTGGGAAATCGATGAAGAACACGCAGGACCCCTACCTGGCGCGCCAACTGTCCGTGTTTTCTCCACGGGGGGTCACACCAACGAGTAAATTTGTATGCGTGCTCCCTTTCCCAGATGGTGATGCAAAAAGACACACAAAGATTTATCCAGGTTCGGGCAAGAGAAGGCCCTACGTCCAGCGGGGGGGGGGAGTTTGTATTATTTTGCACCTAAGTGCTTGTACAGGGGTGAATACAAGCGTGGTATGGAGTGAAATGGAGTATGGGAGTTGTACTACGTATGGGTGTGGTGTTGCGTGGTCCTCCCTGTCTATTCCCGGGTCTCCCCTTTTATAGCTCCAAGGAGAGACCTAGGGTACATGTATAGGTGTCAGAGTAGGGGTCGATAGAGGCATGACACGCTGACCTACTCGAGGCCTCTATACCGGCGTGGTCTCGAGCCGTCCCGTCTTGGTAGCTTGATGATGATTACGTGTGCCCCCGTATCCTGCTCTGCGCGCCGTCTCGGGCTGGTTCACCGGTCGCACGCCCGTACGGTATAGCGGCAGATCCGGCGGAGTGGCTGCGGTGTTGTCAGTCAACGCCCTACTCTTCCCCAGAAAGGAATCGTGCCTGGTCGAGGGTCAGACGCCGTGCAGTGCCTTGTTGTCAAAGCGTTGACCTTGGGTGTCTCGAGGGGGTCCCGATTAGACGCTCCATCCCTGCTTTCCGTGTCCTGGTACGCTCTGAGTCGTTTGGTGGAGAAAGCTGCAAAAAGAATGATGGGACGGGTGCCTATTCCCTATCACGCTTCCCGTGACCAGCGTGTTAGGTGGGAAAGCGACAGGCGCATTAAATGCCCTGGCTCTCGTGCGCGCGTCAGGCGGCGGACAGTGTCCTTGTGCTCGACGCCTCCCGTTTCGCTCGAGCCCATTTCCGTATTCGACGGTAGTTAGCGCTCGACCCCTGAGTGGTTCGCTCGACGTCTTTTCTGTCTTCGAGGCTGCGGCCGTCGATGACCGCACGGCTTATTAGAACGTTGAGTTGAGGGCCTCGATCTGTGCACGGGTAATCTCGTTATGTGTATCAGTTAGGGTACCTCTTACTGATATCCTCGACAAGCAGAGATAAGGCAAAAGATAAAAGGAAAAGTATATATATATTTTTTTATTATTTTTTAGAAAATGATTAAGCTAGTTCGTAGTCAACTCAGCAACCGTTTCCCCGGCAACGGCGCCAAAAATGCTTGTTGACACTTGCTAACACCACTTGAATACTAGGTTGTCATCCCCAGCATGGCACTAGAGTGTACTATGGTATTTATACGCACACAGATAATCCGCAAGCGCACGGATACCGTTGAATCTTTTTACCCGGTTAAAGGTTTTATCGTATCCACAGGGAAACGGGAGAACCAACTACGCTCTAACTTAACCAAGATAGATAGATAAGTGTAAATAGGAAAGATGGTAGAATTGAATAAGAACAATATTAAAGGTAAGATAACAATGGTTGATAATATGGGAATAGAGAGTAGAGCAATTCTAGTATATGGGCGATGGTAGCAGAATAGAGAGGATAACTATGGTTTCTCTACTTCAAAGGGGTATGTCTATGTCTGGGACGAACCACGTGATAAGAGTACACCACAAAGGATGCTTGGCCGATAAAACCTACACGTCCTCCTAACGAGAGGTGGACTATAGAGGACCAACGTAAGTATCACCTACGCGGCCTACCACATGATCCAGCTAGACAGGGGATATTCACAAGTAATCTAGGTCTAAGCACCACGCTTACACCTATACTACAAGTCTAACCTATAGGGTCCTATAGATTAGAAGTACTCAAAAGAGTTGTGAACCAGAACATACATGATTAGTAAATGCATAATGAATTAGAAGTAGATTACCAGAGTCATCCCATGAGCAAGCTTGATTAGAGCTTGATCATGGCGAAGTACAACCGGAGGAAGAACCGACAGGCCGGCCTCTCCTCTAATCCTCCTTCGCTCTCCATCTCGCTACTATATAGATCTACTCTAGTTTAGAGGAGAGAGGAGAGCTCTCATCTCTAAACCCTAGCTTTTGCTCTGTCTATGAATAATGAATAATGATCAAGGGGTGCCTCCTCCAGGGGCCAGGGGGTCTGGTTTTATAATCCCCTCAAGTGAACCTGGGCCGTTGGATCAAACCGACATTGATTGAACGGTTATCCTTGATCCTTTAGGTCGGTGGAACATCATCCCAAAAGAGAGTCCTGATCCAACTCTGTAGCTCGGCAGGCGCCCAAGGAGGGAGGGCGGGCGCCCTGCCGCCGAGCTTGCTCGGCCTCCCGTTCGTTCCCGTGGCTTCTGGATTCTTCTAGATGATAGAAAATTGCACGGCACGTTAATATCTCTATGTAAACCCGACGTGTGGGCCTTTCTTCTGTATTTCCTGATAACCCCCTGCAGAAATAGACAAACACCAAAACTCGTGAAATTCTGTCAGATAAAACCCTAAGTCTAGGGTTTGGTTGCATTTGGATCCTTTTCTTTAGTTATTTGATGATTATATTTGGTACTTAAGGACCGTCAATAGTTCGCATACATCCAAACTTGCCAGCATACATACACTAGACTTTTAGCGTAAACACAACTCAAACACATAAGGTCTCACACATCCAAGATCCAAACGGATTACAGGTACATGCCATGCAACATCAATTGCAAAAGAAGAAGGACTAGCTCTAGAGCCCTAGCATCTACTCGCTATGGTCGTTGTCCATGCCAGAACCTTCATCGCCCTCATCTCCACTAGCGGTCTCCTCCATCTCTCGATCCTCATCCATCTCATCCTCAGAGTCTATCTCAGCTGCTCCAAGCAAGTGATGAGGATGGAGCTGGTTATGCAACTGGTGGATCTCCTCATGTAGGTTCTCATTGTACTCCTCAGCATTAGCTAACTGCTGTTCAAGCTCGAGCTATCAGGCCCTCAGGGTGTCCTCCTTATGCCAGGCTTCATTCCTGTGACCAAGCACATGGACTAGCATGCGCTCATAGTTTCTGTGGGCTGTGGTCACCCTATCCTTCTGCTCTCTCACTGCTAGCAGATCCTGACTCAGCACACTATTCTGTTGGACTGCCTGGTCCCTCTCTAGAGTCACACGGGCCAACTCTACCTGCATCCTCTAAACCTCACTGTCAAACTCATGTAGTCGCTGGTGCTTCTCATCCTAAACTATCAGCAGAGACCCAGACAAATGCCTCAAACAGCGCTCTAGACCTCCATAGGTCTTCATCATAGCAAACATAGCACTCATAGTTGTACTGTCACTGTGCTGATCCTCATCCGCACTCCTACCTAGAGCACTCCCCTCGGACTAATCCCACACTGAAGTGTAGGGGTCACCCCAGGGAAACACCCCAGCGAAGGCGTGATCTAGCTCCTATGGAAACCTCTCCATGATGTCCCTCAGAGCTGCAAAAGCAGCCTTGCTAGCACCCTAGAAAGGTGTGCTACCTAGGGACTCGTACACCCAGCCAGCCTAGGCAGGGTCACCGCCACTGGTAGGAACTATTGGGCATTCTTAACGTCATTACCAAAAGTACACTTAGTTTTCTAATTCTGATAACGGTGCGAAAAATACTGAACCTATCCCTCATGCCACTTAAGCCAAGTTGTCATCCCCAGCATGACATGAGAGACACGGTATTGCAATATGCAATTGCTCTTCTGAATGAATAATAAATGAGATCTACAAGCGCACAGATTAATACCGATGTAGCATTTTAACCGGGAAGTATTCCAGGTATCGTTATTTATATTTTTACCACTGGGGAGGGATTGCTAATCATCAATGTTGATTATGGAATGAAATATGGAATTGAGTATCTATCATTGCATGTGTAATAGAGAGCATTTATCTATCTCTTTCATATAGGGATAAATGTCACATAAAAATAGATAAAGTATGAATGGCGACAAAGATAATTAATCTGATCAGCATAACTAGCCACATATAATAATGATAAGCACCTCAACAGATATTCTAGCAAGTCATTAGCATGGCATTAGGATGGACTACAAGAATATTTCCTAAGTTATTCTTAACTATAAAGTCTAGCATATCATAGTTAGTGCAATTTTACTTGGTAATCATTGCGAGAAAGGACTACACCCATGCATAGTGATAGTATCAAGGAAGATGAGAAACATAGCAATCACTCCCCTGAAATAATGTTGTTCTGCCTACCCTATACACGAGAGGGGGACTATAAAAGAATCAATGGAGCTGTCACCACCACGAACTACCCCGCGATCCGGCATATAGGGTACAATCACAGATAAATACGGTATAGGCACAATGCCTACACAATACTTATATTTACCCACTGTACACATTGATAAACGCTATACAATCCTAAACATGTATATAATTCCAATCTAACTAAGCCAAGCATATAACTATGATAAACTAAGAATGATATAATTGCAAATATAAACAAGTAGAGCAAAGTCATGATCAATATATTGAAGTAGAACAAAGTCATATTCATAATATTGAAGAACAATGATGAACAAATGAAGAACAGTAGAGGAATTACCCAGAATCCTCTTGACAGATCCGGAAACCATTCAAAGATTGACTCCTTCTAGTTCTAATCCTATGTAGCTATGCTAAACTAGAGATCTAGTTGATTTGGTGGCTCTAGGGCTTGATCAGGGACTTCTTCTCCCGAGATGGATGAATGAATTAGGGCTTCTTCGGTCCTCTCCTCCAGGGGCCAGGGGGCCTGCTTATATAGTCCCTCCAAATGAATATGGACCGTCGGATCAAACAGACCTTAATCGTATAGTTTTCCTTAATCCTTTAGGTCGGTGGAGCATGATCCATGAGGCGGAGCCTGATTGGCTCTCAGGCCAGGGTGGGTGCCCAAGGGTGAGGGCGGGCGCCCTGTCCCCGGGCCCGCTTGGCCTCCCGCTCATTCCCGTGGCTTCTGGACTCTTCTAGATGTTGGATAATTGCGGTGCATGTTAATATCTCTATGTAAACCCGACATGTGCGCCTTTCCTCCATAATTCCTGATAACCCCCTGCAGAAATAGACAAACACCAAAACTCGTGGAATTCTGTCAGATAAAACCCCAAGTCTGGGTGTCGGTTGCATTTGGATCCTTTTCTCTATTTATTAGTTGATTATATTTGATACTTACTGTTGGATATTCTTAACATCATTACCAAAAGTAGACTTAGTTTTCTAATTCTGATAACGGTGCCAAAAATGCCAAACCTATCCCTCATACCACTTAAGCCAAGTTGTCATCCCCAGCATGACATGAGAGACGCGGTATTGAAATATGCAATTGCTCTTCTAAATAAATAACAAATGGGATCTGCAAGCGCACAGATTAATACCGATGTAGCATTTTAACCGGGAAGTATTCCAGGTATCGTTATTTATATTTTTACCATTGGGAAGGGATTAGTAACCATCAATGTTGATTATAGAATGGAATATGAGATTGAGTATCTATCATTGCATGTATAATTGAGAACATTTATCTAACTCTTTCATACAGGGATAAGTGTCACATAAAAGATATATAAAGTAATGAATAGTGACAAAGATAATTAATCTGATCAGCATAACTTAGCCACATAATAAATATGATAAGCACCTCAACTAGATATTCTAGCAAGTCATTAGCATGGTATTAGAACGAACTACAAGAATATTTCCTAAGTTATTCTCAAATATATAGTCTAGCATATCATAGTTAGTGCAAGCATACTTAGCAATCATTGTGAGACAAGACTACACCCATGCATAGTGATATTAGCAAGGAATATGAGAAACATCGTAATCACTCCCCTGTAATAATGTTGCTCTGCCAGCCCAATACACGAGAGGGGGACTATATAAGAATCAATGAAGCTGTCACTATCACGAACTACCCCGCGATCTGGCATATTGGGTACAATCGCAGATAAATACGGTATAAGCACCACGCCTACATAATATCTATCATTTACCCATGGATCTGATGGATAAACACTATACGATCCTAAACATGTATATAGATCCAATCTAACTAAGCCAAGTATATAACTATGATAGAATAAGAACAACATAATCTTGAATATAAACAAGTAGAGCAAAGTCATAAGCAATATATTGAAGTAGAACAAAGTCATATTCATAACATTGAAGAACAAAGATGAACAATTAGAAGAACAATTAGAGAATTACCAAGAATCCTCCTGACAGATCCGGAAACCAATCGAAGATTGACTCTTTCTAGTTCTAATCCTATGTAGCTATGCTAATCTAGATGTCTAATTGATGTGGTGGCTCTAGGCTTGATCAGAGGCTTCTTCTCCCTTGAGAAATAATGAATTAGGGTTGAGAGGCTCTCTCCTCCAGGGACCAGGGGGTCTGGTTTTATAGTCCCTCCAAGTGAATATGGGCCGTTGGATCAAACCGACATTGATTGAACAGTTATCCTTGATCCTTTAGGTCGGTGGAGATCGATCCCGAAAGAGAGTCCTGATTGGACTTAGAAGGGGGGCGGGCGCCCTGGTCACCTAGGCGGGCACCTAGGGCCAGGCCCCGTTCGGTATACGCTTCTTTCCCGTGGCTTTTGGAGTCTTCTAGATGTAAGATAATAGCGCGGCACGTTGATATCTCTATGTAATCCCAACATGTGGGCCTTTCCTCTGCAGAAATAGACAAACACTAAAACTTGTGGAATTCTGTCACATAAAACCCTAAGTCTAGATGTTTGATTTCATTTGGATCCTTTTCTTTGTTTATTTGATAATTAAATTTGATACTTAAGGACCGTCAACACTTACGGACCGGTAACAGGAACCACTGCCTCGATCCCCACCAGGGTACCTATTGACAGTCCTTAATGTTCGCATTTTACCGTCAACTAATCATGGAAAAGGATCCAAATGCAACCAACACCCAGACTTAGGGTTTTATCTGATAGAATTCCACGAGTTTTGGTGTTTGTCTATTTCTGCAGGGGGTTATCAGGAAGTATGGAAGAAAGGCCCACTTGTCGGGATTACATAGAGATATTAACGTGCCGTGCAATTTTCTACCATCTAGAAGACTCCAGAAGCCACGGGAACAAACGGGAAGGCGATCGGGCTCGCAGGCAGGGCGCCCGCCCTACCCCCCTGGGCGCCAGCCCACCTTCTGTGCCCAATCAGAGTCCTTTTCGCAGATCGTGCTCCACCGACCTAAGGGATCAAGGAAAACCGTGCGATTAATGTCGGTTTGATCCGACGACCCAGATTCATCTGAAAAGACTATATAAGCAAGTCCCCCTAGCCCCTGGAGAGCATACCTCTTCTACAGAATCAAAGTTAGGGTTTCAATTCTTCATCCAAGTAGAGAGGATCCCTCTAGTTCATCTAGTTCTACCTCTAGTTCATCTAGTTCTAGTTCTAGTTAGTTCTAGTTGTAATCTAGAAAATAGGGAGAGAGAAGAGGAGAGCGGAGGAGGAGCCGGATCTGTTGGATCTTCCTCAACATTGTACTTTTGCAGCAACTGGTTCGTTCTCTAGGTTCTTCAATTCATAATTCCTAAGTTCTTTAATTACTTTTATTTACATTCAAGTTATTTATTGGATTCCCGCTTGCATCAAGTGCTCTAATCTTTGCAACATTAGAGTAGTAATTAATAGATTATACATGGTGTTTAGTCTTGCAGTTACCTGGAATTGCACCCAATCCTGCGGATTGTTGTGGTAGCCCTAGGGTAGTGACAGCCCTAACGGTCGACGTATTCCACCTCATTCGGATCGGTGTTTGTAGGACTGTAGTCAGAGCTTCCTAGCCCCCTTCTCATCCCTTTCTGTGGTTAGTGTTCTGATGTCCCGAAATAAATAATCTTTGAAGTAATTCTTGATTCTTAGATCAACTAGAGAACTCTCAGGAAACTTCCTCTCTTCCCACCAAAAATAATTATATAGTTATCCTTGGGCGATCTTGAATCCTAATTAGTACACTCACGTTCCCTGTGGAAAATCGATACTCTAGAATACTCCTGGGTGAAAGCTACGTCGGTATCCGTGCGCTTGCGGATTTTTCTATTTGCGTTTAAAATACCCAACAAGCTTTCTGGCACAGTTGCCGGGGAACGGTAGTTGTGCTAGTTTCGAACCAAGTCGTCCGTGTATCCTTTTTCTTTTCCTTTTTTCCCACACTCACCTTACCATTTTCACCATACCACATGGATTTCACTCCTATCTATAAATTCTTTGCTCCAAAGGGCGAGTTATTAGAGCCACCACCATCATCACATCCAATTCTTACAGATGGCTACGACCTCTGCCCTGATCTAATAGCCATGATTCAGGAGCAACCCTTCTCTGGGCAAGTAGAAGAAGATCCATACACCCACCTTAGAGAATTTGAGCAGTTGTGCTCTTGCCGATCTATTTCCGGAATGACACAAGAAACCCTTAAATGGAAATTATTTCCGTTCTCCCTTTTGGGAAGAGCAAAAAAGTGGTATGCTCATTCTGTAGGAGGCGTTAATGGAAATTGGGATGAACTACGGGACAACTTTTGTCTCGCTTTCTTCCCACTTTTTCTTATCGCTGACCTTAGAATCGAAATTCTTACATTCAAACAAAGAGAGAAGGAAACTTTAGGAGCAGCTTGGGCTAGGTTCACAAGCCTTACCAATTCCGGTCCAAACCTTTCCCTACCTAACCATGTACTGTACTATCACTTTTATCATGGTCTAAACAAGGAAGCTGCTCTTCACCTCGACATTGCTTCAGGAGGATCATTCACACACAAACTCACAGATGAGGGGAGAGCTATCCTAGAAAGAATCCTTGAAAATACCCCTTACACAGGCATTTATGATGAGTTTCCTAACAAGAAAAAGAAGTCAAGCCTGATCCTAAACCAAAAGATGAGGAACTTGCAACCGAGTTAGAAATTCCACCTGACCCATCCATTAATTTGGTTGTAGAGAAACCTCCTAATAAAGGAATGCAAAACCAACTAAGGGATGTTGAACCACCACCTTTAGAGCATCCCTTTGAATTCGAGGAAGATCTTTTTGAGGATTATGGAAACACCTCAAATTTTCCTATCCAAACACGAGCTCTAGCAGGGACCACTCAATCCGTTCTAAGAGTAGAATCTGTTGACATAGAACACATCAAAAGCCTTTCGGCTATTCTGAGTTATGAATGTCTAACAGAAGCTGAGCTATCTTCTGAGGTAGCTCGAATCATCACTCCTTCAACCATTCTTCTGCGCCAAATTAGAGGGTCCGCTAGGAAGGTCCACTACAATCCATATGTTGGGATAAATGTTATTTCCAAGGAGTTAGTTGACACTCTTTATCCCAACGAGTCCATAACCCCATCTCAAAAACTTTTACAAAGTCCATCTAGATTAATTCTAGAAAGCCATGGGGTATTAAGGGCAGTTTCTGTTAGAATCAAGGACTCTAGAATATGTCTAGATTTTCACATTTTTGACATACCGGAGATTCCTCTCTTGATTAGCAGACAAATCAGGAACCCAAACTTGAACCAGATCCTATCGAGGAGATCTAATGCTGACTCAAGAGGAGATGGCCCAACCATTCTTTAATCATGAACACTTTGTTCAAGAAGAAGAAGAGTTGGTAGAACTCGTTGAGCTAGACAAAAATGAACAACCTTCACCTCCTTCGATAGAGTTAAAACCTCTTCCTTTTGGCCTTAGATATGTCTTTTTGCACAACAATCCAAAAACTCCAGTAATTATCAGTGACAAGCTTTCCGATTATGAAAGACAACAACTTGTCACTGTTCTTGAAAGGCATAGATCAGCATTTGGCTACTCTCTCGAAGATCTCACGGGCATTAGTCCCATTCTCTGCACTCATCGTATCCCTATTGATCCCAATTTTACACCTTCAAGGGAACCACAACGGAGACTTAACAATGCTATGCGAGAGGTTGTTAAGAAAGAGGTCCTCAAACTCTATCATGCTGGGATTATTTATCCTATGCTACATAGTGAATGGGTTAGCCCTGTCCAAGTAGTACCAAAGAAAGGAGGAATGACAGTCGTTAGGAATGAGAAGAATGAACTGATTCCTCAATGAATTGTCACTGGGTGGCGTATGTGTATTGACTATCGAAAACTCAACAAGGCTACAAAGAAAGATCACTTTCCGTTACCCTTCATTGATGAAATGTTGGAACGGCTTGCAAACCACTCTTTCTTCTATTTCCTTGATGGTTATTCTGGATATCACCAAATCCCAATCCACCCGGATGACCAAGAAAAGACTACCTTTACATGCCCGTATGGAACTTATGCATATCGATGAATGTCGTTCGGATTGTGCAATGCTCTAGCTTCTTTCCAATGGTGCATGATGTCCATTTTCTCGGACATGATTGAGAAGATCATGGAGGTTTTCATGGATGATTTACCATCTATGGCAAAACCTTCGATCATTGTTTGGAGAATTTAGATAGAGTCTTGCAGCGATGTGAAGAAAAGCACTTAATCTTGAACTGGGAGAAATGCTATTTTATGGTTCAGGAAGGAATAGTGCTAGGACATGTGAAAGGAATCCGTAGCTTTTTGGGACAAGCAGGGTTCTATAGACGCTTTATCAAGAACTTCTCTCAAATTGCTAGACCCCTAACTAGTCTCCTAGCTAAGGATGCACCTTTCATCTTTAGTGATGAGTGTCATGAATCTGTTCAAACTCTTAAGAAAGCACTCATCTCAGCCCTGATTATCCAACCACCGGATTGCAATCTTCCTTTTGAGATCATGTGTGATGCTAGCGATTTTGCGGTTGGTGCCGTTTTACGACAAACCAAGGATAAAAAGCATTATGCCATATCCTATGCTAGCAAAACCTTGTCTGGACCACAGCTCAATTACACTACAACTTTAAAAGAGCTTTTGGCTGTTGTCTTTGCTATAGACAAGTTTAGATCTTACTTAGTGGGGGCAAAGATAATCATCTATTCAGACCATGCTACTCTCAAGTACCTCCTCACTAAGAAAGATGCTAAGCCTCGTCTAATTCGATGGATTCTACTCCAAGACTTTGACATAGAAATCCGAGATAGGAAGGGAATAGAGAATTCTGTAGCCGACCACTTGTCTAGGCTTCAATATAAGGAAACACATGATGAGCTTCCCATAAATGACTACCTAAGGGATGACACCCTGCTTAAGATAACACATGCAGATCCATGGTACGCAAACATCATAAACTTTATAGTAAAAGGCTATGTCCCACCTGGTACAAACAAAAGGATGTTGCTTCATGATAGTCGTTTCCACCTTTGGGATGAGCCGTATCTTTTCCGAGTCTGCGCTGATGGACTCTTGAGAAGGTGTGTTCCTATGCCTGAGGCTACTCAAATTATGGAAAGATGCCATGCCTCGCCATATGGAGGACACTATGGAGCATTCTGGACACATGCTAAAATTTGGCAAAGTGGTTTTTTCTGGCCAACGATGTATGAAGATACAAAGGACTTTGTCAGGAGATGCCACCGATGCCAAAAACATGGGAATATCAACTCACGAAATGAAATGCCTCTCACAAATAATCTTCAAGTAGAACTTTTCGATGTATGGGGCATTGATTTCATGGGGCCATTCCCTATGTCCGGGAATTGCAAGTATATCTTAGTAGCTGTGGACTACGTGTCCAAAGGGGTAGAAGCCCTACCTTGTCGATCAGTTGATTCAAAACATGCCAAGAGAATGTTCCATGAAGTAATCTTTCCTCGCTTTGGTATACCCCGGATAGTTATAAGCGATGGAGGTTCCCACTTCATCGACAAAATCTTCCTGAAGTACCTAGCCGATCATGGAGTTCGACACAACGTCGCAACAACATACCATCCTCAAACTAGCGGAAAAGCCTTAACATCTAACAAACAAATCAAAAATATTTTACAAAAGACCGTAGATGAGATGGGTAAGGGGTGGAAGGACAAACTTCCTGATGCACTTTGGGCATATAGAACTGCATTCAAAACACCCATAGGCATGTCACCTTATCAACATGTATATGGAAAAACTTGTCATTTGCCTGTGGAAGTAGAGTTTAAGGCTCATTGGGCACTCGAGAAATGGAACATGGATCGCCACCTCGCTAGCAAGAATTGTCTGATGCAACTATCTGAGCTAGAAGAATGGAGAGAGAAAGCCTACCACAATTCAAGGATCTATAAAGAGAGAACAAAACAATGACATGATAAGAGAATCAAGCACAAGGAGTTTATGCCTGGAGATAAGGTTCTACTATTCAATTCAAGAATTAAGCTCTTTGGGCATGGTAAGCTACGAAGTAAGTGGGATGGACCATACAAGGTTATTGACACTTCAACTCATGGAGCCATTACTATCCAAGACGACATAGGTAACACTTTTAAGGTAAATGGTCAATGCTTGAAAATCTATCTCGAGCCACAAAACAACCTGGTAGAGGAACTTGATGTGATTGAGTTCATAGAATTCTCACATTAAGCTCTCATAAGCTCTAGACAATTACCTAACCCTTAACATGCTCCACGAGTTTTGTTGTCTATTTGGGTTGTGCAGGATTTTGAGGCTTAAGAGGAGTGAGACCGTACATTCAGGCCACAAGATTGAACGACTATGTCAACATCCAGCTTGGGGGAGGCACCCCCACGTGTATCTAGATAAGTATTACTTTTCTTTCTTGGTTTTATTTACTAGTATTTGGAAATAAATAAATAATGCATAATCATGAAACCAAATAAAGTTTTTCTTTTGAGTAATATACAATAGTTTTGTGTAATCCTAAGTTTTAAATATAATAAAAAGAAAGTTTGATCCAAGTCTAGGTAATTGACAAACATGATATGAGAAGGTCTGAGCTACTATTTAACTTGTTCCAAGTTTTGATAGAGTTTTGGAGATTTTATCTTTTGAAAATCTAAAAATTCATAAAAAAATGAGATCATGTTTGACATAATACCTAGAGTCTTATAAGATATAAATATTAAAACTGTGGGCACTTGCTTTGTTCAAACCATTGTTAATTCTTGTAGTTTTGGTTGAGAGAATTATCATGCTCTAAAGATCAAGATCTTTCTGTTTTTAAACATATAAAAGATTCACTCTTCCGAAGTATTATTGCGTTAGAGGCATGGGACTATGCAAAAATTTGATTCAAAAAAAAAGAAAGTGAGACGAGAGGTAAAAATGGACAAGTGTTCGAAATAGAATTAGGGGTACAAAGATACCCACCTGAGCGGAAAAAATGGACACGTGTCCGATAGTAGAATTAGGGGTACTTGGTGACCACTTGAAAAAAAAAGAGAAAGAAAAAATGATAGCCCATGGTCTCTCTAATAAGCAATATGCCAGTAAGAGATGACTAACTTTTCAAAAAGGTCAAATGTCTTGATCTAGAAGTATGACATTCCTCTCCCTTGCTCCGAGCATTGACATAGCAAAATGCAAAGTAAGTATGCTAAAACTTTTCAAGCTCTACTTGAGACATATAAAGAAAACTCCAGAACAAAGGTAAGACGGAAGAACTTGAGACATAGTGCTTGACTTGATCGTTCTGTTTTTCAATCACTTAAGACTTTGTGATAACTTAAAAACCCTGTAGTAAGAGGCATAAAAGTAACCCCTGTTTTCTTGCTGATTTTAGCTTTGCTCAGGGACGAGCAACGGTTCAGCTTGGGGGACCTTATTGACGGTCCTTAATGCTCACAGTTAACCGTCAACTAATCATGGAAAAGGATCCAAATGCAACCAACACCCAGACTTAGGGTTTTATCTGACAGAATTCCACGAGTTTTGGTGTTTGTCTATTTCTACAGGGGGTTATCAGGAAATATGGAAGAAAGGCCCACATGTCGGGATTACATAGAGATATTAACGTGCCGCGCAATTTTCTACCATCTAGAAGACTCCAGAAGCCACGGGAACGAACGGGAAGGTGATCGGGCTCGGAGGCAGGGCGCCCGCCCTACCCCCCTAGGCGCCCGCCCACCTTCTGTGCCCAATTAGAGTCCTTTTCGCGGATCGTCCTCCTCCGACCTAAGGGATCAAGGAAAACCATGCGATTAATGTCGGTTTGATCCGACGGCCCAAATTCATCTGAAAAGACTATATAAGCAAGGCCCACTGGCCCCTAGAGAGCATACCTCGTCTACAAAATCAAAGTTAGGGTTTCAATTCTTCATCCAAGTAGAGAGGATCCCTCTAGTTCATCTAGTTCTACCTCTAGTTCATCTAGTTCTAGTTCTAGTTAGTTCTAGTTGTAATCTAGAAAATAGAGAGAGAGAAGATGAGAGCAGAGGAGGAGCCGGATCTGTCGGATCTTCCTCAACATTATACTTTTGTAGCAACTGGTTCGTTCTTCATCATTCTCTAGGTTCTTCAATTCATAATTCCTGAGTTCTTTAATTACTTTTATTTACATTCATGTTATTTATTGGATTCCCGCTTGCATCAAGTGCTCTAATCTTTGCAACATTAGAGTAGTAATTAATAGATTAGACGTGGTGTTTAGTCTTGCAATTACCTGGAATTGCACCCATCCTGCGGATTGTTGTGGTAGCCCTAGGGTAGTGACAGCCCTAACGGTCGACGTATTCCACCTCGTTTGGATCGGTGTTTGTAGGACCGTAGTCAGAGCTTCCTATCCCCCTTCTCATCTTTTTCTATGGTTAGTGTTCTGATGTCCCGAAATAAATAATCTTTGAAGTAATTCTTGATTCTTAGATCAACTAGAGAACTCTCAGGAAACTTCCTCTCTTCCCACCAAAAATAATTATATAGTTATCGTTGGGCGATCTTGAATCCTAATTAGTGGACTCACGTTCCCTGTGGAAAATTGATACTTTGGAATACTCCCGGGTGAAAGCTACATCGGTATTCGTGCGCTTGCGGATTTTTCTGTTTGCGTTTAAAATACCCAACCGTACCGTCACCAAGCCACTCTCGGCTCCAATAGTAGCGAGGTTCCCTTCCTTCACGACACCCCATCGAACTGAGCACCCTCCAAAGCAAAGTAGGCATCCCAAACTCTCCTAGGAACTTGCTCTTATGATGTGAGCCCCTAGGTGCCAACTGATGGCGAAGAGCCCGCCCACCAGTGGACTTGCGAGCGGTGAGCCTAGTGTGTGCCATCTGCTGAAAAATAGGATACCTAGGGTAAGACTGAGGATCATCTTTTATTAATTAATTGAAATTGAGACAGATTTAACTAAGGGGAGGAAAAATGTAATGATATGAAATGAACATGATATGAAACTTACGATCTCACAACCTTAGAAACAAAAGTCAATACTAATCGGTATATACGGTGGCACACAACGTTCTCTCATAATGTAACTATAGTTCTATGCGAGAACATGGTTAGCATACCTGTAGGAAACTCATTTCAGCCCAACCACAGTATGAATATGCAAAACAGGAATTTAAAGCTATACACCCCACACACAGATACCCCACCTGTGTATGTGACGTGTCACTACACACATTATCGCCCTAGTGACGGCACCGCCTCTCAGGACGGAACCACCCAACATGTGGTACTGCCCCCACGCACACAAGATATGTGTGCACGGCACAGTACCCTAAAAACACTTCCCTAGATAGGCAGTGTATCCAACCATGCTCTCATAGCTCCCACTTACCGAGGCGTAGAGAGAAAATGATCCATACATTACCACTCAAATGAATGGCACTCGTACTATTACACGCCGTATGAGCGACGAAATAGAAATATGATGCATAACCCCCAAGTTAGTACTTAACTAGCCACCTTAGAGTCCTTAACTGGGCATAAAGTGTAACAGAACCGACCAAATTATAAGAGATTAAGCCTAACAGTGACCTTTTGCATAGTCAAACCATCACGCTTAAGCCCATATAATCCCGGTAGTCCATGAAATCTCGAAGGATTTCAAACCACATAACGCACAACAGCCAAGATCGTAATAAGTTTAGCGGTCGCCATTCACAAATACATCCGGATTACAACATTCATAAAATACATCGGAGTTCTTAAAGTTATTACAAACCAAGTTCTTCAAGTAGCGGAAGCTTCATAGTTTGAAAATACAACACACACACTTAGTCTGATACAGTGCCATAGTTCGGTCATTCCCACAAAAGCAAAGGAAGAGACGGAGTGACCATCGCCCTTGGTCTAGTCATCACCCATGGCTGGGTACAGACAGAGGATGCAATAACCATAGTACATTTGACCATCTGCAAAACAACATGGGAGTATAACCCTGAGTACGAGAAGGTACTCAGCTAGACTTACCTGTCATAAACTTAAAATAAAGACTCATCAAGGATCATGAAGGCTATATAGTGGGGTAGCTGACAACCATTTTGCAAAACCGCAGGATTTTACTATCATAACCTACATAAGTCTTTCTTCTTTTAATTTGCTCAAGTTGAAAGTATCATTACCTATCGATCTAGGTTTGCACCTGCACTATTACAAGCAAGTTTAAGGATATGATAGTACTTCATCATAGCATTCGTAAACCCTTTCATTATAACCCAAGTGTTCCATAGTCCTTACTACGAGGACAGGGCTCATGTCAAGTGCTCACTATCCAGGAGCGATGGCAATTCGAATCAATTTCTAACCAGCTGGCGAGGTATTCCCCACACAAACCACACTCACTGATCAAGTGAGCTACAGATCACCGTATTACACTATCCAGGACCAATTCGCGGGTTCGGCAGGCACCGCCAGTACCCGAGGACCGTTCCGGCGACCGAGGTATCCAAGGTATACCAAGGTTGCGCGCCACGCCCTCGTCGTTCTCCTCAACCATCACCAATACAGCGCATGGCGGCTCGATTCCTGGCCCGGATAGTGTTCAGGCTTCGCGGTCGGAACGACTTATCCTTCTAGCTAAGTGTGGGGCATGCGTTCAACATGACAAGAGGGCCATCAACGATCGGTCCTTAATCGACACAGGCAGGGGCACTATAGTCAACCCACCATAAGACCCTGCCCGGTCTCCAAATTCATTCCACACTTGGTTATTATTTTCCCCGAGCAACCAATGCTTAATCAAGCAGGTATCCACCTATATCTCGCAGGTGACAGGAAATCACCCGACTTCTACCGGACTAAGCAAGCTAAGCATAGACTCCGTGCCTATCTACATAGGACAAGGTAGGTGAACGAGTAGGGATAACAAGGAGTACATATGCATCAACGGTATCAGGCAATTCCTATCACTTAGATGCAATATAGTAGAACAAGTACAGTGCATCATGTAAGTTAGCGAGAATAGGGAGACTTAGAATGCTCCGGGGCTTGCCTTTCTCAAACGTGCTGGGTCGGTGATCCGGACACTCCTGCAGTTCCTCTCCGGTTTCCTGTGCTTCCGGAGGTTCCTGCTCCGGAATCTCCTCGGGTTCCTCGGGTCCCACCTCGTTCTCCTGCGAGCCTGTATGATGCATGTGTGCTTATGAGTGGAGTGCGAGATGCCCGAGTGGATGCTTGTATGAGAAAGTACCAAGGAAGTCATGACATGATGCATAGGTAGTGTACTCGGTCATGCTCATTAAAAGGTGGTCAACATCCTCCAAGAGCAAACAATTGAACCAACATCTATTGCATTCTCTTCTACAATTATTTTTCAAATGCAACCAGCAACCCACATGATGCTTCAAAGATACACCAAACCCAACTTATTCTATTCAACCTATATACACAACAATTCATAATTTTCTTTATTCATTTCTAGGCCCATTAAAAATCACATGCAATTCTGTTCATCAATAAATTCCACAAGAATTACAGGAGACTACCAGCTAAGCATAAAGTCTACTGTAAATTTTTCATAATTTTTGGATACTTAATTTGAGCCACAAAAATCACAAGATTAATTCATAGGGTAAGTATAATCACTCTACTGTGATATAAGTGTCAAACAACAGATTTCATATTTTTAAAATTTGTCTAATATCATAAGAAACACCCACAAAATTTTCCAGATTTATTGCATGATCCAATTAATTATTAAAAATCATACATCACTGCCATGCAAGCATTTAAATTACCATAATTTCATTTATACACCAAATAATATGTAGCATTATTTTCCCAGTGAGTAAATATACATGCAGAGCCAACAAATCAAGTTTCACATTTTTCTGAACCATATTTTATTTACTATGCATTTTCCAAGTTTAGCAAAAACATGGATTAAATATATTCATTCAGAAAAGTTACTCAAACATGATATGCAATTACATCAAACTGTAGATCTGGAAATATAGAGCACACCAAAATTTATTACATCCAATTTGGAGCATTAGAACTCAAGATATGAATTTTACAAGTTTTGAATCAATTTCTGGAAAACTTTTATTCAAGAAAACCGACGAAAAAGGCTACACACACCCAGATCTACACCCACCGGGATCCCCTTGCGACTGACAGTGGGTCCCCGACCCCACTGGTCAGCGAGACCGAGAGGGAGCTCACCTCCGACGAGCAGATCTCGCCGGCGGTGAGGTCTCCGGCCACGGGGTAAGCACCAATGTGCTCCCCGCAGCGAGGCGCACCCAACGGTACCCTTGGATTGGCCAGAGGATGACCGGAACACCTCCGACGAGCATGCATGGTGGCACGGCGGCGCTGCTCGCCGTGGCCAGGCCGCTCCGGCGCGGTAGAGCGTGCGCAAACGCCTCTCCGAGCTTCCTCACCACCCTACCGACCTAGCGCACCCAAGAACCAGCGAAAAGAGGCAGAGAAACACAAGATCCGTCGCGGCGGAGTACTCCGGCGAGCTCGGGGTAACTCCGGCGAGCTATTCACGGCGCTCGACGGACTCTCACCTCGGTAGAACGCGCGCCCAAGCTTACCCTAACGATGACGAAGGCGCTGGTGCTCTCGGCGGTGAGCTTGAGGCTCTGTTGCGGTCGGCGGCGAGCGGCGGGGCTTTCTCCGGCAATGGCGCGCGGAGGAGCTGCTGCTGCTGTGCGGTGCGAGCGGAGGGTGGAAGGAGATGGAGGGCGCGGGGGGGGGACAGAACGGGCGAATGGCCTGGGAGCCTGAGCCGGCGTCCCGACCAGGGGGAGTTGGAGGCCGGCCGCGGCGCGTCCAACGCCGGCGTACGGCCGCCACGTGGCCGGCGCCGGGTGGAGCGAGGCGCGTCCGCGCGCGCGGGAGAGAGGGGAAGGGGGAGCAGGCCGGGCCGCTCGCTGGGCCGAAAGGGAAGCGGGGTTGGCCCGGCAGCGCCTGCCCCTTTCCATTTTTTTTTGAATTTCTTTTCTCAATCTCTTTCTAAATTCATTTGGACCAATTTAAATTTATTTTCACCTCTTGCTCCTAAAAAGAAAGTTGTTCCAAAACAAAAACTCTACAACTTTGCTTTAATAAGCAAGGCCAAATTCCAAATAGAATTTGAACTACAAATTAAAACTTAGTTCCAGGTATTTAAATAAATTCAATTTGGAAATCTTGTATAAATTCCATTTCTCAAATTCCATAGCTCCAAAAATTACACAAAAATACTCTAAATTCTTCTTACACATAAATCAACCTAGTTTGAATATTTCACATTTTTAGAAGCAAGCATCATATTTTTAGCATAATTAAAACACATGAAATAAAGCACACAAAATCATGTTTTGGGATGAATGACATGCTCATGATGCTATGCTTGATGAGAATGCTTATGCATTGATTTGGGAAGGCTAAGTGCATGCTTAACACCTAGGGTGTTACAGCCCTTCCCCCCTTAGGGAAATCTCGTCCCGAGATTTTGGGTTACCAACCATTTCTTATGAAATTTTGGATAAACTGTTTTCAAGTAATCCTCTGTTTCCCAGGTGGCATCCCTATCGTCATGATGACTCCACACCACCTTATAAGTTCTGACAATCCTGTTTCGGGTTACCTGTTCCTTGGTATCCACAATTCCCACTGGTTGCTCCTTGTACTCTAAGTCTGCTTTTATTTTGATCCCTCGAGGTTCAATTCTTTGCTCAGGTACTTTCAAACATTTCCGCAGTTGTGACACATGGAAGACTGGAAAGATCGAGCTCAAATCTTCAGGTAACTGAATCTTGTAGGCCACGGGGCCTTTCCTTTCCAGTACTTGGTACGGTCCCACATATCTGGGTGCAAGCTTGCTTCGAACTCGGAAACGTTGAACTTTCTTCATTGGTGTAACCTTGAGGTACACATAGTCACCTATGTTGAATTCAAGTGGCCTTCTTCTCTTATCAGCATAACTCTTTTGTCGTGATTGTGCTGCTTGCATATGTTGTTGTATGATCTGCACCTTTTTCTCCGCTTCATTCACAAAGTCGATACCATAGTATCTCCTTTCACCAGGTTCAACCCAGTTCAACGGAGTTCTACATCTCCGACCATACAAAGCTTCGAACGGGGCCATCTTGATGCTCTCTTGATAACTGTTATTGTAGGAGAATTCAGCCAGAGGTAACCATGACTCCCATGATCCCTTGGATGATAGCAGACAGGCCCTCAGCATATCTTCTAACGCTTGATTTAGCCTCTCAGTTTGGCCTGAAGTCTGGGGATGATATGCCGTGCTTCTTATCAGACTGGTCCCCAAGCTCTTATGCATGCGCTCCCAGAAGTGAGCGGTGAACTGCGGTCTCCGATCCGATATGATGGTCTTGGGAATACCATGCAACTTGACAATCTCAGCCATATATATATCGGCATACTCAGGAGGTCAGTAACGAGTCTTCACAGGAATGAAATGGGCCGATTTGGTCAATCGATCTATGATTACCCAAATCGAGTCATTCCCCTTTCTGGTCGTCGGTAAACTCGTGATAAAGTCCATACTGACCTCTTCCCATTTCCACTCTGGAACTGATAACGGTTGCAACAGACCTGCAGGTTTCATATGGATGGCCTTAACTCTGCAACATGTGTCGCAACGGGCTACATATGCGGCTATTTCTTTCTTCATCTTGGTCCACCAAAAGTGGGGTCTTAGATCTTGATACATTTTGCTACTGCCAGGATGAATAGAATGTTTAGAGAGATGGGCTTCATCCATGATGCGATTCTTCAATTCCCGATCCTTCGGGACTACTAACTGATGTTGAAACCACAGTACCCCTTTCTCATCAACGCGAAATTGAGTTCTTGGGTCATCTTTGATCTTCTCCTTGATGTGGAAAATACCCTTGTCTGTTTTCTACCCTTCAATGACTTGACTCTCGAGTGAGCAACTGAGTTGTATATGACATAAGACTTCAGGATGCATGAGATTGAACCCATCTTCAAACAACGGTTGAACCACTTGATAGTGCGGTTTACGGCTCAACGCATCTGCTACCACATTAGCCTTGCCCGGATGATAGTGAACTTCCAGATCATAGTCCTTGATTAGCTCTAACCACCGTCGTTGCCTCATGTTTAGCTCGGACTGAGTGAAGATGTACTTCAAACTCTTATGATCGGTATAAATGTGACACTTATTTCCTAGCACATAATGTCTCCAAATCTTCAAGGCGTGCACTACCGTGGCTAACTCGAGGTCGTGCGTTGGGTAGTTGACTTCATGCTTTCTCAACTGACGAGAAGCATAAGCTATCACTCTGCCATATTGCATCAACACACACCCCAGGCCACTCTTCGATGCGTCGCAAAACACATCAAAAGGCTTTTCGATATTAGGTTGTGCCAGAACGGGAGCAGTGGTTAGCAACTTTCGCAAGGTGTGGAAGGCTAACTCACACCCTTCCGTCCAGACAAACTTATGATCCTTTTGCAGCAAACTTGTCATTGGTTTAGCAATCTTGGAGAAGTTAGATATGAATCGATGATAATACCCGGCCAGACCAAGAAAACTTCTAACTTCTGAGACAGAAGTTGGTGCCTTCCAGTCCATGACTTCCTGCACTTTTGACGGATCCACAGCAATCCCTTCTTCCGACAGAATGTGCCCTAGGAAAGGAACTTTCTTCAACCAGAACTCACACTTGCTGAACTTGGCATATAACTGATGCTCTCGTAATCGTATCAGCACGATTCTCAGATGCTCGGCGTGATCTTGCTCATTTTCTGAGTAAACCAGAATATCATCAATAAACACCACAACAAACTTATCCAATTCTGGCATAAAGACTGAATTCATCAGATACATAAAGTATGCAGGAGTATTCGTCAATCCAAAGGACATGACAAGATACTCATACAACCCATATCTGGTGGAAAAAGCAGTCTTCGGGATATCTTGAGGACGAATCTTGATTTGGTGATACCTGGACCTCAAATCTATCTTGGAAAACACTTTTGCTTTGGACAACTGATCAAACAAGATATCGATCCTTGGCAAGGGATACTTATTCTTGATTGTCACGGCATTGAGCGGACGATAGTCCACGCACATGCACAGCGACTGATCCTTCTTTTTCACAAACAACGCTGGACAACCCCATTCCGACGAGCTCGGCCGGATGAACCCTTTATCTAGTAACTCTTTTAGTTGATTCTTCAACTCAGCGAGTTCGTTTGGTGGCATCCGGTACGGCCTTCTCGATATCGGTGCTGTACCTGGTATCAACTCGATTGCAAACTCTACTTCCCTATCTGGGGGAAGTCCTAGTAATTCCTCAGGGAAAACATCAGGGAACTCACAGACTACTGGGATCTGTGGTAATGGAACCACGTGCGTAGCACAAGAGATGCTAGCAAAGTCAAGACGACGGGGCAGAGGTACTTGAAAAGAGCGATTGCTCTGGGGTTCTCTGAGAGATAACATTCTCTTCCCAGTATCTATGACGGCATCCCATTCTCTCATCCAGTTCATGCCCATGATAACATCCAAAACTAACCCAGGCATGACCACTAAATTTACCCAAAAAACTCGGCCACTTATATCCAGGGTTGCCCCTCGGACCATTCTATTGGTCAACACATCTGCCCCTGCTGAGCTGATGCGGTAGCCATAACCCAGATCTGTAACTGGTTGACTATGCTTTTGTGCAAATGCTTGGCTCATGAATGAATGCGATGATCCAGAATCAAACAAAACAACTGCGAGATGTTGGTTGACAGGAAACATACCAGCTGTTACCGGTTCTCCTTCCGGGATCTCCTCGATCGAGGTATGGTGCACACGAGCTGCATAGGTTGGCTGCTGCCTCTTGGGGTAGGGACATTCCTTAGCAAAGTGCCCCATCTTGTGGCAGTTATAGCACGGACCCTTGGGCGCATTGTTGACGGCAGGTGCTGCAGCTTGAACTGCCTTTGGCTTGGCAGGGGCTATCGCCACCTTGTACGGCTTCTGCTGTGTTGGATGCCCGGTGTTCCTTCTTGGCGGCGGTCGGGACCTAGCACCTGGGGCGGGAGGACGATACTGCTGTCGCCCTGCCACTGGTGCCCTGGACTGAGATGATCCGGCTTCAAAAGCCCTCTTACGTGACTTGGATGCACTGTAGTTGTTGTTGTTGTTCTCCTGGGTGAGACAGTCACTGATGTAAGCATTGAAGGTAGCCCTGGCCCCTGTACCCATGGTCTTCAGCATCTTTGGATTCAAGCCTCTCTGGAAACTAGTAATCTTCTTAGCCTCCATGTTTACAAACTCAGGGGCATAGCGAGCGAGATTATTGAAAGCATGTAGATACTCCTTTACCGATTTCGTCCCCTGGGACAGCCTCATGAACTCCCCAACCTTCATTTCAACCACACCCGGAGGAATGTAATTTCCCCGGAAAGCTGTGGTGAAACGGTTCCAGGTAATCGAGGTCCCCTCTGGGTAGGTGGTACGATGATGGGACCACCAAATCCCAGCGGGTCCTTGCAACTGATGTGCCGCATACTCAGCCTTATGTTCTTCTGTCATTCGAAGAAGACGAAACTTCTGCTCCATAGTGTTGATCCACTCATCTGCCTCAAGTGGTTCCAAAGCCTCCTTGAAGATTGGTGGCTTGGTATCCATGAAGTCCTTGAACGAACTGTACTGGTTGACCTCTCGGCCACCCTGATTATCCCCACGATGGGTGTTGTCAGCTATGTTGCGCAGAGCCTCTTCCATGTTGCGCTGCTTTTGTTCCATGTTGCGTTGGCTCCCCAGAAACTGCGCGAAAAACACGTCCGCAGTGTACGGAGGAGGCGGTGGTGGTGGCGGTGTTGGTGCTCTATCCTCATTCCGTTGAGCCCCACCTCCGCATGTACCTGCTCCAAGGCCCGGATTGCTGTTACCCCCGCCACGTGTTTGCACCATCTACATACGTCAATGATAAGCATTTGTTAGGAGTTGTTACCAACAGTAGAAATGGGTAGAATCATGCCGTACTGAATTTACTGAGGGAATAAATTCGCACAATAAACAGAGGCACAACAATTCATCATCTACGCACAACACCACTAACAGATTGCTTAACGTTCACGCAACAAGGTTCGCGTACACCCAACTTGCCAGCATACATACACTGGACTTTCAGCATAACTCATAAGTCTTACATAGCCCAGATCCAAAAGTACAAGACATGCCATGCAACATACAACAACACAAGGAGAAGGACTAGCCCTAGAGCCCTAGCATCTACTCGCTATGGTCACTGTCCATGCCGGAGCCATCCTCATCCTCATCTCCACTAGCAGCTACTCCTATCTCGGGATCCGCGTCCATCTCGTCCTCAGAGTCTAGCTCAGCTGCTCCAGGCAGGTGGTGAGGGTGGAGCTGGTTATGCAGCTGGTGGATCTCCTCATGCAAGTTCTCATTGTACTCCTCGGCATTGGCTAGCTGCTGCTCTAGCTCTAGCTGTCGGGCCCTCAAAGTGTCCTCCTCGTGCCAGGCTTCATTCCTCTGTCCAAGCACATGGACTAGCATGCGCTCGTAGTTCCTTTGAGCAGTAGTCACCCTGTCCTTCTGCTCCCGTACTGCAAGCAGGTCCTGACTCAGCTCACTGTTCTTCTGGACTGCCTGATCTCTCTCTGGTCACACGGGCCAACTCTGCCTGTAGCCTCTCAACTTCAGAGTCAAACTCACGCTGCAACTGATGCTTCTCATCCTAGACGGTGAGAAGAGACCCGGACAAACGACCCAAACAACGCTCCAGGCCTCCATAGGTCTTCATCAACGCGTACATGGCACTCATGGCTGTACCGTCACTGTGCTGGTCCTCATCCGGACTCCTCTCTAGAGCATTCACCTCGGACTGATCCCACACCGAAGTGTAGGGGTCACCCCGGGGAAACACCCCAGCGAAGGCGTGGGCCAGCTCCTGGGGAAACCTCTCCATGAGGTCCCTCAGAACCGCGAAAGTTGCTCTGCTGGCACCGTGGAACGGCGTGACACCTCGGGACTCGTACACCCAGCCGCCCCAAGCAGGGTCTCCTCCACTGGTTGGGACAACTGCCTCGATCCCCACCAGGGTCTCGTCACCAAGCGGCTCCTTATCCCAATAGTAGCAAGGCTCCCTTCCTTCGGGATACCCCATCGAACTGAGCACCCTCCAAAGCAAAGTGGGCATCCCAAACTCCTCCAGGAACTTGCTCTTATGTCACGAGCTCCTAGCTGCCAACGGATGGCGAGGGGCCCGCCCACCAGTGGACTTGCGAGCGGTGAGCCTAGTGCGTGCCATCTGCTGCAAATGGAATACCGTGGGTAAGAGCGAGGATTACCTTTAATTATTTTATTCAGAATTGGGACAGATTAAATTAAGGGGAAAGTAAGCAATGATATGAGATGATCATGATGCATGCACGAACTTACGATCTCACAAACCTAGAAACAAAGGTTAACACTAAGTGGTATATGCGGTGGCACACAACGTTCTCTCATAACGTAACTAGCGTTCTAAGCGAGAACGTGGTTAGTGTACCTGCAGAAAACTCATTTCAGCCCACCCATAGTATGATCGTGCAGAACAAGATTTTTTTTTGAAAACTATGCACTTCACATACACGGACACCCGTCCATGCATGTGATGTGTTGCTACCCACATCATCGCCCTAATGACGGCATCGCCTCTCAGGACGCAATTCCCAACATGCGGCACTGTTTCCAAGACACACCCAAACAGGTGTGCATGACACAGTACCTAACAACACTCCCCTAGACCGGCAGTGTATCCGATCATGCTCTCACAGCTCCCACTTACCGTTGCATAGAGGAAAAATGGATCCATACATTACCACTCAAATGAATGGCACTCATACTATTGCACGTCGTATGAGCGACGAAATAAAAATATGATGCATTAACCCCCAAGTCAGTACTTAACTAGCCACCTTAGAGTCCTTAAGTGGGCATAAAGGATATGACCATGGCACACTGGATAGTTTTCCAAAACTTAGATTAACACCTTGATCATTATTAATTAATAAAATCCTTTATTAGACCGGTTTAGATTTTGTTTAGAACGTACTTATGAACAGTAACTCGCTAAACCTTGCTCCGATGCCAGCTGCAACAGAACCGACTAAATTATAAGAGATTAAGCCTAATAATGACCATTTGCATAGTCGAACCATCACGCTTAAGCCCATATAATCCCGATAGTCCGTGAAATCTCGAAGGATTTCAAACCACATAACGCACAACAGCCAAGATCGTAATAAGTTTAGCGGTCGCCATTCACAAATACATCCGGATTACAACATTCATAAAATACATCGGAGTTCTTAAAGTTATTACAAACCAAGTTCTTCAAGTAGCGGAAGCTTCATAGTTCGAAAATACAACACACACGCTTAGTCTGATACAGTGCCATAGTTCGGTCATTCCCACAAAAGCAAAGGAAGAGACGCAGTGACCGTCGCCCTTGGTCTAGTCATCACCCATGGCTGGGTACAGACAGAGGATGCAATAACCATAGTACATTTGACCATCTGCAAAACAACATGGGAGTAGAACCCTGAGTACGAGAAGGTACTCAGCTAGACTTGCCCATCATAAACTTAAAATAAAGACTCATCAAGGATCATGAAGGCTATATAGTGGGGTAGCTGACAACCATTTTGCAAAACCGCAGGATTTTATTATCATAACCTACATAAGTCTTTCTTCTTTTAATTTGCTCAAGTTGAAAGTATCATTACCTATCAATCTAGGTTTGCACCTGCACTATTACAAGCAAGTATAAGGATATGATAGTACTTCATCATAGCATTCGTAAACCCTTTCATTATAACCCAAGTGTTCCATAGTCCTTACTACGAGGACAGGGCTCATGTCAAGTGCTCACTATCCAGGAGCGATGGCGATACGAATCGATTTCTAACCAGCTGGCGAGGTATTCCCCACACAAACCACACTCACTGATCAAGTGAGCTACAGATCACCGTATTACACTATCCAGGACCAATTCGCGGGTTCGGCAGGCACCGCCAGTACCCGAGGACCGTTCCGGCGACCGAGGTATCCAAGGTATACCAAGGTTGCGCGCCGCGCCCTCGTCGTTCTCCTCAACCATCACCAATACAGCGCATGGCGGCTCGATTCCCGGCCCAGATAGTGTTCAGGCTTCGCGGTCGGAACGACTTATCCTTCCAGCTAAGTGTGGGGCATGCGTTCAACATGACAAGAGGGCCGTCAACGATCGGTCCTTTATCGACACAGGCAGGGGCACTATAGTCAACCCACCATAAGACCCTGCCCGGTCTCCAAATTCATTCCACACTTGGTTATTCTTTTCCCCGAGCAACCAATGCTTAATCAAGCAGGTATCCACCTATATCTCGCAGGTGACAGGAAATCACCCGACTTCTACCGGACTAAGCAAGCTAAGCATAGACTCCGTGCCTATCTACATAGGACAAGGTAGGTGAACGAGTAGGGATAACAAGGAGTACATATGCATCAACGGTATCAGGCAATTCCTATCACTTAGATGCAATATAGTAGAACAAGTACAGTGCATCATGTAAGTTAGCGAGAATAGGGAGACTTAGATACCAGCAGTAACAGAACCGTCCAAATTATAAGAGATTACGCATAATAGTGACTATTTGCACAGTCAAACCATCAAGCTTAAGCCCATATAATCTCGGTAGTCCATGAAATCTTGAAGGATTTCAAACCACATTTCACACACACAACCAAGATCGTAATAAGTTCAGCGATCGCCATCCACAAATACATCCAGTTCGCAACATTCAGAAATTACATCGGAGTTCAAACTTAACTATTACAAACCAAGTTCAAGAGTAGCGGAAGCATCTCAGTTTTGAAATAACAAAAACACTTTTAGTCTGATACAGTGCCATAGTCTCATCATTCCCACAATAGCAAAAGAAGAGGTAGAGTGACCATTGCCCTTGGTCTAGTCATCACCCATTGCTGGGTACAAGCAGTGAATGCAATACCCATAGTAAATCTGCCCATCTGCAAAACAACATGGGAATAGAACCTTGAGTACGAGAAGGTACTCAGCTAGACTTACCCGTCGTAAATCAAAATAATACACTCTTCAAGGATCATGAAGGCTGTATAGTGGGGGGGCTGGACACTTTTGCATAAAAGCATTAACCATCTAGGAATATATCCTAACACCCCTTTTTCTTTTATTTTGCTCAAGTTAGGTATTATTGCCTACCATCTAGATTAGCACCTGTACTATTGCAAACAATTGTTGTGGTATGATAGTACCCTATCGTAGCATTCACAAATCATCATTTATCATAACCCAAGTGTTTCAAAGTCCTTACTACGAGGACAAGGCTCATGTCAAGTGCTCACTATCCAGGAGCGATGGTGATTCGAATCAATTTCTGACCAGCTGGTGATTTATGCCCCACACAAACCACACTCACTGATCAAGTGAGCTATAGATCACCGTATTACACTATCTAGGACAAATTCGTGGGTTCGGCAGGCACCGTCAGTACTCGAGGACTATTCCAGTGACTGAGGTATCTGTTTTATATTTGGTAACGCAATCAGGAAATGATCCGCAAGCGCACAGATATCGGTGAGCATTTCACCCGGGAGGTTATCGAGAGTATCGTATTTATATTTTTACCACTGGGAGCAAGGGTGCATCTAACTAACCAAATCTATTACTACTACCCCTTTAGGCTACAAAGAATGTTTCTCGATGTGAGCGATGTATAGAGAAGACTACAACCGTAGTCACGTTCTAACCTTGGTAAGGATGATCTACTGTTCTATTGGGGAAGCTTACGAAATCTAGACACCACAAAGGATGTTCGACCCGCACCTATAAACCTACCCGTCCTGCTAACGAGATGTGGGATGCAAAGGTAACTCGGAAATGTCACGGTCCTCGCTACTACCACGGTCCAGCTAGTCAGGGGATATCTATGAGTACCCTAGCCTAAACACCACGTTTACGCTAGCAATGATTACTCTAATACTCAACCGGAAGAGATTAAAGTAAACTCATAAACCAAAGAACAATAAAACAAGAACTTACTTGAATTAGAAGTCAAATTACTGAAGAATCCTAGGAGCAAGCCTCGGGTTAGAAGACTTGATCCCACAGGTACAACCTGGGAGTAGACACCGACAGGTCGGGCTTCCTCCGATCTACACCTCCACTCTATATCTCTCAATCTAGTAGAAACTAGAAGATCTAATTCTACTCACATTGGATGCTAAGCCTAAAATAAATTTTATTTAGAGGAGAGGTATTCCTTCGAGGGCTCCTCTCAACTCTATGATGAACTTGTCTCCTCCAGGGGCCAGGGGTCAGGTTTTATAGTCCCCTCAAGTGAACGTGAGCCATTGGATCAAATCGAGATTGATTGGATGGTTATCCTTGATCCTTTAGGTCGGTGGACCTTAGTCCGCGAAGAGAGTTCTGAATCGAATACAGGTCAGGGCGGGCGCCCTGCCCCTGGGCCTGTTCGGGCTCCCGTTCGTCCCCGTTCTTCTAGAGTCTTCTAGATGATAGAAAATTACACGGCACGTTAGTATCTCTATGTAATCCCGACGTGTGGGCCTTTCTTCCATATTTCCTGATAACCCCTTGTAGAAATAGACAAACACCAAAGCTCGTGGAATTCTGTCAGATAAAACCCTAAGTCTGGGTGTTGGTTGCATTTGGATCCTTTTCTTTATTTATTTGATGATTATATTTGGTACTTAAGGACCGTCAACAACTCTCCCAAGCTTACCTCTTGCTTGTCCCTGAGCAAGGATGATCTCAAGAGTTTCTGCAGTGGTTTCATGCCTTAAAAGTAAGATCTCATCTCTGAGTTAGGGTAAACTGTTAAGACTTAAAACTTACTCTTTTTACCTTTCACCATGGGGCTTGTAACCGTCACTTGTGTCTTGAGTAGTTAAAAGATAGAACGGTCAAGTTAAGCGCCATGTCTCTTGTTCTTTGATCAGCTATAGCTCTTGAGTTTTTGCAGATTTTCAAATAAAACTCAGAGATTCCTTGTATGACTCTCTTAGATCTCTCTTTTGTGGTATTTCCAGATCCTCACCAAGGCAGTAATGGTATATGCCTTCTCTTAAAGTATGTAGTATTTGTGGTATGAGGCATAGTGATATTGCCTTCTCTCTCACCTTACTCTAATAAGGTTTTGATATCTGGAGCTCATAGGTGGGAGACAGATAATACATACTTACAAGACATTTGTTGCATAGTCAAACCATGGATCGAGAAGAACAAGTCAAAAAGTCAAATCAAGATGTGCATGTGTGGCGAATGAATGGTGTATGGTGATAATGGTAATAATAGTGAAAACAATGGTGAAAGTCTAATTCTACTTTTTGCTCTTTTAAAGGGATACATACCTTTCTTGCACTTTGAAGCTTTTTGAGGAGAATGAGATGCTCTAAATTTTGTTTTTTCTTTTCTCTCAGGTGGTTATCTTGTACCCCTAATTCTACTATCGGACACTTGTCTATTTTTAAATCTCGTCTCACTCTTTCTTTTCTTCGAGGTTCCGGGCACTTGCCCCTTTTTATTTCCTCGTATTTTTTTCACTTTCTTTTTTTTATATATAGAGCACTCATCTCCTTAAATAATATTGCAAGTGGTAGTAACCAAGATAAGTCGAGCATTTATTTCACAGGGAATAATAGGGATAGGATAATGTTTTTGGCTATTCTCTCCCGGATTAGGAGTAGAATAATTTTGGGTGGCTCTATGTTGATATTTGGTAACGCAATTAGGAAATGATCCGCAAGCACACGGATATCGGTGAGCATTTCACCCGGGAGGTTATCCAGAGTATCATATTTATATTTTTACCACTGGGAGAAAGGGTGCATCTGACTAACCAAATCTATTGCTACTATCCCTTTAGGCTACAAAGAATGTTTCTCGATGTGAGCGATGTATAGAGAAGACTGCAACTGTAGTCTCGTTCTAACCTTGGTAAGGATGATCTACTGTTCTATTGGAGAAGCTTACGGAATCTAGACAGCACAAAGGATGTTCGACCCGCACCTATAAACCTACCCGTCCTGCTAACGAGATATGGTTTGCAAAGGTAACTCGGAAATGTCACATTCCTCGCTACTACCATGGTCCAGCTAGTCAGGGATATCTATGAGTACCCTAGCCTAAACACCATGTTTATGCTAGCAATGATTACTCTAATACTCAACCGGAAGAGATTAAAGTAAACTCATAAACCAAAGAACAATAAAACAAGAACTTACTAGAATTAGAAGTCGAATTACTGAAGAATCCTAGAAGCAAGCCTCGGGTTAGGAGACTTGATCCCGCAGGTACAACCTCGGAGTAGACACCGACAGGCCGGCCTTCCTCCGATCTATACCTCCACTCTATCTCTCTCAATCTAGAAGAAACTAGAAGATCTAATTCTACTCACATTGGATGCTAAGCCTAAAAGAAATTTTATTTAGAGGAGAGGTATTCCTTCGAGGGCACCTCTCAACTCTATGATGAACTTGTCTCCTCCAGGGGCCAGGGGGTCTGGTTTTATAGTCCCCTCAAGTGAACTTGAGCCATTGGATCAAACCAACATTGATTGGATGGTTATCCTTGATCCTTTAGGTCGGTGGAGCGTGATCCGCAAAGTTGGACGTGTTTGGCTACAACTCCTGGGCGGGCGCCCAACGGGGGTGGGTGGGCACCCTGCCCCCGGGCTCGTTCGCCTTCCCGTTCGTTCCCGTGGCTCCTGGAGTCTTCTAGATGACGTAAAATTGCGCGGCATGTTAATATCTCTATGTAATCCCGACGTGTGGGCCTTTCTTCCATATTTCCTGATAACCCCCTGCAGAAATAGACAAACACCAAAACTCGTAGAATTCTATCAGATAAAACCCTAAGTCTGGGTGTTAGTTGCATTTGGATCTTTTTCTTTATTTATTTGATGATTATATTTGGTACTTAAGGACCGTCAACACTCTGGAGATGAAAGTGAGTGGATGTATGTGGATGCGTACTTCCGGAGTAGAAGTAGCATGTATGAGTGAACGTGCAAGTGAATCTTGATTTTAACCCCATGACAAGCTCCTAAGGGTCTACACAGCTTGACCACACTCAATGCTCATAAGCAGTAAAAAAGTAAATGTGTGGCTCAAAGTCTAGCAAGCATGTATATTTTGCTGTGGTAGGACTTTAAACTCTCATCATACAGGAACTCATCATGTGTTATTTTAAAGATTTTCAATGATAAAATTCTCTAGAATTCCAGCATCTCTACGAACATATAAACAGGAGCTCAACCTTCCCATATCATATCCGTTAACGACTTAGACTTTAGATCAAGTACTCTTCCCACAAGTTCAGGTTTAGAGCCGGTTTAAATTATAACAGTTAGGCCTAAACTTGAGAGAGATTTCAATTTTAAGAACTAGTCATGGCAGAGCAACTATTCATCATTTCCGTGTGAGAGCTTATCATGAGGGTTCATAGCAAACTTTATTTACTTATTTATTTAGCAAGCTAGGCAAAGATATATATAAAAGCACAAAATCTTTTTTGGGGTTTTTTTGATTATGCATCTTTTTATTATTTGAGTAAAGTATAAATGCGAGTAGAAATACTTAGCTGGATAAATGGGGGTGCTCTCCCCCAAGCTGGATTTTGACGTAATTTCTTCTGATGTAGCTAGCAGCTGACGGAGGTGTATTTGAATGTCAGCAGCACCCTGACAACGATTAGGATGTCCTCCGTCTGCTAGTCTTCTTTGATTCTTGAATTCTGTGGAGCTCAAATAGACAACAAAGCTTTGTGGAACTGGTTAAGTGTTAGCATAAATATCTAGGCTTTAGCATATTGAGCTTCCTCCTAATAAATTTTATTTAGCAGGATCATGCACTTTTTATTGTAAGATGAAAACATATTTATTTTAGGCCACCACAGTGAATGTACTTATGGGTTTTATGCCACGAGCATACTGTTGATGCAAAAGCTGATCTGCAAACACAAAGGGCTAATACCCGATTTAGACGTTAAGGCGTGCCAGCCGATTTGACCTTACTATCGGCAAAGGTGATAACTCGAATACTTTGGTCCTGACAACAGCGATGCGCCTGGATGCCACGGCCAAGAGGTATTCACGCGAAACTTGAGAATACGCCGAGCTTAAGTCGACGAACTCCTAAGAACTCGTAATGAAAAAGGAAAATATGACGAAGTCATCGAAAAAGTAAATACTGAAATATGAGTAAAAGCTTGTGCTTGATTGATTGGTTGATAGATGTCGATTACAAGGCCCTAGGGTCTACATTTATACCCTGCTCAAAAGAGCTACAACCAGACACGACTAGAACTCGAATTCCAAATTAAACAGAATCCGTATACAAAACGATTTAAATAACTAAGGAAAAACTATCCCCCGGTTACAACCTGGGACGCCACCATAAACCAATCGACAACCTTCAAGTCTTCCTTCCACGTCATCGGCAGACTCTCCATCGTAGCCATCGGCAAAGGTCAATGCTGGCCATCAGCACAAACACAACACCACCCATGAACTTAGCCACATCCAGTTGTCTCCTCATCGGCAACCACCTCCATCGACAAGTCTTCTGCAGACCAGTTACCATTGCCCTGTCTTGCCGATCTATACTCTACCAATCCTGGGTACGTGTCCAAAAATGGTGTCAACACATGCCCCCTAATTTCGGAGTATGAAATCATTAATGCTCCAAAATTTTCTGCAGTAATGATGCCTTTCCGCAATTGATTCTCCCAATTTGGTAAACGACAGCCTTAATCTGAACAACCCTGGTCCGATTCCTCCGCAAATTCCTCGAAATCCTCAACTTCCCAAACGGACATCTCCACTTTAATCGTCCATCAGCAATGTTACCGTTACAGAGAGCTGCCGATGGACTGACCAGGATGTCATGTACAGTAAAGTATCTCTAGATGACGACCGCTTCCTGTCAAATCACCTGCGCAATCCCTTGATTACCGTGTGAACAGTTACCATATCTTCCTGAGTATCCTCGGATTTCACAGATACGGCGAAGTGATAAGTCAGATTTACCCTTGCCCATTTTGTCCTATAAATAGTTCCTTCTCGGGTACTCCTTCTCCATCGTATCATTCCACAGTTCCAACTCCACCTTCCTGGCGGTGGCGCCGTTCGAGAGCTCCAAGAACTCCAACGAAGCCCTTTCTTCACCAACCTCGAAGCCTTCGATCATCCTTTTTGTGAGGAGATGGCCATCAACTTCACCGTTCCCGAGGTTAGTTCTTCACCCTATCTCTTGTACCTTTACCATATCCCTGTTCACTCGCAATTTATTTTACTGAACATTCCTCTTTTTTATTCTTTTGTTCTTCTTTTTACCTTCAAAACCATTAGGATCTGTCCAATAAAATTGTCATCCCTACCGATCAGCCACACCTCCAATGTCTTGGTCCGTTAGGGGATCCAGATCCCACCGATCTTATTAACGCAGAAACAAACAGAATCCCCTTTAGAGCCGAGAATTTTTCTCTAGATCTGTTGAAAGACACTTTCCGTTCCTGGCCCAATCCTACAGTGGGATGGAAGGATTGGTTCTTGAGAGTCAGCCACTCAAATGAGGTTCAGTGGGGTGAGCGAAAACTGGACCAATGCATCAGGTTGTCTATTGCCGATATGCATAGAAATGAATCACTGCTGATAGCTGCATCATATTTCTGGTCAGACACACTCAATGCCTTTGTTTTTGGCCACGGCCCTGCTTCTCCCACCCTTGTCGATGTGCTCATGCTCACCGGCCTAGACGTATCCACTGCCGATAGCAGTCACCTGTTTGACACTACGCCTAGTGCCAAAGTGGACACCCGCGCTATCGGCAGCTGGTCAGGGTATATCCAGAAGTACCGCAGAACGGGGCCTATCAACATAAAGGAACAAACCACCTTCCTAAACATGTGGCTGGACAAGTTTGTGTTTTGTGGTCGATCGGCAGGACCAACCTCTGTCTACCTATCGGCAGCAGAGAGATTAGCCAATGGTGGCCGATTTCCCCTCGGCCGATATCTGCTAGGCTCTGCCTACCACCACCTTCGCCAAGTAGCCAGAAAACTCCTGCTCGGCCAGTCCATCGGCAACCTAGGAGGACCCTGGTGGTAAATCAATATGTGGCTTAACCTTCACATGCACAAGCGTCTTGAATTCAACCTCTTCACACAACGCTTCCCAGGGACATAGCCGAGGATTATGAATTAGATGAAGAAGAATCGGCAACTCGCCCTCCTCTGAACTTTGGCGAGGCTGTCGTTGTTTTACCTGGCACAGGTGGGAACGCAGAACAGGTTAGCCGATTCTTCCAGACCTTGTATTAAGGCCTGACCCGAGAGCAGCGAGCGTGGATGCCTTATGAAGATCCACACACCATGTTCCCCTTGGTCTTCCATCCCTTCAATGATGCCCTCAACAAGGACCATGATGTGATGATGGCACTGATCACTCCCAGAGCTATACCAGTAAATTTCTTTGGCAGTGGGAAAGCTTATAACCAGACTTATGAGTTCTACAACCCATCGGCACTAGCCCGTCAACTAGCTTTCGGTCAGCTACCGATTGCTCTTTGTTATGCCGATGTGATAAAACCCAGGGAGACCATCACTAGCCTCCTTGAGTGGACCCGAGTAGCCCAACTGCTACCGAATTCCGATACAACTGCAGATCTATCAGAGTGGATCCCAGCCCTCTTCATCACTCAAGCATACAAACAATGGTGGGAAGAATGGAAGGAGCATTTATTTTGCAAATCGGCTCTTACATACCGCGGCATGATCGACCCCCAGTACAAAGTTCCTGATAACACTGTAAGTATTTCCAAACCGATGCCTCAATTCTTTCACTATTATTTCCATCGGTAACTCACTTTCTGTATCGTATTGCAGGTCGACAATGCCCCCCCATCGGTCAGCAGAAGTGGCAAGCCGATTGATCTTTTTCCATCAGGTCTGATCTCTTCAATCGGCAACAATGCTCCCACTTTGGCTGCGATAATGCACCGAGGTGTACGCCTGAAGAAAGTCACCACCAAGAAGACCAAGACATCTCCATCGGTAGCTGCCTCTGCTTTGGCACAGGCTTTCAAGGTAAACTTTCATACCGATTCCATCTTTACATCTGTTACACTTGTACTCATGAATTTACATCATTGCATCAGCATACCAGCACATCGGCAAGGACAAGAAGCACAAGTGTCGATGCCCCCCCAGCCCAGTCAGCCGAAGAGAAAAGGTGCCAAGAGTACCAGAGCACAAGCAAAGCGCTAGAAGACAGCAACACCTCCTCCTCCCCCAGTGTCTCCAATTCTAGTAGAATCTTCTCCCTCCTCTCCAGAAGTCCAGATGCAACAAGCACCATCTCCTCCTCAGCCGCAGGAAGAAGCTCACGGAGAAGAATTTCAACCAGAGGGACCTCAACCAGAAGTTCCTCAGCTAGAAGACACATCGGCTGAGGTGCATGAGCAAACTGCCGATCCAGCGGGCTCAATTATAGCATCGGTAGTTTCTTCCATCCAGACAAGTACTGCTTCCCCTCGAGGTAACACACTTTCTATGAAATCATTGCCGATGAACCTATTTCCCCTATCCTACAATTATCTCTGTTATTCTTTCAGCCGACATAGTTCCATCGGCATCCCCAGCCGATCAACCTGTGGTTCCATCGGCATCTTCCAGTCAGAGGCGAGAGATTACCATGAAACAAGTAAGTTATCCAATCCCTACCTGACCATAGAATAACTTGTTTTATCTCATTTTCAGGAGCAGGACTCTCCCGACAGCTTGTTATCTTTCGCCATCGACATCTCCAAAGATGAAGGTGAGGAGGCAAGCTCTTCTCGGGCAGTCGGGATCACATCGGCAGAAATCAGGGCGAAATTAGAAGAATTATCGGCCCTCCTTCACCAAGACACAGCCCAACTAGTTGACGACTCCGACCTAGCCAAGGCTTTGTTCAAAGCCCTCAGAGGCCAAATTCCTGCCGATGCTGAAGAAATCCTCTTCCAAGTTGCACATCTGGAGAGCCGTCAGCTGCTGTGCCAGAGGGCTGCCCAACGTCTTGCCAATAGAGCCGTTCATGCCCAGCTTTCCGAGGAAATGATGAAGGTGAAGCTCCTTGCCGATGAGAAGCACAAGAACATCGGCATTTTAAAGTCCTCAGGAGATGCTCTGAAGCACAAGATCTCTGATCTGTTGGCAAAAAGAGAAGCCCTATTGGCAGAACTCAAGCAAGTAGAAGATGTCTTGTCCCCAGCCGATAAGAAGAAAGGCAACTGCCGGAGACAATCACGCTTCTTGAACAAGAGCGAAATATCCAAGCCCGCACGGCATTGCAGATGAAGAAGAAGTTGAAGCCAGTGGAAGGCTCTGCCGATGATGATACGAAAGTGATAGAAGAAGCAAACCAGATCCGTCTGCGTGCTATATCAGCGATCCAGACGCTGCTGAACATGTGAATCATTCATCGGCAACATACTTGCTTCTTTCTTTTGAACATTCTCAAGATGTTGGTCTAGCCGATAGGACTGTTATCGGCACCTTCTTCAAACACTAAGTTCATCTCCAGATACATTTTGATCCAGCCGATAGGAATGTTATCGGCACTTAACTTTCATGCATCGATCCATATGCTGGGGTAGTACTTATTTAGATATTTGCCATTTAATGCTCTGGAAAATTCAACTCCTTCGAGAGTTTCTAAAATATAGGCATTACCAGGAGCCAATCGACTTATCCGGTAGGGACCTTCCCAATTGGGAGACCACTTCCCAAATTTTGAACTTTTAGTCCCGATCGGAAAGATTAATTTCCATACTAAGTCTGCATCGGCAAACTCCTTAGCTTTTACCTTCTTATCATACCATCTGTCAACTCTCTTCTTGTTCTCTTCTATGCTCATCAAAGCTCTTAGCCGATGTCCTGCTAGATCATCCAACTCGTCTGTCATCAAAGTAGCATAATCATCGGCAGCCAATTGATTTTGAAAAGATAGTCGCCTAGACCCAGTCTTAATTTCCCAAGGTAACACTGCATCATGCCCATACACCAACTGATAAGGTGAAACCTTGGTTGACCCATGACAAGCCATTCGGTATGACCATAAAGCTTCGTTTAACAATGTGTGCCACCTCCTAGGATTTTCTTCAATCTTTCGTTTAATAAGCTTGATAATTCCTTTGTTAGATGCCTCGGCCTACCCATTAGCTTGAGCATAGTAAGGAGAAGAGTTTAATACTTTAATTCCCATACCGATTGCAAATTCATCAAACTCCCCCAATGTGAACATAGTACCCTGATCGGTAGTAATCGTCTAAGGAATTCCAAATCGGTAGATAATATGCTCTTTTACAAAATCAATCATATTGGCCGATGTAACTTTCTTTAAAGGAATAGCTTCAACCCATTTGGTGAAATAATTGGTGGCAACCAGAATAAATTTATGTCCTTTGCTGGATGGCGGATAAATCTGGCCGATCAAATCAATAGCCCATCCCCGGAATGGCCAAGGCTTGATGATAGGATTCATGACCAATGCAGGTGCCCTTTGAACATTGCCAAACTTCTGACATTCTTGACACCCCTTGAAATACTTAAAGCAATCCTCAAGTATAGTCGGCCAATAATACCCATTCCTCCTAATCATCCACTTCATCTTAAAAGCCGACTGGTGCGCACCACACACTCCCTCATGGATTGCTCCCATCAAACATCTAGCCTCATCATCACCCAAACATCTAAGAAGAATCCCATCAATGGTTCGGTAATATAACTCATCTTCAAGGAGTACATACTTGGTTGCTTGAAACCGAACCCGTCTCTCAACTTTCTTGGATGGATCCTTTAAATAATCAATAATTTCCTTTCTCCAATCATCGGCACCGATTGCCGATATTGCATTAATCATGGGCTGATATCCTGAGGCATGCTGAGCTAACCGATTGGCCTCTTCATTATGTAATCGAGGAACATGCTCTAATCGGAAATCCTTGAATTCCTTTAACAGTTGCATACTCCTCTCGTGATAAGTTATGAGGACCTCACTTCGGCATTCATAGCTTCCAGCCAACTGATTTATAACTAGCATAGAATCTCCGCAGATTTCAACAGCATCAGCATGAACTTCTCTTAATAATTCCAACCCCTTTATCAAAGCTTGATACTCAGCCTGATTATTTGTAGACGTGGCAACAATCGTCAAGGAGAACTCATATTTCCTTCCCCGAGGGGAATTTAGCACTATGCCGATTCCTGCCCCTCGGTCACACATGGATCCGTCAAAGAAGAGCGTCCAAGGTACAATCTCCAAAGTCTCCACTGTACCACAATGTTGAGTCACAAAATCGGCCATAATCTGTCCCTTAACCGCCTTAGCCGATACATAACGCAAATCAAATTCCAACAATGCCAAAATCCACTTACCGATCCTACCACTCATGATCGGCATAGATAGCATGTATCGGACGACATCATCTTTGCAAATAACAGTGCATTCGGCCGATAGCAAATAATGCCTCAACTTAATACAGGAGAAATACATGCATAAGCACAGTTTCTCAATAGCCGAATACCTAGTCTCAGCATCAACCAACCTCCTGCTTAAATAATAAATCACACCCTCTTTCCCTTCAAATTCTTGAATTAAAGCCGAACCGATGACCACCCCATCGGTAGACAAATACAATCTGAAGGGCTTCCCTTGCTGAGGTGGAATCAGAACCGGAGGATTTACCAAATAATTCTTGATTTCGTCTAAGGCCAACTGTTGTTCTTTCCCCCAAACAAATTCTTGATCGGCTTTCAACTTAAGTAGAGGACTGAAAGCACGAATTTTACCAGACAAATTAGATATAAACCTCCTGATAAAATTTACCTTGCCGATCAAGGATTGGAGCTCAGTCTTGTTGGTAGGGGCAACTATTTTGTTGATAGCATCAATAGATCTCCAACTAATTTCAATCCCCCTTTGATGCACCATGAAACCAAGAAATTGTCCTGCCGATACACCAAATGCACACTTATTGGGATTCATCTTTAAACCATGCCTCCTCGTGCACTCTAACACCTTTCGCAAATCGGCAAGATGCTTTGCGAAGTTTCTAGACTTAACCACCACATCATCAATATAAATTTCCACCAGCTTGCCGATGAACTCATGAAATATAAAATTCATGGCTCTCTGATAAGTAGCACCAGCATTTTTCAAGCTAAATGTCATGACTATCCATTCAAACAATCCAACATGATCAGGACATCTAAAAGCAGTATTTGAAATATCTTCTTCAGCCATGAATATTTGATTGTACCCTGCATTGCCATCCATAAAGCTGATGATCCGATGCCCAGCCGCAGCATCAACTAGTAAATCGGCAACTGGCATTGGGTAGCCATCCATCGGCGTAGCTTTATTGAGATTCCTGAAATCAATGCAAACCCGAAGCTTTCCATTTTTCTTGTAGACTGGAACAATATTGGAAATCCATTCGGCATACCGACACTGCCGAATAAATTTAGCCTCAATGAGTTTGGTTATTTTGACCTTAATATCAGGAAGAATATTAGGATTACATCGGCGAGCTGGCTGTTGATGTGGCCGAAATCCAGACTTGATAGGCAACCGATGTTCAACAATTGATCGGTCTAAACCAGGCATCTCAGTATAATCCCAAGCAAAGCAATCTTTATATTCTCTTAACAAATCGGTTAACTGCTGCTTACACTCAGAATCTAACTTAGCACTAATAAAAGTAGGTCTATGCTTATCACCACTACCTATATCTACTTCTACCAAATCATCGGCCGATGTGAATCCCTGGCCTAACTTTCCATCATCGGCGAACCTATCCATTAAAAACCTTCACAGAACCGACTGCTTGGATCGGTGGAATCTCGTAATCGGCAACCTTGAGAAAATCCTTTTCCCAAACTTCTCCTGAAATACACCTAGTTCTTTCGTAGGTGTCTGCCTCTGCCGATGCAATGACATAGGAAGAAACCGCCGGGACAATCTCAATCTTGTCACCTACCCATTGGACCATGCACTGGTGCATTGTAGACGGGATGCAACAATTGGCATGAATCCAATCTCTCCCCAGCAGTAGATTGTATGCCCCTTTTCCACTGATCACAAAGAAGGTCGTCGGCAAGGTTTTGCTGCCGATGGTCAGCTCAACGCATATTGCCCCCTTGACTGGGGACACGTTGCCTTCAAAGTCCTTAAGCATCATATCGGTCTTGGTCAAATCCTGATCCCCTTTTCCAAGCTTCTGATATACTGTATATGGCATGATATTGATAGCAGCCCCACCATCAATTAAAATCTTGGTCATCGGCTGCCCATCAACCTTTCCTTTGACAAACAGAGCCTTAAGATGTTGTCTTTCATCATCGGCAGGCTTTTCGAAGATGGCTGTCATCGGATCCAGAGCCAACTGAGCTATCTGGTCGGAAAACTCCAACTCATCATCACTGGACGGCGCAAGGAATTCCATCGGCAACATAAATACCATGTTGACATCTGCCGATGGACCTTTTCCTTTAGGATCTGAATGTTGCTGATCCCCAGATTGGCCAAAGTTCTCGCCCTTGTTCAACTCTTCTCGTCTTTCGCGCTGCAGCCTCCTTTTCTAGGTCCTAGTCAACCCCTCTAGACACCATGGAGGGAGCTGTTGCTGCCTTACCGATGGGCGACGACATCCCTGCAAAATATGAACTCATCGGGAACTCGAGCATTAGCCATCTCTTCAAGTTCTTCCTGGTTCCTGGGAAAATATTCAACATGATCGCCAAGCCTGTCGTGCACACTGAGCCTGTCCTCCAGCCGATCATGAACGGATGCTCTTCCCCTAACCGGCCCGTTGAATCGGCGATCATTATCGTGTTAGCGCCGATCGGATCTGTCATACCGATCATAACCATTGCACTCAGGAAAATCTCTGACAGTAGGAAGCTTGATGTTTTCCTCCCAACAATGGATAAAGAACGGACAATTCCCGTGATCCCTATGCCGATTCCACTCCTGTCGGCGTCTTTCTTCTTCCCGGTGCTAGTCCTCTTGCTGGCGCCGATACCGATCCTCACGCTGCTGCCAAGTCTCCCAATACCTCCTGTGAGTTATCACAATACCAGATCGGGGAGGCCTTCCTGAGTTAGTTCCTTCCTGGATCAAGCCTTTTCCTTTCGCATCGGCCGTAGTGATCTGATGCTGAGGATCTACCGATGCACTTCTTTCAGCTGCTTCCGATGTTAAAACCTTGGCCTTTCCCTTAGCGTCCAACATGTTTGTTGGGAAAGGGTGTTGATCAATCTTCATCGGCTTCTGAGTTTTGGAGCTGTCAAATTTGATCCTCCCAGATTGCAGCTGCTGCCTAAAAACTTTACACTCATTGGTGTCGTGAGAAGTTGCATTGTGCCACTTGCAATATTTCATCCTTTTCAATTCTTCAGCCAATGGGATCACATGATTAGGTGACAGCTTGATCTGACCTTCCTGAAGTAGAAAGTCAAATATCCTATCGGCTTTGGTGATGTCAAATGCGAACTTATCTGGCTCATTATGCCCAAAGGGGCAAGACATCGGCTTCTTATTCTTCACCCATTCTGCCAAGCCGATGACTGGTTCCTCGTCAGAATCTGAGCTTGCTGCTTCATCAACAAATGATACCTTTTTGTTCCATGCTCTCTTGGGCTCAAAAGGCTTGATATCTTGATTAGAAATTCTCTACACCAAATGACTTAAGCTTTCGAACTCTTGAGATGCATACTTGTCCTTGATGTGCGGCAACAAACCCTGGAAAGCCAAATCGGCTAGCTGCCGGTCATCTAAAACCAGACTATAGCACTTGTTCTTGACCTTCCGTATCCGCTGCACGAAACTTTCAACCGATTCATCATTGCGTTGCTTCAATTTGACCAAATCGGTGATCTTCTTCTCATGGACCCCGGAAAAGAAGTATTTGTGGAGTTGCTTCTCTAGATCGGCCCAAGTAATAACTGAGTTGGGAGGTAATGATATAAACCAAGTGAAAGCCAATCCAGACAATGATGACAATAATAAGCGAACCCTTAACTCGTCCCTATTAGCAGCTTCTCCACATTGAATGATGAACCTGTTGACGTGCTCCATGGTTGACGTATCATCCTGCCCAGAAAACTTAGTAAAATCCGGCACTTTGTACGAATTTGGAAGTGGGATCAAATCATATGCAGGAGGATACGGTGTTCGATAAGAGTAAGTATTGACTTTGGGTTTTATCCCAAATTGGTCTCTCATTACTTCAGCGATCTTATCAGCCCAATAAGCATCGGCATCTTGCCGGTGAGGTGGTTGCAGATCTGGCATCGGCTGGTAACCTTCCACGTGTCTGTGCGGTGCGCGATCTGCATGGAACATCGGGTTAATCATCTGGCCACCCATCTGCTGACCACCAAACTGTTGCCCGCCGAACTGCTGTCCGCCGATCTGCTGCCCAAGATTCATTGGCTGGTTGGGCAATCCCTGATTCTGGAACCTGGGATAGATCTGGCCTTGTTGAAACCCTGTAGCTTGATGGTGCTGTTGGGGCATTTGTGGAAAGACTTGCTGCTCAGGCCATCCACTATTAGCATTCATCGGCATAGGGCCTGCCGATGACTCGTAATTGGGCATCATTATTGAATTGACGTACCCTGGTTGAGTCATAAACCTCTGCTGCACCAGCATTGAATCTGCCGATGCATTAGGCATCTGGAAAGTCAGAGCTTGAGATTTCCCAGTGTAAGGTCTCGCAGTAGTAGTTGTAGTATACTGGGGACTGGTTCATCGGCATATTTGGAGGTGCCGATGCCATAGGAGCCTTGCCTCTCATATCAGCCGTCTGAGATGTACCAGGTGTCTTCAACGTGAACTCTGGGGGCATACCAAAACCCCACCAGTTAGGAGGAGGAACCGGTCCTGACATTGCCGATGCCAATAAATCTGTAGTAAGCTTAATCTGCCCATCTGAGGTCGATGGATTGGTCGTCATTGGCGTAGATTGTGCATTGGTAACTCCTAACGTGCTTGGAGGAACAGCAGTTTCTGTGCCCGCAGCGGCTGTAGCAACCGATGGAGCTGTGACCACCGGTGATCCTGGCTGATGATGAGAAGGGCCCACATAATTTGGTGGCAACTGTCCTTCCTTGAAAGTTCTAGCCATGGCATTGAAAACCGTATTGGACAGCACACCAGCTTGGTTGATCAAGGCACGGTTGATAGCACTATCGACCATGTCTTGGAGTTTACCAGGATTGGCTTCAAAAGTAACTTGCCGAGGCATCGACAGTGCTTCCTTCTGGATCACTTCACCGCTCCTGTTTATGCTGAAGGCCTTGAGACATTGTTGCTTGTAATCCTCCATAGCCTTTGCAATAGCTTGCTTCTGCTCATCTTTGAGGCTAGCTTCTGTCACGGGGATGACGTTTTCCAAGTCAAACTCAGTAGTCGACATGTTGATCTAGATTTTGAATCTGTCCCACTGGGCGTGCCAAAAGATGTGTTGATGCAAAAGCTGATCTGCCAACACAAAGGGCTAATACCCGATTTAAACGTTAAGGCGAGCCAGCCGATTTGACCTTACTATCGGCAAAGGTGATAACTCGAATACTTTGGTCCTGACAACAGCGATGCGCCCGGATGCCACGGCCAAGAGGTATTCACGCGGAACTTGAGAATACGCCGAGCTTAAGTCGACGAACTCCTAAGAACTCGTAATGAAAAAGGAAAATATGACGAAGTCGTCGAAAAAGTAAATACTGAAATATGAGTAAAAGCTTGTGCTTGATTGATTGGTTGATAGATGTCGATTACAAGGCCCTAGGGTCTACATTTATACCCTGCTCAAAAGAGCTACAACTAGACACGACTAGAACTCGAATTCCAAATTAAATAGAATCCGTATACAAAACGATTTAAATAACTAAGGAAAAACTATCCCCCCATGACAACCTGGGACACCACCATAGACCAATCGGCAACCTTCAAGTCTTCCTTCCGCGTCATCGGTAGACTCCCCATCATAGCCATCGGCAAATGTCAATGCTGGCCATCGGCACAAACACATCACCACACATGAACTTAGCCACATCCAGCCATCTCCTCATCGGCAACCACCTCCATCGGCAACTCTTCTGCAGACCAGTTACCGTTGCCCTGTCTTGCCGATCTATACTCTACCAATCCTTGGTACGTGTCCAAAAATGGTGTCAACACATACTCACATGGGGCTTATTTTAACGTTTTTATTTTCTTAACTAAGCAAACTATTTTAAATAATTGAAAGAAAAAGGATAACTACCAAGTTTAACTCTTGGCAAGGCGTTCGGTGTTTTTAAGTCCTCCGAACGGGAGTCTCCGTTTTCTCAGTCGTCCTGGGATTCGCTGGATGGCGTAGTCGTTGGTTCCGGCAGCTATAACTATGTTCTCTTTCCACATCTGACTCGGTGCTACGGTCTCCTCAGGACAGTTCTGTTCAAGTTGTATGTCTTTAGACCTTACCACTTCTCCTTCGTAGTCTGCCCATCCATCCTTGATGATTTGCCTCCTCCGGTTGTGGTTGCGTCATCTTCTTCTTGTCCTTCTCAGAGGGGAAGTGCATGTGGACTTCTTTGGTTCCAATATAGATGATGGCTTTGATAGTGTCGAGGAACGGCCTTCCAAGGATGGTGGGTCGATCATACTTGTCTTCTCCCATGTCAATGACCTGAAAATCATCTGGAGTTGAATATACATTGGTTGTAGGGGCATGGTTCTATGCAAGAGCTGATAAGTGACTGTGGCCATTATGTTGTCGTTAGATCCGGTTTCGTAGAGTGTCTTCTGAAAAGAGTATCCATTGATTGTGCACTCGATGCTTGGAACACCAGGGTCGTCCTTCGTGTTCATCCTTTAGGTGCATCATTTGATTAGGTGTGGACCTTGACGTCTGCACCTCTTGATACAGAGTCACCCATGTTCTTTGTTTGCCCAGCAGTTCGAAGTGCGGTGTTGGCAATATCCTGATCTGTGCGTTTGTGCTCGTAGATCTAGGTCCTTCACTTGGTGGAGTCTGGGAGTTATAAAACTCCTCCATGTTTTGCTTGAAGTGTACCTGCTCATAGAGACAAGGCAGAGATCAAGTGCATGGGCCCTGTTGGTGGAAAACACCAACAGAACCAAAAGTGTATTTGTTCTTCTCTAACCTTAAGCATAGTGAGCAAGACAAAGTTGATGGATCATGAATGTAGCATTTGAGAAGCTTATAAAAGTGATAATCAAGTACTTTAAGATGTTACCTTAATTGAAGAGTGATGGTACAGTATCACGTTGTGGAAGCTTTCCTTTCTTAGCGGTTGTGCACTGTGTTTGTGGCATTCTTTGTCTCGTTCCATGGATCATCTCTCTATGATGAATGAGCTATGTTTTCCTCGTGCAAATCGTTAAACTTTATGTGTCTCATTTATCTCCAATGTGAGTTTGTATCTCAGGACTTCCCATGTTGATATTGAAAGTTTTCCTGCAGGGGTTAGTGCGACAAAATATACCAATGCCTACTCAAGCAGTTTTTATTTCAGTAACTAGACTAGACTCCATGTCTAATCAGATTAAGGAAGGCTATTTAACCCAAGCACCACGCTTAATCTAAAAGCCAATGGATGTATGTCCAGTACTTCCAAACCAACACTTACTTAAGGTAAACATAGGTAGCATGATGGCATTTATAGAGATCTACTCAAGTGGAGATGAAGTAGTGTGATTAGTATTTAACAAATCAAGCATGTTTCAAAGGTAGGGACAACCAACACAGCAACATGGCAAAGGATGTTTTTATGTAAAGTACTCCCCCAAGCTTGAATTTTGCAAAATTCAAGATTGGATGAATTTAATTTAATGTTGCATGATGATTGGTTGGGCATACCTTGCGCTTGTTATTCCTCGGATCTTCTTGCTCCTATCCTAAAAAGGTTAGTGACACGAATACCCAAAGGAATATTTCTACAATTATCTTTATATGCTCAATACACAAGGTAATGTTGCAAATATTTAACAGCTCGTGTTACGATCTGATCTGTGCTTGTTTTAGGACACTAAGCTTGTCCTGGGGAAACCATCAATCAACTCAACAAGATGTGCAATATTTATTATAGACATATGCATCGACAATCGCTCTTTTGAAATTGTTATAAATGAAGAGGAAGAGGGGGTTGGAGATCTCAAATGTGGTAAGGTTGGAGAGACCAATTGATTGGAGAGATGTTTTATATGAGCAAGGACTTGGTGAGGTATTTATGAAATAATTTCCATGCTCACTGTTGTTTCTCTCATTCTCAAACTCCAAGGATGATTCTTCATGAATGCTTAAAATTCCTCTAGGATTGTCTCTCAAGTTTGTTTTATCCATCCATTCAATGGTGATAGCACATGGATTTTTAATGCCCTCAAGCCATTGATGTTGCTCTTCTCGATCCTCCTTGTGGTATTTGTGACTCTTATGCATGGGATGTCTAGAGAGATTCATAGGATTATCGGGAGGTTCAAGAGAAAGAGAAGAGTAGAAATTATTAAGCTCAAGGATGGGTTGGATAGCCGAATCATGGGATTGAAATGTTTGGAAATTGGCTATTGAAACTTCCTTTCCTCGTCTGGGAGATGATTCCTTCTCTATCTCTAGAAATTTTTTATGAAGACTAGTGCAAGAAGGATGTCCACAAATTAAGACATACCTTCCTTTACGAATAGATAAAGAAAGAAAGACAATACCAAAGGTTATATGATTAAGCCCAATATGAGAATATCGAGAAAAAACATGGTCTTGTAGGGCTAGGTCTAAACCAAAATTTATAGAAAGATTAACAGATTCCCTAGGTGTAGCTAAAAGTGCATTATCTTCTTGATTGAAAGATAGGTCCTCAGCTATAGAAAAGGGTTGGTTTTGACCTATTGCAATCAACTCCGGACACAGATCATAATTAGGAGCAGGACTTGTTGACTCCCATGGTCTATGGCTGGTCTCCGAAGGTGCAAAGAATTCAATAATAGGTATGGAATTTAAGTTATCCATAAAGATAAAAAGATAAAAGAATAAAAGTATAAGAGTATAATACAAGATATTAGCCAGACTTAAAGTTATCTCAGCAAACCGTATTTATATTTGGTAACGCAATCAGGAAATGATCTGCAAGCGCACGGATATTGGTGAGCATTTCACCTAGGAGGTTATCCAGAGTATCGTATTTATATTTTTACCACTAGGAGAAAGGGTGCATCTGACTAACCAAATCTATTGCTACTACCCCTTTAGGCTACAAAGAATGTTTCTCGATGTGAGTGATGTAAAGAGAAGACTGCAACCGTAGTCTCGTTCTAAACTTGGTAAGGATGATCTACTGTTCTATTGGGGAAGCTTACGGAATCTGGACACCACAAAGGATGTTTGACCCGCACCTATAAACCTACCCGTCCTGCTAACGAGATTTGGGATGCAAAGGTAACTCGGAAATGTCACGTTCCTCGCTACTACCACGGTCCAGCTAGTCAGGGGATATCTATGAGTACCCTAGCCTAAACACCACGTTTACGCTAGCAATGATTACTCTAATACTCAAATAGAAGAGATTAAATTAAACTCATAAACCAAAGAACAATAAAACAAGAACTTACTAGAATTAGAAGTTGAATTACTGAAGAATCCTAGGAGCAAGCCTCAGGTTAGAAGACTTGATCCCACAGGTACAACCTCGAAGTAGACATCGACAGGCCGGGCTTCCTCCGATCTACACCTCCACTCTATATCTCTCAATCTAGTAAAAACTAGAAGATCTAATTGTACTCACATTGGATGCGAAGCCTAAAATAAATTTTATTTACAGGAGAGGTATTCCTTCGAGGGCTCCTCTCAACTCTGTGATGAACTTGTCTCCTCCAGGGGCCGGGGGGTCTGGTTTTATAGTCTCCTCAAGTGAATGTGAGACATTGGATCAAACCGACATTGATTGAACGGTTATCCTTGATCCTTTAGGTCGGTGAAGCTTAGTCTGCGAAGAGAGTTCTGAATCGAATCCAGGTCAGGGCAGGAGCCCAAGGGGGAGGGCGGGCGCCCTGCCCCCGGGCCCGTTCGGCCTCCCATTCGTTTCCGTGGCTTCTGGAGTCTTCTAGATGATAGAAAATTGTGCGGCACGTTAATATCTCTATGTAATCCCAACATGCGGGCCTTTCTTCCATATTTCGTGATAACCCCCTACAGAAATAGACAAACACCAAAACTCATGGAATTCTGTCAGATAAAACCCTAAGTCTAGGTGTTGGTTGCATTTGGATCCTTTTCTTTATTTATTTGATGATTATATTTGGTACTTAAGGACCGTCAACAGTATCCAAGGCATACCAAGGTTGCGCGTCGTGCTCTCGTCATTCTCCTCAACCATCACCAATACAGCGCATGGCGGCTCGACTCCCAGCCCAGATAGTATTCAGGCTTCACGGTCATAACGACTTATCCTTCTAGCTAAGTGTGGGGCATGCGTTCAGCATGACAAGTGAGCCGTCAACAATCGGTCCTTAATCAACAGAGGCAGGGGCACTACGGTCAACACCAACATAAGAAGCTGCCCGGTCTCAGTTTCTTTCCCACACTTGGTTATTTCATCCCACAACATCAAGCTAGACATTCAGGTATCCACCTATATCTCGTAGGTCACAGGAAATCACCCGACTTCTACCGTGCTAAGCCAACTAAGCATAGACTCTGAGCCTATCTACTTGGGACAAGGTAGATAAATAGGTGGTGAAATCGAGGAGTAAATATGCATCAACGGTGTCAAGCAACTCCTATCACTTAATGCAGTATAGTAAAACAATCATGATATTAACAAATTAAGTTAGTGAGAATAGGGAGACTTAGAATGCTCAAGAGCTTACCTCTCTCGAAGGTGCTAGGCCAGTGGTCCGGGCACTCCTGCGGATCTCCTTCCGGCTCTAGTCCTCCAAGAAGTTCTTGCTCCGGTGTCTCCTCCTGCTCCACAGGTTCCACCACGTTCTCTTGTGAGCCTGTATGATGCATGTGTGCACATGAGTGGAAGTGCAAGATGCCTGAGGTGCAATGTTATGCAAGTTAAGACAAGATGATTGTTGATAATTGGTAACGCCATCAGGAAATGATCCGCAAGCGCACGGATATCGGTGAGCACTTCACCCGTGAGGTAATCTAGAGTATCGTATTTATATTTTTACCACTGGGAGAAAGCGTGTATCTGACTAACCAAATCTATTGCTACTACCCTTTAGGCTACAAACAATGTGACTCGATGTGAGCGATGTATAGAGAAGACTACAACCGTACTCTCGTTCTAACCTTGGTAAGGATGATCTACTGTTCTATTGGGGAGGCTTATGGAATCTAGACACCACAAAGGATGTTGGACCCGCACCTATAAACCCTATCGATCCTGCTAACAGGATGTGGGCTACAAAGGTAGCTCGGAAATGTCACGTTCCTCGCTACTACCACGGTCCGACTAGACAGGGGATATCTATGAGTACCCTAGCCCAAAACACCACGTTTACGCTAGCAATGATTATTCTAAACTCAACCGGAATAGATTAAAGTAAACTCATAAACCAAAGAACAATAAGAACAAGAACTTACTAGAATTTAGAAGTCAAAATACTAAAGAATCCTAGGAGCAAGCCTCGGGTTAGGAGACTTGATCCCGTAGGTACAACCTCGGAGTAGACACCGACAGGCTGGGCTTCCTTCGATCTACACCTCCACTCTATCTCTCTCAATCTAGAAGAACTTAGAAGAACTAATTCTAATCTCACATTGGATGCTAAGCCGTATGAGGTTGGAACCCTAGAGGGACCTCTCTCTCTGAATCCTGTCTGGAAAATATGCTAATGAATAATGGGATTACTCTCCTCCAGGGGCTAGGGGGCCTACTTATATAGTCCCCTCAAGTGAACGTGGGCCGTCGGATCAAACTGACATTGATAGAACGGTTCTCCTTGATCCGCGAGATTGAACGTGATTAGTTGAAACACCAGGGCGGGCGCCCAAGGGGGGAGGGCGGGCGCCCTGCCCCTGGGCTCGCTCGGCCTCCCGTTTGTTCTCATGGCTTCTGGACTCTTCTAGATGATTGAAAATTGCGCGACACGTTAATATCTCTATGTAAACCCGACATGTGGACCTTTCCTCCATATTTCGTGATAACCCCCTACAAAAATAGACAAACACCAAAACTCATGGAATTCTATTAGATAAAACCCTAAGTCTAGGTGTTGGTTGCATTTGGAACCTTTTCTTTATTTATTTGATGATTATATTTGGTACTTAAGGACCGTCAACAACTCCCCCAAGCTTACCTCTTGCTCGTCCCTGAGCAAGAATTGACTCAAGAGTTTCTGAAGTGGTTTCATGCCTTAAAAGTACACATGCATTCAAGCAAGATCTCATCTCTGAGTTAGAGTAAACTGTTAAGACTTAAAAGTTACTCATTTTACCTTTTACCATGGGGCTTGCAACCGTCACTTGTGTCTTGAGCAGTTAAAAAATAGAACAGTCTAGTCAAGTGCCATGTCTCTTGTTCTTTGATTAACTATAACTCTGGAGTTTTTTTTGCAGATTTTCAAATAAAACTCAGAGATTCCTTTTATGAATCTCTCAAATCTCTCTTTTGTGGTATTTCTGGACCCTTACCAAGGCAGTAATGGTATATGCCTTCTCTCAAAGTATGTGGTATTATTGGTATGAGGCATAGTAATATTGCCTTCACTCTCACCCTACTCTAATAAGGTTTTGATATCTAGAGCTCATAGGTGGAAGATAAAGCATACCAACTTACAAGACATTTATTGCATAGTCAAACCATGGATCCAAAGAAACAAGTCAATAAGTCAAATCAAGATGTGCGTGTGTGGCGAGTGAATGGTGTATGGTGATGATGGTGATAACAATGGTGAAAGTCTAATTCTACTTTTGCTCTTTTAAGGGGATACATACCTTTCTTGCACTTTGAAGCTTTTTGAGGAGAATGAGATGCTCTATATTTTTCTTTTCTTTCCTCTCATGTGGTTATCTTGCACCCCTAATTCTACTGTCAGACACTTGTCCATTTTTACCTCTCGTCTCACTTTTTCTTTTATTCGAGGTTCCGGGCACTTGCCCCTTTTTATTTCCTCGTGTTCTTTCTCTCTTTTTTTCTTTCCTTTTTTTAGAGCACTCATCTCCTAAAATATAGCAAGTGATAGTAACCAAGATAACTCGAGCATTTATTTCACAAGGAAAAACAGAAATAGGAGAATGTTTTTGGCTATTCTCTCCCGAATAGGATTAGAATAATTTTAGGTGAATCTGGAGATGGAATTGAGTGAATGTATGTGGATGCGTACTTCCGGAGTAGAAGTAGCATGTATGAGTGAACGTGCAAGTGAGTCTTCATTTTAACCGTATGACAAGCTCCTAAGGGTCTACACAGCTTGACCACACTCAATGCTCATAAGCAGTAAAAAGTAAATGTGTGGCTCAAAGTCTAGCAAGCATGTATATATGGCTGTGGTAGGATTTTCAACTCTCATCATACACGAACTCATCATGTGTTATTTTAAAGATTTTCAAAGATAAAATTCTCCAGAATTCTAGCATCTCTAGGAATAGATAAACAGCAGCTCAACCTTCCCATATCATATCCGTTAACAACTTAGGCTTTAGATCAAGTACTCTTCCCACAAGTTCAGGTTTAGAGCAGGTTTAAATTATAACAGTTATGCCTAAACTCGAGCGAGAGCTCAAACTTGAAAACTAGGTACATGGCAGAGCAACTATTTATTATATCCATGTAAGAGTTTATCATTTAAGTTCAGTTTGGCCTAGGCACTTTATTTATTTATTTAGCAAACTAAACAAAGATATATATAAGCACAAAATTTTTATTTGGGTTTTCATGATTATGCATCTTTTTATTATTTGAGTAAAATATAAACGCGAGTAGAAACACTTAGCTGGATAAATGGGGGTGCTCTCCCCCAACCTAGATTTTGACGTAATTTCTTCTGATGTAGCTAGCAGGTGACAGGAGGTGTATTTGAATGTCAGCAACACCCTGACAGCGATTACTATGTCCTTCGCCGGCTAGTCTTCTTTGATCCTTGAATTCTATGGAGCTCAAATAGACAACAAAGCTTTGTGGAAATGGTTAAGTGTTAGCATAAAATCTCTTAGCTTTTATCATATTGAGATTCCTTCTAATAAATTTTATTTAGTAGGATCATGCACTTATTATTTTTATATTTTTATTGTAAGATGAAAATTTATTTTATGCCACTACAGTCAATATACCTATGGGTTTTAAACCACAAGTCTACTCACATGGGGCTTTAGATTTTATGATGTAGTTCAAATATTTTTGTTTTCTTTTCTAATGATAATGTGGAAAAGTAAATACGCTAATGCAAGTGATGGAATAAAAAGGAATGCATAAAAGATAAATATGGATAAATATCGATTTTAACTTCCGACAAGGATCCAATGTTTTAAGTCTTCTGGACAAGACTTCTCACCGTGTTCATCCTTTAGGTGCATCATTTGATTAGGTGTGGGCCTTGACATCTGCAGCTCTTGATACTGTGTCACCCATGTTCTTCGTTTGTCTAGCAGTTCGAGGTGCGGCATTGGCAGTATCTTGCTCAGTGTGTTTGTGCTCGTAGATCCACGTCCTTCACTTGGTAGAGTTTGGGAGTTGAAAAATCCTCCTGTTGACACCGTTTTTGGACACGTACTCAGGATCGGTAGAGTATAGATCGGCAATATAGGGCAACAGTAACTGGTCTACAGGGGAGTTGCTGATGGAGGTGGTTGCCGATGAAGGAACGGTTGAATGTGACTAAATCTATGGGTGGTGACGCATGCATGCCGATGGTCAGCGTTAACCTTGTCGATGGCTACGATGAGGAGTCTGCCGATGACTCAGAAGGAAGACATGAAGGTTGCCGATTGGTCCATGGTGGTGTCCCAGTTTGTCACGGGAGGATAGTTTTGTGTTTGCTTTAGTTATTTAAATCGTTTTGTATACGAATTCTGTTTAATTGGGAATTTGAATCCTAGTCGTGTCTGGTTGTAGCTCTTTGAGCAGGGTATAAATGTAGACTCTAGGGCCTTGTAATGGACAATCTATCAGTCAATCAAACACAAGTTTTTACTCATATTCAAGGATTTACTTTTTCGACGACTTCGTCATATTTTCCTTTTCATTACGAGTTCTTAGGAGTTCGTCGACTTAAGCTCAGCGTATTCTCGAGTTCTGCGTGAATACCTCTTGGCCGTGGCATCCGGGCGCATCGCTGTTGTCAGGACCAAAGTATTCGAGTTATCACCTTTGTCGATAGTAAGGTCAAATCGGCTGGCACGCCTTAACGTTTGAATTGGGTATTAGCCCTTTGTGTTTGCAGATCAGCTTTTGCATCAACACATCTTTTGGCACGCCCGGTGGGACTAGATTTAAGATCAAGATCAACATGTCGACTACCGAGTTCGACTTGGAGAACGTCATCCCCGTGACAGAAGCTAGCCTCAAAGATGAGTAGAAGCAAGCTATTGCAAAGGCTATGGAGGATTACAAGCAACAATGTCTCAAGTCCTTCAGCATAAACAGGAGTGGCGAGGTGATCCAGAAGGAAGCACTGCCGATGCCTCGGCAGGATACTTTTGAAGCTAATCCTGGTAAACATCAAGACATGGTTGATGGTGCTGTTAACCGTGCCTTGATCAATCAAGCTGGTGTGATGTCTAATACGGTTTTCAATGTCGTGGTTAGAACTTTCAAGGAAGGACAATTGCCACCAAATTATGTGGGCCCTTCTCATCATCAGCCAGGATCACCGGTGGTCACCGTTCCGTCGACTGTAGCGGCCGCTGCGGGCACAGAAACTACTATTGCTGCAAGCACGTTAGGAGTCACTAACGCACAATCTACGCCGATGACGACCAATCCATCGACTTCAGATGGGCAGATCAAGCTTGCTACAGATCTATTGGCATCGGCGATGTCAGGATCGGTCCCTCCTCCTAACTGGTGGGGTTATGGTATGCCTCCAGAGTTGACATTGAAGACACCTAGCGTGTCTCAGACGACTGATGTGAGAGGCAAGGCTCCTATGGCATCGGCACCTCCAAATATTCCGATGAATCAGAGCCCCCAGTATACAACAACTACTACTGCAAGGCCTTACACTGGGAATTCTCTAGCTCCAACGTTCCAGATGCCTAATGCATCGGCAGATTCAGTGCCGACGCAACAGAGGTTTATGACTTAGTCAGGGTATGTCAATTCAATGATGATGCCTAATTACCAGACGTCGGCAGGATCTGTGCCGATGAATGCTAATAGTGGATGGCCTGAGCAGCAAGTCTTTCCACAAATGCCCCAACAGCATCATCAAGCTACACGGTTTCAACAAGGCTAGATCTACCCTGGATTCCAGAATCAGGGGTTGGTCAACCAGCCGATGAATCTCGGTGGTCAGCAGTTTGGTGGTCAACAGATTGGTGGTCAGCAGATTGGTGGCCAGATGATTAACCCAATGTTCCATGCAGATCGCGCACCACATAGACACGTGGAAGCATATCAGCACATCCCAGATCCGCAACCGCTTCATCGGCAAGATGCCGATGCTTATTGGGCCGATAAGATTGCTGAAGTAATGAGAGACCAATTTGGGATAAAACCCAAAGTCAACACTTACTCTTATCGGACACCGTATCCTCCTGCATATGATTTAATCCCGCTTCCAAATCGGTACAAAGTGCCAGATTTTACTAAGTTTTCTGGGCAGGATGATACATCGACCATGGAGCACGTCAATAGGTTCATCATTCAGTGTGGAGAAGCTGCTAACAGGGACGAATTAAGGGTTCGCTTGTTCTCGTCATCATTATCTAGATCGGCTTTCACTTGGTTTATATCATTATCTCCTAACTCAGTGATTACTTGGGCCAATCTAGAGAAGCAATTCCACAAATGAGAAGAAGATCACCGATTTGGTCAAATTGAAGCAACGCAATGATGAATCGGTTGAAAGTTTTGTGTAGAGAATACGGGAGGTCAAGAACAAATGCTATAGTCTGGTTTTGGATGATCAGCAGCTAGCCGATTTGGCTTTCCAGGGTTTGTTGCCGCATATCAGGGACAAGTATGCATCTCAAGACTTCGAAAGCTTAAGTCATTTGGTGCAGAGAATTTCTGATCAAGATATCGGGCCTTTTGAGCCCAAAAGAGCATGGAATAAAAAGGTATCATTTGTGAATGGAGCAGCAAGCTCGGACTCTGATGAGGAGCCAGTCATCGGCTTGGTAGAATGGGTAAAAAATAAGAAGCCGATGTCTTGCCCTTTTGGGCATAAAGAGCCAGAGAAATTCGCATTTGATATTACTAAAGTCGATAGGATATTTGACTTTCTACTTCAGGACGGGCAAATCAAGTTGTCACCCAATCATGTGATCCCATCGGCTGAAGAATTAAAAAAGATGAAGTACTGCAAATGGCACAATGCAACTTCTCACAGCACCAATGAGTGCAAAGTTTTTAGACAACAACTGCAATCGGCTATAGAATCTGGGAGGATCAAATTTGACAGCTCCAAAACTCAGAAGCCGATGATGGGAGGCTCAGTGTGCACGATAGGCTTGGTGATCGTGTTGAATATTTTCCCAGGAACCAGGAAGAGCTTGAAGAGATGGCTAATGCACAGGTTCCCGATGAGTTCATATTATGCAGAGATGCTAATACTCATCGGATGGAGTCAAGGGAATATCGTCGTCCATCGGCAAGGCAGTCACCACTTCCCCCATGGTGTCCAGAGGGGTTGACTAAAACACAGAAAAGGAGGCTGCAGCGCGTAAGACGAGAAGAGCTAAGCAAGGGCGAGAACTCTGGCCAATCTGGGGATCAGCAACAATCAGATCCTAAAGGGAAAGGGCCATCGGCAGATGTCAACATGGTATTTATGTTGCCGATGGAATTCCTTGCGCCATCCAGCGATGATGAGGAGTTAGAATTTTCCGACCAGATAGCTCAGTTGACTCTGGATCTGATGACGGCTATCTTTGAAAAGCCTACCGACAATGAAAGGCAGCATCTTAAAGCTTTGTTTGTCAAAGGAAGGGTTGATGGTCAGCCAATGACCAAAATATTAATTGATGGTGGAGCCGCTATCAATATCATGCCATATGCGGTATATCGGAAGCTTGGAAAAGGAGATCAAGAGTTGACCAAGACCGATATGATGTTAAAGAACTTCGAGGGAAACGTGTCTCCGGTTAAGGGGGCAATATGCGTCGAGTTGACCATCGGCAGCAAAACCTTGCCGACAACTTTCTTCGTGATCAGCGGAAAAGGTGCTTATAACTTGCTGTTAGGGAGAGATTGGATTCATGCCAATTGTTGCATCCCGTCTACAATGCACCAATGCTTGGTTCAGTGGGTAGGTGACAAGATTGAGATTGTCCCGGGAGATTCTGTAACGTCCCGCCTCCGCGAGGCTGGGCCCGCTTACATCTGGCAGCTTTTTAGGATATAGTCAGCCCCCACAAACCAACACTAGTCTTTTCTGCACACTTTGTCCTCACTCGTGCGCACCCGGGAACTACTTCCCGGTCGGTCACCCATCCCTAAATTGCTCCAGGCCAAGCACGCTTAACTTTAGAGTTCTTTGGAGATGGGCTTCCGGAAAAGAAGTTGCAACTTGTTGGTATGAGTCTCCTATTAATCATATTAAGCCCTGGGCCAGGTGTTACATCCTCACTCCCTTAAGAGATCGACGAGAAACATCCTCACTCCCTTAAGAGATCGACGTCCTCGTCGATCAACCCCAAGCCAGGAACGTCCCCTCTTGGCCACGTCCGTGCATCTAGTGCCAGCGCATATGCCATGCTGTGTGACCACTCCGGATCCACACCAGCCATGCACACCATGCCTGCGCAACTGCGACACACGCGCCCGTGAAACCGCGAGGGTCGGCTCTGATACCATTCTATAACGTCCTGCCTCCACGAGGCCGGGCCCGCTTACATCTGGCAGCTTTTTAGGATATAGTCAGCCCCCACAAACCAACACTAGTCTTTTCTGCACACTTTGTCCTCACTCGTGCGCACCCGGGAACTACTTCCCGGTCGGTCACCCATCCCTAAATTGCTCCAGGCCAAGCACGCTTAACTTTAGAGTTCTTTGGAGATGGGCTTCCGGAAAAGAAGTTGCAACTTGTTGGTATGAGTCTCCTATTAATCCTATTAAGCCCTGGGCCGGGTGTTACATCCCGCCGCCGCTCCCATTCGCGCCCCTCAGCTCTCTCTCTCTCGCTCTCTCGCCCTCGCTCCGCGCGCGCAGAGCGCCGCCGTCGCCAATGGAGCCCGAGCTCCGCCTCGGCTGTTCCTCCCCCGTGCGTGCGCCATTCTTCGATTAGTACTTCCCCGAGCTCCGCCCTCGCTCCGCCGTTGCGGAACACTCGTCCGAGCGCTCGGTAAGGCACGGTGAGCCCCGCTCGCCCTCGTTTTCTTCTCCGGCAAGAGCTCCGCCGCCGCACGCGTGATCCGCGCGTCTCCATGCTTTCCGGTGCTGCGTAGTCGGCGCATCGTGTTCGCCTTGGCACCGCGATGCTCGCAAGCCCCTCCAGCCACGCTCTACCGAGCCGGCGTCCCGTACCGACGGTGAGCAGTGCCGCCGCTCCGCCATGGCCGGTGGCGAGCCTGCTTCGGTCCGTTTTAGGCCGCGCAAATGGGTGCGCTAGGTCCGCCGTGAGCCGTAGAGCGTGTAGAGCCGCTTGATTCGCCGAAAGGGGTCGCCGACGGTGAGCTCCGGCTCGCCGGAGTTCCTCCCCCTCTGCGCCCTGACCAGCGGGCCCGGCTGGCAGGCGGGTCCACTCATCAGCGAACGTGGGTGCACTGCACCGGGTGCACCTAGCAGGTCTCGGGATGGATTTGATTTGTTTTCAGAAAAATAATTTCCAGGAAAATGATTTAAATGTTCAAAAATCCATATCTTGACGAATATAGCTCCAAAAATTGTGAAATAAATTTTGGTGTGTTCCTTATTTCCAGATCTATAGCCTAGTATGTTTGCATGTCATGATTAAGTAACTTTTCTGTGTGAATATATTTAATCCATGTTTTTGTTAAACTTGGAAAATGCCTAGTAAATAAAACATGGCTCAGAAAAATGTGAAACTTGATTTGTTGGCTTTGCATGTGTGTTTACTCACTGAGAGAATATTGTTGCATAGTAGTTGGTGTATAAATGAAATTATGGTAATTTAAATGCTTGCATGGCAGTGGTTTATGATTTTTAATAATTAATTGGGTCATGCAATAAATCTGGAAAATTTTGTGGGTATTTCATACAATATTAGGTGAATGGTAAAAATATGAAATCTGTTGTTTGACATTTATATCACAGTGAAGTAATTATACTTACTTTATTAATTAATCTTGTGATTTTTGTGGCTCAAAATAAGTAACCAAAAATGATGAAAAATTTACAGTAGACTTTATGATTAGCTAGTAGTCTCATATAATTTTTGTGGAATTTATTGATGAACAGAATTGCATGTGAATTTTAATGGGCCTAGAAATGAATAAAGAAAATTATGAATGGTTGCGTATATAGGTTGAATGGAATAAGTTGGGTTTGGTGTATCTTTGAAGCATCATGGGGGTTGTTGGTTGCATTTAAAAAAAATATATTTGTAGAAGAGAATGCAATATACGTGGATTCAATTGTTTATTCTTGAATGATGTTGACTACCTTGTAATAAGCATGACCAAGTGCATTACCTATGCATCATGTCATGACTCCTTTGGTACTTTCTCATACAAGCACCCACTCGGGCATCTCGCACTCCACTCATGAGCACACATGCATCATACAGGCTCGCAGGAGAACGAGGTGGGGCCCGAGGAGCCAGAGGAGATTCAGGAGCAGGAACCTCCGGAAGCACAGGAAACCGGAGAGGAACTGCAGGAGTGTCCGGATCACCGACCCAGCACCTTTGAGAAAGGCAAGCCCCGAAGCATTCTAAGTCTCCCTATTCTCGCTAACTTACAATATATATTACCCTTGTCCTACTATGTTGCATCTAAGTGATAGGAGTTGTCTGATACCGTTGCTGCATGTGTACTCCTTGTTATTCCTACTCGTTCACCTACCTTGTCCTATGTAGATAGGCACGGAGTCTATGCTTAACTTGCTTAGTCCGGTAGAAGTCGGGTGATTTCCTGTCACCTGCGAGATATAGGTGGATACCTGCTTGATTAAGCATTGGTTGCTCGGGGAAAAGAATAACCAAGTGTGGGATGAATTTGGAGACCGGGCAGGGTCTTATGGTGGGTTGACCATAGTGCCCCTGCCTGTGTCGATTAAGGACCGATCGTTGACGGCCCTCTTGTCATGTTGAACGCATGCCCCACACTTAGCTGGAAGGATAAGTCGTTCCGACCGCGAAGCCTGAACACTATCCGGGCCGGGAATCGAGCCGCCATACGCTGTATTGGTGATGGTTGAGGAGAACGACGAGGGCGCGGCGCGCAACCTTGGTATACCTTGGATACCTCGGTCGCCGGAACGGTCCTCGGGTACTGGCGGTGCCTGCCGAACCCGCGGATTGGTCCTGGATAGTGTAATACGGTGATCTGTAGCTCACTTGATCTGTGAGTGTGGTTTGTGTGGGGAATACCTCGCCAGCTGGTTAGAAATCGATTTGAATCGCCATCGCTCCTGGATAGTGAGCACTTGACATGAGCTTCGTCCTCGTAGTAAGGACTATGGAACACTTGGGCTATAATGAAAGGGTTTATGAATGCTATGATGAGGTACTATCATAGCCTTATAGTTGCTTGTAATAGTGCAGGTGCAAACCTAGATAATAGGTAATGATACTTTCAACTTGGGCAAATTAAAAGAAGAAAGACTTATGTAGGTTATGATAGTGTAATATCGCGGTTTTGCAAAATGGTTGTCAGCTACCCCACTATATAGCCTTCATGATCCTTGATGAGTCTTTATTTTAAGTTTATGACGGGTAAGTCTAGCTGAGTACCTTCTCGTACTCAGGGTTCTACTCCCATGTTGTTTTGCAGATGGTCAAATGTACTATGGTTATTGCATCCTCTGTCTGTACCCAGCCATGGGTGAAGACTAGATCAAGGGCGATGGTCACTCCGTCTCTTCTTTTGCTTTTGTGGGAATGACCGAACTATGGCACTGTATCAGACCTATCGTGTGTGTTGTATTTTCGAACTATGAAGCTTCCGCTACTTGAAGAACTTGGTTTGTAATAACTTAAGCACTCCGATGTAATTTTTGGAATGTTGTAATCTGGATGTACTTGTGGATGGCGACCGCTAAACTTATTACGATCTTGGCTGTTATGCGATGTGTGGTTTGAAATCCTTCGAGATTTCACGGACTACCGGGATTATATGGGCTTAAGCGTGATGGTTCGACTATGCAAATGGTCACTATTAGGCTTAATCTCTTATAATTTGGTCGGTTCTGTTACAGATTCTTCTTACGTCATCGCATCGGCACAGGCAGATACCTATGAGAGGACTAGGTGTATCTCAGGAGAGATTTGGGAGAAGGATTTTCTCAAAGTTGCCGATTATGAAATTCCACCGATCCAAGCAGTCGGTTCTAATGAAGGTTTTTAATGGATAGGTTCGCCGATGATGGAAAATTGGGCCAGGGATTCACATCGGCCGACGATTTGGTAGAAGTAGATATAGGTAGTGGTGATAAGCCTAGACCTACTTTTATTAGTGCTAAGTTAAGTTCTGAATGTAAGCAATAGTTAACTGATTTGTTAAACGAATATAAAGATTGCTTTGCTTGGGATTATACTGAGATGCCTGGTTTGGACCGATCAATTGTTGAGCATCGGTTGCCTATCAAGTTTGGATTTCGGCCACATCAACAGCCAGCTCGTCGATGTAATCCTAATATTCTTTCTGATATTAAGGCCGAAATAATTAAACTTATTGAAGCTAAATTTATTCGGCAATGTCGGTATGCCGAGTGGATTTCCAATGTTGTTCCGGTTTATAAGAAAAATGGGAAGATTCGGGTCTGCATTGATTTCACAAATCTTAATAAAGCTACACCGATGAATGGCTACCCAATGCCAATTGCCGATCTACTAGTTGATGTTGCGGCAGGGCATCGGATCATCAGCTTTATGGATGGCAATGCAGGATACAATCAGATATTCATGGCTGAAGAGGATATTCCAAAAACTACATTTAGATGTCCCGGTCTTGTTGGGTTGTTTGAATGGATAGTCATGACCTTTGGCTTGAAAAATGCTGGTGCTACTTATCAGAGGGCTATGAATTTTATATTTCATGAGTTCATCGGCAAGCTGGTGGAAATTTATATTGATGATGTGGTGGTTAAGTCTGGAGATTTCACAAAGCATCTTGCCGATTTGAGAAAGGTGTTGGAATGCACAAGGATGCATGGTTTAAAGATGAATCCCAATAAGTGTGCATTTGGTGTATCGGCAGGACAATTTCTTGGCTTCATGGTGCATCAAAGGGGGATTGAAATTAGTCGGAGATCCATTGATGCTATCAACAAAATAGTTGCCCCTACCAACAAGACTGAGCTCCAATCCTTGATCGGCAAGGTAAATTTTATCAGGAGGTTTATATCTAATTTATCTGGTAAAATTTGTGCCTTCAGTCCTTTACTTAAGTTGAAAGCCGATCAAGAGTTCGTCTGGGGGAAAGAGCAATAGTTGGCCCTAGATGAAATCAAGAATTATTTGGTAAATCCTCCAGTTTTGATTCTACCTCAACAAGGAAAGCCCTTCAGGTTATATTTGTCTACCGATGGGATGGTCATTGGTTCGGCTTTAATTCAACAATTTGATGAGAAGAAACGTGTGATTTACTATTTAAGCAGGAGGTTGGTTGATGCTGAGACCAGGTATTCGGCCGTTGAAAAGTTATGTTTGTGTCTTTATTTCTCATGTATTAAGTTGAGACACTATTTGTTATCGGCTGAATGTACTGTCATATGCAAAGATGACGTGGTCCGATATATGCTGTCTATGCCGATTATGAGTGGCAGGATCGGTAAGTGGATTTTGGCACTGTCGGAATTCGATTTGTGTTACGAATCGGCTAAAGCGGTTAAAGGACAGATTATGGCCGATTTTGTAACTCAACATTGCTGTACAGTGGGGACTTTGGAAATTGTACCTTGGACACTCTTCTTTGATGGATCCACGTGTGACCGGGGAGCAGGGATCGACATAGTGTTGGTTTCCCCTCGGGGAAGGAAGTATGAGTTCTCCTTGCCGATTGTTGCCACGTCGACAAATAATCAGGCTGAGTATCAAGCTTTGATAAAGGGGTTGGAATTACTAAGGGAAGTTCATGCTGATGCTGTTGAAATCTTCGGGCATTCTATGCTGGTTATAAATCAATTGGCTGGAAGCTATGAATGCCGAAGCGAGGTCCTGATAACCTATCATGAAAGGAGTATGCAACTGTTAAAGGAATTCAAGGACTTCCGGTTAGAGCATGTTCCTCGATTGCATAATGAAGAGGCCAATCGGTTAGCTCAGCATGCCTCGGGATATCAGCCCATGATTAATGCAATATCAGCAATGGGTGCCGATGATTGGAGAAAAGAAATCATTGATTATTTAAAGGATTCATCCAAGAAAGTTGAGAGACGTGTTCGGTTTCAAGCCACCAAGTATGTGCTCCTTGAAGATGACATGTGGGCCTTTCCTCCATATTTTCTGATAACCCCCTGCAGAAATAGACAAACACCAAAACTCGTGGAATTCTGTCAGATAAAACCCTAAGTCTGGGTGTTGGCTGCATTTGGATCCTTTTCTTTATTTATTTCATGATTATATTTGGTACTTAAGGACCGTCAACAATGATCATGACATAGTGCTTAGATGGATACATGCAGACTGTATCTTTAGTGAACAAGAGCTTTAACGAATGCAAGAGGAAATCATTTCTACAAGATAGTCAACATCATCCAAGAACATGTAACCAAAGTAAAGCATCTATTGCATTCTCTTCTACAAGCTATTACTAACTAACAAGATACTATGGTGCTTCAAAGATACACCAAACACCATTTATTCTATTCAACTTATGCATAGAAGGGTTTATTTATTTAATTATTATTAAGCCTACAACAGCTGTGCTTCAATGAATTATACAAAAATTACAGTAGGTCACTTGTTATTTATAAAGTTTATCACCAATTTTTCATAGCATTTGGGCAGGTAACATGGCCCACACAAAAATCACAAGTTTATTAACCTAAAAAAGTGTAAATACCCTACTGGTGACAAAGTATCAAACAACAGATTTCATATTTTTATAAATTACTTCTTGACATAAGAAATGTCCACAAAAATTTCCAGATTAATTGCATGATCTAATTATTTATTAAAAATAATAAACCACTACCATGCAAGCATTTAAATCAACATAAATTAATTCATAATGCAAAAATTGGGCTATATATTTTGCCCAGAAACCACATATCCATGCAAAGCTAGCAAAATAAGAATTACTTTTTTCTGAGCTATATTCCATTTACTATGCATTTTCTAAGTTTCAGCAACATCATGAAATAAATATATTTATACAGAAAAGTTGAACAAACATGACATGCAAGGGTACCAGGTTGTAGATCTTGAATTATAGAACATGTCAAGTTTTATTTCATCATTTTTAGATCCCAAGATATGGATTAAATACGTTTTAAACATTTTCTGAAAACGTTTATAAACAAAAATAGACTCAAAACGCTAGGCGCACCCTAAACCTATTCCTCAGAGGCGCTGACAGGCGGGACCTACGGGTCAGCTGACCTCACCCATCAGACAAACAGGGTGTCTGCGGCCATGGACCGGCCGGGATCTCGCCGGCGCCGAGGTTTCTGGCGAGTCCAAGGACACCTACGGCGTCCTGACTGCGAGACAAATCTAACCGTACCCATTGCACTGCCTATTGCGCACCGGAACTAGCTCGCCCTCGAGCATGGCGAACGCGGCTGCGCTGCTCACCACGGCCTGGCCAGCTCCGCGTGGTAGAACATGAACTGAGCCGGGAAAGACGCGCGAGGTCAAGGCGAAGCTAACGCGCTTGGAATCACGGCCAATGGCGGAGAGAAGAGGGAGAGCCATATGAGCCGAGAGATCACCGGAGCTCCGACTCACTCCGGTGAGCTCTTACGGCTGAGCTGGGCTTACCGAATGGGATTGAGCTTGCACGTGGGGTGTGGGGAGGTGAGGTGGGGTCGTTGGTGACCGCGGATCCAGAGGAGGAGGTCGGAGCTGCGAAGCAGACGAGCTCCGAGCATCGGAGGCAATGGCGGACGGCGGTGCGGGCTGCTGCTGCTGCGAGCGAGAGAGAGAGAGCGAGAGAGGGAGAGCTGACGGGCACAAATGGGAGAGGAGGGAGAGGCGGGAGCGGCCGGGGCACCTAGTGGCCGACTAGGGCACGTCCAAATCGGCGCATGGCCGCCACGCGGCGGTAGAGCTCTGCCGGCTCGCCACGGCGGCACGGCGCGGCCGGCAGTTGCGCGCGCGGGCGCGGGCGTGGGGAGGGAGAAGGGTGCGCTCGCGGGCAAGGCTGGCTTTGGCCAGCGGGCCAGAAGCGAGGCGGCGGCCTACTGGCTCCCCTGTTCCCTTTTCTATTTCTTTAATTCTTTTCTAAATCATTTTCCGAGCACTTTCTGACTTATTTAAAAGCTTTTTCAAACTTGGCCCCTAAAACAAAAGTTGTCCAAAATAAATAGCTCTACAACTTTGCATTAAAGTGTAACCCCAAATTCCAAATAGAATTGGAATTACAATTTAAACTAGCTCTAGGTTTTAATTAAATCCATTTTGGGAAATTTTGTATAAAATACAATTTCTCAATTTCTAGAGCTCCAAAAATTTCACAAAATTATTCTTAATTCTTCTAAACATAATTCAACTTACTTTGGTCAACACAAGTATTTTTGAAGTAAGCATAATATTTTGTCATATTTAAATTAATTTAAATCAAGCACATAAAATCAAACTTTAAATGCTATTATGCTAATATGATGTTATGCTCATACCCATGCTTGATGAGAATGCTTATGGGTAGTTTATGAGACTAAGTGCATGCTTAACACCTAGGGTGTTATAAAAGACACTGCTCTTACTCTATTAAAGAAAGAAAATGAGAAGTGCAATGCAAAGGCCAAAAACCACATCTTTGGAGGTCTTTGCAAAGAGGTGTTCAACCGTGTGCGGAACAACAAAACCACCCATGAACTATAGAAGGAACTTTTTGTGCTCCATGAGGGATCGAAGAGTGAGCGTGAGGAGCGCTTTCATCTTATCATGAACAAGCTTAATACATTTGAGATGCTTCCCAAAGAAAATGCTAATAAAATGTATTCTTGCTAGAATGCATTGTAGAGGAGCTCAATGGACTTGGGCTCAATTAAATGAGTCCGGCGGATGTGGCGAGAAAGATACTATGTGTCCTCCCCATTGAGAAATATGGGCACATAGTTACCGTGCTTCACCAAGGAGATCTCTCAACCGCCACACAAACATCCATCTTGGAGAAGATCAATGCTCATGAGATGTACATGCACATAAACCCCCAAGATAGTTCCTCATCGGCCAAGAAAGAGAAGGACTTGGCCCCCAAGGCTTCTCACAAGGGCAAGTCAAAGAATATTGAAGTTGAGTCATCAACTTCAAGTGTTGATGATGCTTCCATTGGCCTCATGTTGAGAAGAACAACCAAGATGTTGAAGAAGCTCAACAAGAATAGAGTCAACTTTGACTTCAAGAATAAGAAGTTCTACATAAGTAGCAAGAGGAAGCCCATCTCCGAGATTGATTGCTACAATTGTGGTGAACTTTGCCATCTTACTCATCAATGTCCTAAACACAAGAAGGACAAGTACAATAAGAAGAACAAAGAGCAAGATGACTTAAGTGATGATGAGAAGAGCAACAAGAAGGCATTCAAGAAGAGAGGTGGCAAGAAGAAGGAGTACCACAAGATGAAGAATGGCAAGGCTTCCATTGTTGGTGATTGGCTCACCAACAATGAAAGCTCAAGTGGTGACACCTCCGGTAATGAAATTGATGATGAGAAGGTTGCCGCCATTGCCATTGATGCTCTATTTCCATCATCCTCTCCACCATCTTCATCCTCTACACACCTATGCCTCATGGCTAAGGGTGACCAAAAGGTACAAAGTGAGGATTAGAATAGTTGGAGTGAAAGTGAATTTGAGTCACCTTTTTATGATGAACTTATGCAATTGCTTAACAAATATACTAAAATCATAAGAAAGGCTAGAAATGAAAATGATAAGCTAGAGAATGAAAATGAATCTCTTCTTGAAAGCTTGAATCTAGTGATGAGCTTAGAGACCAAACTGAGATCATGACCACTAAGCTCAAGGAGCTCAAACTCTCTATAAAAGAGCTCAAAGATAAACATGGTAAAGTTGAGAGTGTGCATGATGAGCTTATTACTAGACATAGAGCTTTGAAGGAAGAGTTCACCACTCTAAAAGCAAACAATGACAATCTTAAACTAGCTTATGATCTTGCTATTAGTGAAACACATGTTGCTACTAACCATGTTGCTAAGCTTGATCTAGCCACACCTTGTGATGACTTACTTGTGGAGAGCATTAGCAAATGTGTTGGTTGCAAAGGCAAGAATGTGGTAGTGACCGAGAGTTATGAGGACACTATCATGATCAAAAAGGAAAATGCAAAGATCAAGTGTGAGAATGAGAAGCTCAAGAAAGAGTTGCAAGTGTAAGCCAAGCACAACACCGTAGTGATTGAGTCACTTGATCAAGACAAGAAGCTTGCTTATGAGAACAAATTGCTCAAATAAGAAAATCAATATCTCAAGCTCGGTTTGTTATATGACAAGCAAGAAGAAGATGAGTCTTTCATCTTAGAAGAGTTAGAAAGCAAGAATGACCCAATCATCAAGAGACTAACTGATAGGTTACCAATATGAATCGGTACAAGGGTGGCCCGATCTTCACGACAGTAGATCAAAAGAACAAGGATAACTTGCTGCGAACAGCAGGTCACTAGCTTTATACCTGAGAAAGGTTGGATGCAACCAAGCGACGGAGAGAGAGGCACCGAAACCACGAAGACTTCGACTCGATCTCCGAACGACCGCAGAACCACAATCCGGAACTAATCCACACAACACGGCGCAGCCAAACGGAAGCCGTAGAGCACGAAGTAGGGGAACCCAAAGGATCCACTTCACAAGTTCAAGAAGAATAAGGAAGAACAAAGGTTGGGTAAGGCACTTAGCAGCGCGGCTGCAATATCATGTAGTTTATCAAATGATCAAAGGTTGTTGATAGCTTAGAGGTAGGGGATATTTATACTAGGAACAATCCTACTAGATAGGTATGAAAACGAAATAGAGTTTCTAATGGAAGGCAATGTGTAAGGTCCCCTCGCAATGGATTCCCGAACTGGCTTCGCGTGACTGTTGGCCTCCAGAGCAGTTTCCAAGAAACTGACCATAACTTTTTATTGGGAATTCCAAATGACGAACCGTTTCTTTGGTGTGAAACTAGACTCCAAGAGCGTTCCAGCAATGTATACCATGCACCACGAAACGTTGTAGATTGGTACAGTTTTGCACGGCAAGTTGTACCAACTTTCTGTCACGACAGACTATTGACCTTCTGAGCAGTCTGTACTAATTCTGGTCTGCAGGCAATATGGAGTATCCAAACTGGTCGCCACTAGATTCATTGGAAAGTAGACTCGACAAGCTTTCCAACAAGTCCACATGGGCCTTCATAGCTTTTTTTATTAAAAAGTTATGAAGATTTCTTTGCACTGGTCTGTTTTTGACTTCCACTGGTCCGTTTTTGACGTGTCTTCTAGGACTTGCACTGGTTCGTTCTTCAGGGTCCGATTCATCCTTCTCTTCTTCTATATACCTGAGTACAATCAAGGTAGAACACTTAGTTAGTATATAATTCTCATTATTGTTAAAATGAATCTCACAAAGTAGCGCGTGGACTTCTTGTTGTACCTTCTTTGCACGACTACGTGTAACCGGTCCATCAATGACTTAGGCTGGTGTCGGTGTAGGTAAAACTTGAGTGGTTGTAGCTCGACTTCGAGCTTGTGACATCTTGCTTACTGGCATGGTCATATCATCCTCCCCTTCTTGAAAAGGAGTCGTCCTCGACTCTAACTCTTCTGATCCAAAGAGTTGTGCTAGGACATCGGTTTATAATGTTGTGATAACATCGCAATCTTCTTATTCCACGATAGCAAGGTGTTTGAATCTATAATCATATAAACCAAGTAGTAGCCTTGAATGTGGAAACCTAAATGATTTGGAATTATGTTTAGCTTTCACCTTGAGTGTATACTTGAATGTTGATTGCCTTGGTATGGTCACATCATCCTCCCTCCCTTCAAGAAAAGTCGTCCATGACTTTTGTTTACCTGAAAACAGCTTAGACAAAATAGAGGGTGGATGTACTTGATAATTCCAATAATCATTCCATTTTTTTTGTTCATTTGTTCCATTATGAATTATTTTTGCATTATTTCCTTTTTCCTTGTAAGAAACATTCTCTCAACTTTGGTGAACCTGCAAACAGTTTAGAGGATGGGAGCACAAAAATTTCTTCCAATCCAATCATTTGATTCATGTTATCATGTTTTATCTTTAGAAGATCAAACTTTTTATCAAATGGATGTTGAGAACTAATGTTATTCCAAAAATTATTGTGGCAGCAAAATTTATTCAAGGGTTTAGAAGTATAGTTTTTAAACTCAATGCTCCAAGGTGTGGATGAACAACTTTTCGGTGTATAGGCTTTGCTTTACACAAGATTTCTAACTTTAAATGGATTGTACGAACATGCTGACAACATGAATTGATCGAAACCATAAGCACAAGCATTTGATGCATCTTAAAAGATTTCTCACTTTGTTTATCTCTCAACATATTTGAGTCTAAATCAGCAAGCTTGTTATATGTTACACAAATTGCATGAACCTGGAAGGTATCTACAACATGTTCTCCAATCAAGACAAATGTAAACTGGAAGCTATGAGTAGTATTCATCGAACTCAAAGATGTTATGTTAGAAATTTTCTCAAGCATTAGCTCAATATTGATAGGCATGTTAAGCATAGTATAACACAAACATTCAAGAGGAGATATCCTTGTAAACAAATCAGCACAAGCAATCGACTGGATGAGGTATTGTTTGTTGTTCTACGAAGTGTTGCAAGGATCATTCAAAGCACAAAGACTCTCATCGAAAAGAAATTCAGCACTTGTATCAACATGAGTTCCAGTTAAATCAGCACAAATGTTTTGGTTATGTTTTATTGCTGAAACAGTGATATCACAAGTACTCAGTATGCGTTGAACAATCAGATCTGATTTATTTTTCATGTATTCTAAATCCAATGATTCTACATGTACCAAGGTTTGAATCTCTGAATATTTACCTTCATTATTAATCTTAGATGGTTTTGATGAATTAACTAAAGGGTTGAGAAATGTGCAGCCATCTCTAAGATGTATGAGTATTGAAACATAATGCATTGTATCACACATGTGAATGCAAATCATCATGTACATGAACCATATCAAACCATAGAAAAGATCATGTATGATTGAACTTTGGTTATCAACTTGCAAAATTTCAGCACACTGGTGAACATGTGAAATAATCAAATCAGTGCAAATATTTCGTGTATGGTTAATCCCGTTTAAACCATGTGTATTATCATAATTACATGCCATTTTATTTTGCAAACTCAAATCTGATTTATTTTCAATAACTTTTAGACTTTTTGGTGGTGCAAGCACCAACGATTGTGTAACAGAACCGACCAAATTATAAGAGATTAAGCCTAATAGTGACCATTTGCATAGTCAAACCATCGAGCTTAAGCCCATATAATCACGGTAGTCCGTGAAATCTCGAAGGATTTCAAACCACATATCGTACATACAGCCAAGATCGTAATAAGTTTAGCGGTCGCCATCCACAAATACATCCAGATTACAACATTCATAAAATACATCGTAGTTCTTAAAGTTATTACAAACCAAGTTCACAAGTAGCGGAAGCTTCATAGTTCGAAAATACAACACACACACTTAGTCTGATACAGTGCCATAATTCGGTCATTCCCACAAAAGCAAAAGAGAAGACGGAGTGACCATCGCCCTTGGTCTAGTCATCACCCATGGCTGGGTACAGACAGAGGATGCAATAACCATAGTACATTTTACCATCTGCAAAACAACATGGGAATAGAACCCTGAATACGAGAATGTACTCAGCTAGACTTACCCGTCATAAATTAAAATAAAGACTCTTCAAGGATCATGACGGCTATATAGTGGGGTAGCTGACAACCTTTTTGCATAACGGCAAGATGCTATTAACCTGCCCTACATAAAACTTTCTCTTTTAATTTGCTCAAGTTGACAGTATCATTACCTATCATCTAGGTTTGCACCTGCAGTATTACAATCAAGTGTACAATATGATGGTACCTCATCATAGCATTCATGAAACCATTTATCGTTATAACCCAAGTGTTCCATAGTCCTTACTACGAGGACAGGGCTCATGTCAAGTGCTCACTATCCAGGAGCGATGGCGATTCGAATCGATTTCTAACCAGCTGGCGAGGTATTCCCCACACAAACCACACTCACTGATCAAGTGAGCTACAGATCACCGTATTGCACTATCCAGGACCAATTCGCGGGTTCGACAGGCACCGCCCGTACCCGAGGACCGTTCCGGCGACCGAGGTATCCAAGGTATACCAAGGTTGCGCGCCGCGCCCTCGTCGTTCTCCTCAACCATCACCAATACAGCGCGTACATCGGGCCGACTCCCAGCCCGGATAGTGCTCAGGCTTCACGGTCGGAACGACTTATCCTTCCAGCTAAATGTGGGGCATGCGTTCAACATGACAAGAGGGCCGTCAACGATCGGTCCTTAATTGACACAGGCAGGGGCACTACAGTCAACCCACCATAAGACCCTGCCCGGTCTCCAATTCCATTCCACACTTGAATATTCTTTTCCCAAAGCAATCACTGCTTCATTAAGTAGGTATCCACCTATATCTCGCAGGTGACAGGAAATCACCCAACTTCTACCGGACTGAGCAAGCTAAGCATAGACTCCGCACCTATCTATATAGGAAAAGGTAGATAAACGAGGGGGTGATATCAAGGAGTATCAATGCATCAACGGTATCAATCAACTCCTATTACTTACATGCAATATAACCGAACAAGCATAATATAACATATAAGTTAGCGAGAATAGGGAGGCTTAGAATGCTCCGGGGCTTGCCTTTCTCAAACGTGCTGGGGCGGTGATCCGGACACTCCTGTAGCTCCTCTCCGGGTTATGATGCTTCCAGAGGTTCCTGCTCCTGACTCTCCTCTAGCCCCTCGGGTCCCACCTCGTTCTCCTGCGAGCCTGTATGATGCATGTATGCTCATGAGTGGAGTGCGGGATATCCGAGTGGATGCTTGTATGAGAAGGTACCAAATGATCATGACATGATGCATAGGTGATTCACTTGGTCATGCTCATTACAAGGTAGTCAACATCATGCAAGAACAGACAATTAAATTAAACATCTATTGCATTCTCTTATACCAATTGTTTTCAAGTGTAACCAGCAACCCACATGATGCTTCAAAATACACCAAACCCCTTTTTATTCTATTTAACCCATATATAACAATTCATAATTTTCTTTATTCATTTCTAGGCCCATCAAAATTTGCATGCAGTTCTGTTCATCTATAAACCCCACAAAAATTACAGGAGCCTTCCAGTCAAGCATAAAGTCTACTATAAATTTTTCATAATTTTTGGATACTTATTTTAAGCTACAAAAATCACAAGATTAATTAATAAGGGCAATTATAATTACTCTAGTGTGGTATAAGTGTCAAACAGCAGATTTCATATTTTTACAATTTGTCCAATATCATAAGAAACATGCACAAAAATTTCTAGATTAATTGCATGATCCAAATTTTTATTAAAAATCATAAACCACTGCCATGCAAGCATTTAAATCACTATAAATTCATATATACACCAAATAATGTGTAGCAATATTTTCCCAGTGAGTTAACCTACATGCAGAGTCAACTAATCGAGTTTCACATTTTCTAAGCCATATTTTAATTACTATGCATTTTCTAAGTTTAGCAAAAGCATGGATTAATTATTTCTGTCCAGAAAAATTGTTCAAACATGACATGCAATTACACCATGCTATAGATCTGGAATTATGGAGTACACCAAAATTTATCTCATCAAATTTGGAGTTGTAGAACTCAAGATATGGATTTTACAATGCTTAAATCGATTTCTGGAAATCATTTTCTCAAAATCAAATCGAAATCGGGATCAAAAATGCTAAAGACACCCAGATCTACACCCAACACGGTCCCCCCTGTGACTGACAGTGGGCCTCTGACCCCACTGGTCAGCGAGACCGAGAGGGATGACACCTCCGACGAGCAGATCTCGCCGGCAGTGAGGTTCCCGGCCACGGGGTGAGCACCATCGTGCTCCCCGCAGCGAGGCGCACCCAGCGGTACCCTCGGTTTGGCCGGAGGATGGCCGGAGCACCTCCGACGAGCATGCATGGCGGCACGGCGGCGCTGCTCGCCGTGGCCGGGCTGCTCCGGTGCGGTAGAACACGCGCAAAGGCTCCTCCGAGCTTCCCCACCGCACTACGGATCTAACGCGCCAAAAAGCAAGCGAAACAAGGCAGAAACAAGCGAGGTTCGACACGGCGGAGTTCTCCGGTGAGGTCGGAGCAACTCCGACGAGCGATTCACGGCGTTCGACGGGTTCTCACCTCGGTAGAGCGTTCGCAGAAGCTTACCGAGACGACGGCGAGTGTGCTGGTGGTTTTGGCGTCGAGATTGGGGCACTCGAGTGGCCGGCGGTGAGCAGCGGAGCTGCTCCGACGATGGCACTGCGGCGGAGCTCCTACAGCTTCAGTTGCGCTCGCGAGTGGAGGGAGGAGGGAGAGGGGCGCGGGCGACAGGGCGAATGGAGCGGCGTGGGAGCCCGGGCCAGCGTCCCGACCAGGTGAAGCCGGTCGGCCGCGGCGCGCTCCTCGCCGGCGTACGGCCGCCACGTGGCCGACGCTGGCTGGGACGAGGCGGGCGTCCGCGCGCTGGAGAGAGGGGGAGGGGGAAGCAGGCCGGGCTGCGGTCTAGGCCGAGAGGGAGGCGGGGTTGGCCCGGCAGCTCCTGCCCCTTTTCTATTTTTTTTGAATTTCTTTTCTCCAATTCTTTTCTAAATTCCTTTGGACCATTATAAAATCATTTCCAGCTTTTGCCCCCAAAAACAAAGTTGTTCCAAAACAAAAACTCTACAACTTTGTTTTAATAAGCAAGACCAAATTCTCAATAGAATTTGAATTACAGATCAAAACTAGTTCTAGGTTTTCAAATAAATTCATTTTGGGGATTTTTGTATAAATTCCATTTCTCAAATTCTGTTGCTCCAAAATTTGCACAAAAATATTCTTAAATCTTCTTACACATAAATCAACCTAACTTGAATATTTCACAATTTTAGAAGCAAGCATCATATTTTTAGTATATTTAAAGCACATGAAATAAAGCACATAAAATCATGTTTTGGGATGAATGACATGCTCATGATGCTATGCTTGATGAGAATGCTCATGCATTGCTTTGGTAAGGCTAAGTGCATGCTTAACACCTAGGGTGTTACAGATTGCACCTCTGAAATCTTACCGTTATCCATGTCATGGTTCAGGTTTTGGGCAACACACAATGGGTTTAGTTGAATGGCTACCTTCTAATTTCTCTCAACAAGTATGGTGTTGTCTTGAGCATCCATCTCTTCCCTATTCTCATCACCAACTTGCACATTTGGAAAGACAAAACTAGAAGTAGAGATGAGAGTGTTAGTTTCAAAGATATCCTCACTTGGCCTGCATTCTATATATATCTATTTTTCTGTGGTGTATCCCTCACACTCTCATTGTTGACACTCTCAACCTTATAGTGGGTGGAATCACTCAACTCTCCTTTGTCTTCACTCTCTCTCATTTTGGCAGTGTGGCTCTCATTCTCACATAGGTTTTGATGCACAATTACTTCAACGTCTTGTGAAGCCACATATGCATGTGTATCGTTGTCACTGACAATCACTTGTTCTTCCTCATCGAAGATTGGGGGCTGATCATAATTCACAACATCATTTTCTTCATGAACCTGCATCGCAAAAGGAACAAGAATAGAAGGTATTATGATGTTAGAAGTAAATAATTCCTCACATGATTCATCTCTTTTTTCTCTCAATTTTTGTGGATCACTCTCACATAGAGTTTTGTGGCTCTCCTCAAATATTGTGGAATCTCTCATCTTCTTATTTTGAACTCTCCCACTGAATTTTGGTTGGTGCAAGCGCACAGATTAATACCGATGTAGCATTTTAACCGGGAAGTATTCCAGGTATCGTTATTTATATTTTTACCACTGGGAAGGGATTAGAAATCATCACTAATGATTACAGAATAGAATATGAGATTGAGCATCTATCATTGCATGTATAATTGAGAACATTATATCTAACTCTTCATACAGGGATAAGTGTCACATAAAGGATATATGAAATAATAATAGTGACAAGGATAACTAATCTGATCTAGCCACATAATAAATATGATAAGCACCTCCATTAGATACTCTAGAAAGTCATTAGCATGGTATTAGAACGAACTACAAGAATATTCCCTAAGTTATTCTTAACTATATTGTCTAGCATTATCATAGTTAGTGCAAGCGTACTTAGCAATCATTGTGAGACATGACTACACCCATGCATAGTGATATTAGCAAGAAATATGAGAAACATAGCAATCACACCCCTGTAATAATGTTGCTCTGCCAGCCCAATACACGAGAGCGGGACTATATAAGAATCAATGAAGCTGTCACTATCACGAACCAGCCCACGATCTGGCATATTGGGTACAATCGCAGATAAATACGGTATAAGCACCACGCCTACACAATATCTATCATTTACCCATGGATCCGATGGATAAGCGCTATACGATCCTAAGCATGTATATAGATCCAATCTAACTAAGCCAAGTACATAACTATGATAAACTAAGAACAATATAATCTTGAATATAAGCAAGTAGAGCAAAGTCGTAAGCAATATATTGAAGTAGTCATATTCATAATATTGAAGAACAAAGATAATTAGAAAGCAATTAGAAGCACAATTAGAGAATTACCAAGAATCCTCTTGACAGATCCGGAAACCAATCGAAGATTGACTCCTTCTAGTTCTAATCCTATGTAGCTATGCTAATCTAGATATCTAATTGATGTGGTGGCTCTAATCTTGATCAGAGGCTTCTTCTCCCTTGATGGAACAATGAATTAGGGTTGAGAGGCTCTCTCCTCTAGGGGCCAGGGGGTCTGGTTTTATAGTCCCTCCAAGTGAATATGGGCCCTTGGATCAAACCAACATAGATTGTATGGTTTAGATTCATCCTTTAGGTCGGTGGAGATCTTCCGCAAAGCAGAGTCCTGATTGGACACAGGAGGTGGGCGGGCGCCCAGTAGGACAGGGCGGGCGCCCTGCCTCTGGCCCCGTTTCGCCTCCGCTTCGGTCTCGTGGCTTCTGGAGTCTTCTAGATGTAAGATAATTGCGCAGCATGTTAATATCTTTACGTAATCCCGACGTGTGGGCCTTTCTTCCGTATTTCCTGATAACCCCCTGCAGAAATAGACAAACACCAAAACTCGTGGAATTCTGTCAGATAAAACCCTAAGTCTGGATGTTGATTTCATTTGGATCCGTTTCTTTATTTATTTGATAATTAAATTTGATACTTAAGGACCGTCAACAAACTCCCCTAAGCTTACCTCTTGCTCGTCCCTGAGCAAGGATAGACTTAGCTATGGATCATAAGTTGTTGCAATATCTTTAAAAATTTGACGGTACACATGCTTTTAAATAAGATCTCATCTCTAAGTTAGAGTAAACTGTCAAGACTTAAAACTTACTTACTTTACCTTCACCATGGGACTTGTAACTGTCACTTCTGTCTTGAGTGGTTAAAAGATAGAACAGTCTAGTCAAGTGCCATGTCTCTTATTCTTGATCAGCTATAGCTCTGAGGTTTTTGCAGATTTTCAAATAAAACTCAGAGATTCCTTGTATGATTCTCTCAGGTCTCTCTTTTGTGGTATTTTTGGATCCTTTCCAAGGCAGTGATGGTATATGCCTTCTCTCAAGATATGTGGTATTTGTGGTATGAGGCATAGTGACATTGCCCTCTCTCTCACCCTACTCTAATAAGGCTTTAATATCTGGAGCTCATAGGTGGGAGAAAAAGTATACATACTTACAAGACATTTATTGCATAGTCAAACCATGGATCCAAAGTAACAAGTCAATAAGTTTAATCAAGATGTGCATGTGTGGCGAATGAATGGTGTATGGTGATGATGGTGATAACAATGGTGAAAACAATGGAGGTGGAAATCTAATTCTACTTTGCTTTTTTGAGGGGTTACATACCTTCCTTGCTTTTTGAAACTTTATGAGGAGAATGAGATTCTCTATCTTTTTCTTGTCTCTCAGGTGGGTATCTTGTACCCCTAATTCTACTGTCGGACACTTGTCCATTTTTACCTCTCGTCTCACTTTTTCTTTTCTTTCGAGGTTCCGAACACTTGCTCCTTTTTATTTCCTCGTATCTCTCTCTTTTTTTTCAGAGCATTCATCTCTTGAGATAATATAGCAAGTGGTAGTAACAAGATAACTTGAGCATTTATTTCATAAGGGGAAAACAGAAATATTTTTGGTTATTCTCTCCCGGATTAGGAGTAGAATATTTTTGGGTAATTTTGGAGATGGAATGGGTGGATATATGTGGATGGTACTTCCGGAGTAGAAGTAGCATATATGAGTGAACATGCAAGTGAAATCTTGATTTAACCACATGACAAGCTCCTAAGGGTCTACACAGCTTGACCACACTCAATGCTCATAAGCAGTAAATAATAAATGTGTGGCTCAAAGTCTAGCAAGCATGTATATATGGCTGTGGTAGGAATTTAAACTCTCATCATACAGGAACTCATCATGCAACATTTTAAAGATTTTCAAAGATAAAATTCTCCAGAATTCTAGCATCTCTAGGAACAGATAAACAGCAGCTCAACCTTCCCATATCATATCTGTTAACAACTTAGACTTCAGATCAAGTTTTCATCCCACAAGTTTAGGTCTAGAGCAAGCTTTAAATTATAACAGTTATATCTAAACTTGAGAGAGAACTTAAAATTTGCAAATTAGGCAGAGCAACTATTTATCATATCCATGCTTAAGTTTTATTTAGATACAGATTAGCATAGCCACTTTATTTATTTATTAAACACACTAAGCAAAAGACATATAAGCATAAAATCTTTATTTGGTTTTTTCATAGTTTATGTATTTTAATATTCTAAAATAATATAAGTATAAAGATAGATAGAAATACTTATCAAGATAAATGGGGGTGCTCTCCCCCAAGCTGAATTTTGACGTAATTTCTCTGGACGTAGCTAGCAGGTGGCAGAGGTGTATTTGAAAGTCGGCAGCATTCTGACAGCGATTAGAATGTCCTCCGTCTGCTAGTCTTCTTAAATTCTGTGGAGCTCAAATAGACAACAAAGCTTGTGGAACTGATTAAGTGTTAGCATAAATATCTAGCCTTTATCGTGTTGAGACTCCTTAATAAATATTACTCCCTATTTTTATATATATATTTTTTGTTTTTATAAAGCAGAAAAAATATTTATTTTATTTTTATGCCACCACACTGAATGTACTTATGGGTTTTATGCCACTCGTCTACTCACATGGGGCTTACAGTTTTTTCACATTTTTATTTTCTTTTTAAGATAGTATGAACATGATTAATTAAGTAAACTATTTGAAATAATTGAAAGGGAAAGGATAACTACCAAGTTTACCTCTTGGCAAGGCGTTCGGTGTTTTTAAGTCCTCCGAACGGGACTCTCCAATTTCTTAATCGTCCTGAGGTTCGTTGGGTGGCGTAGTCCGTACTTCCGGCAGCGCCTCCTCTTCATGTATAGTTATCTTCATTTTCCATACCTGACTCGGTGCTTCAATCTCCTCTGGATAATTCTGTTTAAACTCAACGTCTTCTGATCTTACAACTTCTCCTTCATAGTCTGCCCATCCGTCCTTGATGATCTGCCTCCTCTGGTTGCGGTTGCATCTCTTTCTGACCTGCTTAGATTCTTCAATGATATAGTTAGGGTCAGTAAAATAATGGCGTACCTTCTCTGAGGGGAAATGCATATGGACTTCTCCGGTTCCAATGTAGATAATTGCTTTAACGGTGCTGAGGAACGGTCTTCCAAGGATGATGGGTGGATCATACTCGTCTTCTCCCATGTCAACAACTTGAAAGTCTGTGTAGACAAAGTAATCGTCTATTTTGACTGGGACATCAGTTACTATTCCTTTAACTTCTCGAAATGTCTCATCTGCCATCTGGAGCTGAATGTATGTTGGTCTTAGTGGCATGGTCCCGAACAAGAGCCGATAGGTGACTACGGCCATTATGTTGACGCCCGATCCGGTGTCGCAAAACGTCTTGTAGAAGTTGTATCCATTTATGGAGCAGTAAATGCTTGGCATTCCTGGGTCGTCCTTCTTGGTCAAAAATGGTGACTTAAGTTGATGATCTTGGCCTCCATGGACTACAGTGACCATCTTAGCTGACTCGGTCCATACTTGCTTGTTCCTGTTTCTCCTGTTGGTCCTCTTCCTTGATTTACGTCTGGATTGATCTTGAATTTGTGTAGTCTTGTTCTTGAAGAAAAATGTTTCCTTCCTCCCTTTGACGTAGAAACTGATCTTGGCAGCACTAGCGTAGATGATAGCTCCCGTGGTGTTCAAGAATGGCCTCCCTAGGATGATAGGTGCTCTCTCATCATTTTCGGTCTCTACCACTACGAAGTCTGCTGGGGCATATAAGGTACCAACTCGGACACAAAGGTTCTTCACTATTCCTTTTGGAAAAGTTATCGTCTGATCTGCAAACTGCAAACACATGGTTGTTTCTAGTAAAGGATATGTAAAGAATTTTTCATAGAGTACCCTGGGTATAATGTTGACACTAGAGGCAAAGTCGCAGAGTGCTTCTGGAACGTCCACCATGCCGATGGAGATCGGGATGACGGGGCGTCCTGGATCGCCTCTCTTGACCGGCAGAAGGTCAGTAGAGAATTCATTGACGGGGTTACTCCAATTACCTGCATCAAACATGTCTACAAGATTTGCAGATTCTAATCCTTCCGGTTGTGATGGTATACCGGGGTTAGTAGTACGAACAGCAGCAGCTATTTGATTTAACTGAGATTCAATCATTTTATTAAAGCTAATTTGATTCTTGATGGCAGTAGAGAAATTATCCATTCTATTATTTATATTTTCTAGCATTTTATAATTAGATGCCAATTTCTTAGATAGGTTATCCATTAGTTTTCCTTGATTAGACACTAACTCTCTCAAAGGTGGAAAATTATTATTGTTGTTGTAAGAATTGTTACCTTGATAATTACCTGAGTAGTTAGGCCTCTGTTGATTCCAACCTTGATTTTGTTGAGGACAGTTGTAGTAGTAGTTGTTGTTGTTGATGTAGTTTACATCCTCAAGTATCTCAGGGCAGTGGTTGCCTGAGTGTCCAGTGTCTCCACACTCCTCACAAGTCATGTGAGAGTCGTAGATGTGCATAACTTCCTTCTTGTCTCCAGCTCTATCGTCGAGCTTCTTCATGAGCAGGTCTAGCTTTGCAGACAGTATGTCTACCTCCTTCAGCTGATGCATTCCTCCACCTCTCTTGCGTGTCTGGGTCCTCTCTTCATTCCAGCTTTGATTGGACGCCATCTTCTCCACAAGAGCTGTGGCTTGTGGTATAGTAAGTGATAAGAATGCTCCTCCAGCTGCAGCATCCATGGTCTCTCGGGCACTGTTGCCGAGTCCATGATAGAATGTCTGCATCAATAGCCAACTCTCCATTCCATGATGGGGACATTCTAGGATGTAGTCTTGAAAGCGCTCCCATGATTCTGGAACAGATTCATCATTTTGTTGCTGAAAACTTGTAATCTTCCCACGGAGAGCATTGGTCTTGCCCATGGGAAAGAACTTAGCCAGGAAGTTTGTTGAGCAGAGTACCCACGTAGTATTCTTCTCCTTTGTAGCGTAGAACCACTGCTTCGCTCTTCCTAACAGTGAGAATGGGAAGAGGCGAAGTAGTATAGCGTCTTTGGAAACTCCTTGTGTGGTGAATGTGTTGCAAATCTCCAGGAAGTGTTGTAAATGAGCACTAGCATCTTCGTGAGCCTTCCCACAGAACTGGTTGGATTGCACCATGTTGGTAAGTCTAGGCTTGAGCTCAAAGTTGCCATCGATCTCTGCAGCAGGTCCAGTGCGGATGTTGTCCGTAGTGGGAGCGGAGAACTCGCGGATCGATTTGTTCGCCATGGCTTCGAACTCTGAAGACAAGTTCCGGTGATCTTCTTGATTGGATGAAGCTTCTTCGTGAAGTGTTGATGATCTCTTCTTGAGCTTGGCCCTTGTTGACGGTCCTTAATGCTCACAATTAACCATCAATTAATGATAGAAAAGGATCCAAATGCAACCAACACCTAGAGTTAGGGTTTTATCTGACAGAATTCCACGAGTTTTGGTGTTTGTGTATTTCTGCAGGGGGTTATCAGGAAATATGGAAGAAAGGCCCACACGTCTGGTTTACATAGAGATATTAACGTGTCGCGCAATTTTCTATCATCTAGAAGACTCCAGAAGCCACGGGACCGAAGCGGAGGCCGAGAGGGCTCAGGCACTGGGCGCCCGCCCTAGTCCTGAGGGCGCCCGCCCTCCCCCCTGGACCAATCAGGGTGAAGTTCGGGGATCATGCTCCACCGACCTAAAGGATCAAGGAAAACCGTGTGATCAATGTCGGTTTGATCCGACGGCCCAGATTCACTTGAAGGGACTATAAAACCAGACCCCCCTGGCCCCTGGAGATCATACCTCTTCTACAGAATCAAAGCTAGGGTTTCAATTCTTCATCCAAGTAGAGAGGATCCCTCTAGTTCTTCTAGTTCTAGTTCCTCTAGTTCTAGTTCTAGTTAGTTCTAGTTGTAATCTAGAAAATAGGGAGAGAGAAGAGGAGAGCAGAGGAGGAGGAGCCGGATCTGTCGGATCTTCCTCAACATTGTACTTTTGCAGCATCTGGTTCGTTCTTCATCGTTCTCCAGGTTCTTCAATTCATAACTCCTGAGTTCTCTAATTACTTTTATTTACATACAAGTTATTTATTGGATTCCCGCTTGCATCAAGTGCTCTAATCATTGAAACATTAGAGTAGTAATTAATAGATTAGACGTGGTGTTTAGTCTTGCAATTACCTAGAATTGCACCCAATCCTGCGGATTGTTGTGGTAGCCCTAGGGTAGTGACAGCCCTAACGGTCGACGTATTCCACCTCGTTCGGATCGGTGTTTGTAGGACCGTAGTCGGAGCTTCCTAGCCCCCTTCTCATCTCTTTCTGTGGTTAGTGTTCTGATGTCCCGAAATAAATAATCTTGAAGTAATTCTTGATTCTTAGATCAACTAGAGAACTCTCAGGAAACTTCCTCTCTTCCCACCAAAAATAATTATATAGTTATCCTTGGGCGATCTTGGATCTTAATTAGTACACTCACGTTCTCTGTGGAAAATCGATACTCTGGAATACTCCCGGGTGAAAGCTACATCGGTATCCGTGCGCTTGCGGATTTTTCTGTTTGCGTTTAAAATACCCAACAAGCTTTCTGGCGCCGTTGCCGGGGAACGGTAGCTGTGCTAGTTTCGAACCAAGTCGTCCGTGTATCCTTTTTCTTTTTCTTTTTTTACCACACTCACCTTATCATTTTCACCATACCACATGGATTTCACTCTAAGCATTAATGAGCATGGAAATTATTTCATAGCCACTTCATTTGCTCCATGCTCATATGCAACATCTTTCCAATCCATTGGTTTTTCCAACATCACCACATTCGAGATCTCCAACCCCCTCATTCTTTCTATTTATAAAAACTTTAAAAGGGCGGTTGTCGATGCATATGTCTATAATAAATTTTACAGATCTCGTTGAGTTGATCTTGATATAAGTCAGCATTGGAGAGGAAACCACTTCACTGACATAAACTGATGGTTTCCCAAGGACAAGCTTAGTGTCCTAAAACAAGCACTGATCAGATCATAACATGAGCTTTTAATTATTTGCAACATTACCTTGTGTGTTGAGCATATTAGGATAATTGTAAAAATATTCCTTCGGGTATTCTTGTCACTAACCTTTCTAGGATTGGAGCAAGAAGATCAGATGAATGACAAGCACAAGGTATGTACAACCAATCATCATACAACATTGAATTAAAATCATCCAAACTTGAATTTTGCAAAATTCAAGCTTGGGGGAGTACTTTACATTAAAACATCCTTTGCCATGTTGCTATGTTGGTTGTCCTTACCATTGAGACATGCTCAATTTGTTAAATACTAATCACACTACTTCATCTCCACTTGAGTAGATCTCTATAAATGCTCTCATGCCACCTTTATTTGCTTTAGTATATGTCTAGGTTTGGAGTAGTTTCATTTATCTCTTAATTAAGCATGGTGCTTAGCTAGGAATGATGATCTTACTTCCAAGGGTTTTTAGATTAAGCATGGCGCTTAGGTTAAAATACCCTCCTAAATCAAATTAGACATGGTGTCTAGGTTGATTTTTGAGCCGATAGTATGCTATAGTAGATATTGGATATTTTGTTGGACTAACCCCTGCAGGAAAACTTTCAATATCGACCTGGGAAGTCCTGAGATAAACTCACATTGGAGACAAAGAGAGAGGCACATGAAGTTTAACAATTTATACAAGGAAGGCATAGCTCATAAGAGATGATCCATGGAGGGTGCCACAAACACGATGCACAACCGCTAAGAAAGGAAAGCTTCCACAAGGTGATACTGTACCATCACTCTTCAAGTAAGGTAACATCTTAAAGTACTTGACTATCACTTCTATAAGCTTCTCCTTAGTTCTGGCGTTCACATGAATAAAAGAGACAAACATGTATGATTTACAACTATAGATAACCAACCCAGTCGATTCAATAGGTTTAGTCTTTCCACCTTTATGATTCCACACTCCTAATCATATAAGCTAAAATGTTGCACATTCAATCTTTGGAAGATATAAACAAAAGATAAATATAGATAGATTATCTTTCCATTAGGTTGAGTGATCTGATCTGACAAATGTTTTAAATACTACACTCATAATCTTATTATCCATCAACTTTGTCTTGCTCACTATGCTTGAGGTTAGAGAAGAACAAATACACTTTTGGTTCTGTTGGTGTTTTCCACCAACAGGGCCCATGCACTTGATCTCTGCCTTGTCTCTATGAGTAGGTACACTTTGAGCAAAATATGAAGGACTTTTACAACTCCCAGACTCCACCAAGTGAAGAACATAGATCTCCGAGCACAAACATACTGGAGATACTGGACACTCAGGCAATCACTGCCCTGAGATGCTTGAGGACGTAACTACTGGAGTAACCCTGTTGTGGAAGTAATTACTGACCTTCTACCGGTCAAGAGAGACAACTCAGGACGCCCCGTCATCCCGATCTCCATCGGCATGGTGGACTTCCTAGAAGCACTCTGCGACTTTGGCTCCAGCGTCAACATTATGCCCAAGGAAATATTGAAGAACCTCGGCATCCGAGTTGGTACCTTGTACGCCCCAGCAAACTTTGTGGTGATAGAGACTGGTACTGATGAGAGGGCACCCATTTTAGGGAGGCCATTCCTGAACACCTCGGGAGCTGTCATCTATGCTAGTGCTGCCAAGATCAGTTTCTACATCAAAGGGAGAAATGAGACGTTTTCCTTCAAGAACAAGATTACACAAATCTCAGAGCAATCCCGACATGAACCAAGGAAGAGGATCAACAGGTGGAATAGGAACAAGCAAATGTGGACTGAGTCAGCTAAGATGGTCACTGCAGCTCAAGGAGGTCAAGATCGTCAACTCAAGTCATCTTTCTTGATCAAAAAGGACGACCCAAGTATGCCAAGCATCCAGTGCTCCACTAATGGATATAACTTCCAGAAGATGCTTTGCGACATCGGGTCAGGCGTCAACATAATGGCCGCAGTCACCTATCAGCTCCTATTCGGAACCATGCCCCTAAAACCGACATACATTAAGCTCCAGATGGCAGATCAGACATTCCGAAAGGTTGAAGGAGACCGTTCCTCAGCACTGTTAAAGCAATCATCTACATTGGAACCGGAGAAGTCCACATGCACTTCCCCTCTGAGAAGGTACGCCGCTATTTTACTGACCCTAACTATAAAGTTGAAGACTCTAAGCAGGTCAGGACAAGAAGACGACGACGCAACCGCAACCAGAGGAGGCAAATCATCAAGGACGGATGGGTAGACTATGAAGGAGAAGTTGTAAGGTCTGAAGACATACAACTTGAACAGAATTGTCCTGAGGAGACCGTAGCACCGAGGCAGGTGTAGAGAGAGAACATAGTTATACACGAAGAGCAGGCACCGCCGGAACCACCGACTACGCCATCCAGCGAATCCCAGAATGACTCAGGAAACGGAGAGTCCCGTTCGGATGACTTAAAAACACCGAACGCCTTGCCAAGAGGTAAACTTGGTAGTTATCCTTCTCCTTTCAATTATTTAAAATAGTTTGCTTAGTTAATCAGGTTCACATCATCTTGAAAAGAAAATAAAAATGTTAAAAATAGTAAGCCCCATGTGAGTATGCTCATGGCATAAAACCCATAAGTACATTCACTGTGGTGGCGTAAAAATAAAATAAATATATTCCTGTCCTATAAAAATGAAAATATAAAAATAAATTTATGATCCTACCAAAGAAAGTAATATTTATTGAGGAGGGTCAACATGATAAAGGCTAGATATTTATGCTAACACTTAACCAGTTCCACAAAGCTTTGTTGTCTATTTGAGCTCCACAGAATTCAAGGATCAAAGAAGACTAGCAGACGGAGGATATCCTAATCGCTGTCAGGGTGCTGCCGACATTCAAATACACCTCCGCCACCTGCTAGCTACATCAGAAGAAATTACGTCGAAATCCAGCTTGGGGGAGAGCACCCCCATTTATCCAGCTAAGTGTTCTACTCATGTTTATCCTTTACTCAAATAATAAAAAAGATGCATAATCATAAAAATCCAAATAAAGATTTTGTGCTTATATATATATATATCTTTGCTTAGTTTGCTAAATAAATAAATAAATAAAGTTTGCTGTGAACCCTCATGATAAGCTCTCACATGGAAATCATGAATAGTTGCTCTGCCATGACTAGTTCTCAAAATTGAAATCTCTCTCAAGTTTAGGCATGACTGTTATTAATTAAGATTTGCTCTAAACCTGAACTTGTGGGGAGAGTACTTGATCTAAAGTCTAAGTCGTTAACGGATACGATATGGGAAGGTTGAGCTGCTATTTATCTGTTCCTAGAGATGCTAGAATTCTGGAGAATTTTATCTTTGAAAATCTTTAAAATGTTGCATGATGAGTTCCTGTATGATGAGAGTTTAAATTCCTACCACAGCCATATATACATGCTTGCTAGACTATGAACCATACATTTACTTTACTACTTATGAGCATTGAGTGTGGTCAAGCTGTGTAGACCCTTAGGAGCTTGTCATGTGGTTAAATCAAGATTCACTTGCACGTTCACTCATACATGCTACATCCACATATATCCATCCATTTCCATCTCCGAAACCACCCAAAAATATTCTACTCCTAATCCGGGAGAGAATAGCCAAAAATATTTCTGTTTTTCCCCTGTGAAATAAATGCTCAAGTTATCTTGTTACTACCACTTGCTATATTATCTCATGAGATGAGTGCTCTAAAAAAAAGAAAAAAAAAGAAAAAAAAGAGAAGATGCGAGGAAATAAAAAGGGGCAGGTGCCCGGAACCTCGAAAGAAAAAAAAGAGAGAAAAAAAGTGAGACGAGATGTAAAAATGGACAAGTGTCCGACAGTAAAATTAGGGGTACAAGATACCCACCTGAGAGAAAAGAAAAAGAAAATATAGAGCATCTCATTCTCCTCAAAAAGTTTCAAAAGAGCAAGAAAGGTATGTATCCCCTCAAAAGAGCAAAAGTAGAATTAGACTTTCACCATTATCACCATCATCACCATACACCATTCATTCACCACACATGCACATCTTGATTTGACTTATTGACTTGTTCTTCTGGATCCATGGTTTGACTATGCAATAAATGTCTTGTAAGTATGTATTAGCTGTCTCCCACCTATGAGCTCCAGATTTCAAAAGCCTTATTAGAGTAGGGTGAGAGAGAAGGCAATGCCACTATGCCTTATACCACAAATACCACATACTTTGAGAGAAGTCATACACCATTAATGCCTTGGTAAGGATCCAGAAATACCACAAAAGAGAGACTAGAGAGAGTCATACAAGGAATCTCTGAGTTTTATTTGAAAATCTGCAAAAACTCCAGAGCTATAGCTGATCAAGAATAAGAGACATGGTGCTTGACTAGACCGTTCTATCTTTTAACTACTCAAGACAGAAGTGACGGTTACAAGTCCCATGGTGAAAGGTAAATGAGTAAGTTTTAAGTCTTAACAGTTTACTCTAACCAGAGATGAGATCTTGTTTAAACGCATGTGTATCTTTAAGTTATGAAACCACTGCAGAAACTCTTGAGTTCATTTTTGCTCAGGGACGAGCAAAGGTTAAGCTTGGGGGAGCTTGTTGACGGTCCTTAATGCTCACAATTAACCATCAATTAATCATAGAAAAGGATCCAAATGCAACCAACACCTAGACTTAGGGTTTTATCTGATAGAATTCCACGAGTTTTGGTGTTTGTGTATTTCTGCAGGGGGTTATCAGGAAATATGGAAGAAAGGCCCACACGTCTGGTTTACATAGAGATATTAACGTGTCGTGCAATTTTCTATCATCTAGAAGACTCCAGAAGCCACGGGACCGAAGCGGAGGCCGAGAGGGCTCAGGCACTGGGCGCCCGCCCTAGTCCTGAGGGCGCCCGCCCTCCCCCCTGGACCAATCAGGGTGAAGTTCGGGGATCATGCTCCACCGACCTAAAGGATCAAGGAAAACCGTGCCATCAATGTCGGTTTGATCCGACGGCCCAGATTCACTTGAAGGGACTATAAAACCAGACCCCCCTGGCCCCTGGAGATCATACCTCTTCTATAGAATCAAAGCTAGGGTTTCAATTCTTCATCCAAGTAGAGAGGATCCCTCTAGTTCTTCTAGTTCTAGTTCCTCTAGTTCTAGTTCTAGTTAGTTCTAGTTGTAATCTAGAAAATAGGGAGAGAGAAGAGGAGAGCAGAGGAGGAGGAGCCGGATCTGTCGGATCTTCCTCAACATTGTACTTTTGCAGCATCTGGTTCGTTCTTCATCGTTCTCCAGGTTCTTCAATTCATAACTCCTGAGTTCTCTAATTACTTTTATTTACATTCAAGTTATTTATTGGATTCCCGCTTGCATCAAGTGCTCTAATCTTTGAAACATTAGAGTAGTAATTAATAGATTAGACGTGGTGTTTAGTCTTGCAATTACCTAGAATTGCACCCAATCCTGCGGATTGTTGTGGTAGCCTTAGGGTAGTGACAGCCCTAACGGTCGACGTATTCCACCTCGTTCGGATCGGTGTTTGTAGGACCGTAGTCGGAGCTTCCTAGCCCCCTTCTCATCTCTTTCTGTGGTTAGTGTTCTGATGTCCCGAAATAAATAATCTTGAAGTAATTCTTGATTCTTAGATCAACTAGAGAACTCTCAGGAAACTTCCTCTCTTCCCACCAAAAATAATTATATAGTTATCCTTGGGCGATCTTGGATCTTAATTAGTACACTCACGTTCTCTGTGGAAAATCGATACTCTGGAATACTCCCGGGTGAAAGCTACATCGGTATCCGTGCGCTTGCGGATTTTTCTGTTTGCGTTTAAAATACCCAACAGCCCTCGTCTTCTTGAATAATGCTTCGGGATTGTCAACAAAATTTCCTGAAAGATGTCTTCTATTCATACATTCCCCTGCATAAGATAAAATAGAAAAATATCGGGGTAAAACTGTATGAGAGAATAGATAAGCTCAATCATATTAGTGATGCGAATGATAACTCAAAATCTTTTATTCCATTCCTGATTAGTAATCAACCTTCCCCGGCAACGGCGCCAAAAATGCTTGTTGGGTATTCTTAACATCATTACCAAAAGTAGACTAAGTTCTCTAAATCTAGTAACGGTGCCAAAAATGCCAAACCTATCCCTCACACCACTTAAGCCAAGTTGTCATCCCCAGCATGATATAAGAGACGCGGTATTGAAATATGCAATTGCTCTTCTAAATAAATAATGAATGGGATCTGCAAGCGCACAGATTAATACCGATGTAGCATTTTAACCGGGAAGTATTCCAGGTATCGTTATTTATATTTTTACCACTGGGAAGGGATTAGAAATCATCACTAATGATTACAGTATAGAATATGAGATTGAGCATCTATCATTGCATGTATAATTGAGAACATTATATCTAACTCTTCATACAGGGATAAGTGTCACATAAAAGATATATGAAATAATAATAGTGACAAGGATAACTAATCTGATCTAGCCACATAATAAATATGATAAGCACCTCAATTAGATACTCTAGAAAGTCATTAGCATGGTATTAGAACGAACTACAAGAATATTCCCTAAGTTATTCTTAACTATATAGTCTAGCATTATCATAGTTAGTGCAAGCATACTTAGCAATCATTGTGAGACAAGACTACGCCCATGCATAGTGATATTAGCAAGGAATATGAGAAACATAGCAATCACACCCCTGTAATAATGTTGCTCTGCCAGCCCAATACACGAGAGGGGGACTATATAAGAATCAATGAAGCTGTCACTATCACGAACCACCCCACGATCTTGCATATTGGGTACAATCGCAGATAAATACGGTATAAGCACCACGCCTACACAATATCTATCATTTACCCATGGATCCGATGGATAAGCGCTATACGATCCTAAGCATGTATATAGATCCAATCTAACTAAGCCAAGTACATAACTATGATAAACTAAGAACAATATAATCTTGAATATAAGCAAGTAGAGCAAAGTCATAAGCAATATATTGAAGTAGTCATATTCATAATATTAAAGAACAAAGATAATTAGAAAGCAATTAGAAGCACAATTAGAGAATTACCAAGAATCCTCTTGACAGATCCGGAAACCAATCGAAGATTGACTCCTTCTAGTTCTAATCCTATGTAGCTATGCTAATCTAGATATCTAATTGATGTGGTGGCTCTAATCTTGATCAGAGGCTTCTTCTCCCTTGATGGAACAATGAATTAGGGTTGAGAGGCTCTCTCCTCCAGGGGCCAGGGGGTCTGGTTTTATAGTCCCTCCAAGTGAATATGGGCCCTTGGATCAAACTGACATAGATTGTATGGTTTAGATTCATCCTTTAGGTCGGTGGAGATCTCCCGCAAAGCAGAGTCCTGATTGGACACAGGAGGTGGGCGGGCGCCCAGTAGGACAGGGCGGGCGCCCTGCCTCTGGCCCCGTTTCGCCTCCGCTTCGGTCTCGTGGCTTCTGGAGTCTTCTAGATGTAAGATAAATGCGCAGCACGTTAATATCTTTACGTAATCCCGACGTGTGGGACTTTCTTCCGTATTTCCTGATAACCCCCTGCAGAAATAGACAAACACCAAAACTCGTGGAATTCTGTCAGATAAAACCCTATGTTTGGATGTTGATTTCATTTGGATCCTTTTCTTTATTTATTTGATAATTAAATTTAATACTTAAGGACCGTCAACAAGGCCCTCAGCATATCTTCTAACACTTGATTTAACCGTTCAGTTTGACCTGAGGTCTGGGGATGATACGCGGTGCTTCTTATTAGACTGGTCCCCAAACTCTTATGCATTCGCTCCCAAAAGTGAGCGGTGAACTGTGGTCCTCTATCCGATATGATGGTTTTGAGTATGCCATGTAACTTGACGATCTCTGCGATATAAATATCAGCATACTGAGGAGGTCGATAACGAGTCTTCACAGGAATGAAATGGGCCGATTTGGTCAATCGATCTATGATTACCCAAATCGAGTCATTCCCTTTCCTTGTCGTTGGTAAACCTGTGATAAAGTCCATACTGACCTCTTCCCATTTCCACTCGGGGACAGATAACGGTTGCAACAGACCTGTAGGTTTCATATGGATAGCCTTGACTCGACAACACGTGTCACAACGGGCTACATATGCGACTATTTCTTTCTTCATTTTGGTCCACCAAAAGTGGGGTCTTAGGTCTTGATACATTTTACTACTGCTAGGATGAATAGAAAGCTTAGAGAGATGGGCTTCATCCATGATGCGATTCTTCAATTCTCGATCTTTTGGGACTACTAACCGATGTTGAAACCACAGTACCCCTTTCTCATCAACTCAAAATTGAGTTTTTGGGTCGTCCTTGATCTTCTCTTTGATATGGAAAATACCATTGTCTGTCTTCTGACCTTCAATGACTTGACTCTCGAGTGAACAACTGAGTTGTATGTGACATAAGACCTCAGGATGCATGAGATTGAAACCATCTTCAAACAACGGTTGAACCACTTGATAGTGCGGCTTGCGACTCAATGCATCTGCTACTACATTAGCCGTGCCTAGATGGTAGTGAACTTCCAGATCATAGTCCTTGATTAACTCTAACCAACGTTGTTGTCTTATATTCAGCTCAGACTGAGTGAAGATGTACTTCAAGCTCTTATGATCGGTATAAATATGACACTTATTTCCCAGCAGATAGTGTCTCCAAATCTTCAAAGCGTGCACTACTGCTGCTAACAAGAGATCGTGAGTTGGGTAGTTGACTTCGTGCTTTCTCAACTGTCGTGAAGCATAAGCTATCACTCTGCCATCTTGCATCAACACACACCCCAAGCCACTTTTTGACGCGTCGCAAAACACATCAAAAGGTTTCTCGATATTGGGTTGTGCCAGAACAGGAGCGGTGGTCAGCAACTTTCGCAAGGTGCGGAAGGCTAGCTCACACCCCTCCGTCCAGACAAACTTATGATCTCTTTGTAGCAAACTAGTCATTGGCTTAGCAATCTTGGAGAAGTCAGGTATGAAACGACGATAATACCCGGCCAGACCAAGAAAACTTCTAACTTCCGAGACAGAAGTCGGTGCCTTCCAGTCCATGACTTCTTGCACTTTTGATGGATCCACAGCAATCCCTTCTTCAGACAGAATGTGCCCTAGGAAAGGAACTTTCCTCAGCCAGAATTCACACTTGCTAAACTTGGCGTACAACTGATGCTCTCGCAATCGTGTTAACACAATTCTCAGATGCTCGGTGTGATCTTGCTCATTTTCTGAATAAACCAGAATATCATCGATAAACACTACCACAAACTTATCTAATTCTGGCATAAAGACCGAATTCATCAAATACATGAAGTATGCCAGAGCATTCGTCAACCCAAAGGACATGACAAGATACTCATACAACCCATATCTGGTGGAAAAAGCAGTCTTCGGGATATCTTGTGGACGAATCTTGATTTGGTGATACCTAGACCTCAAATCTATCTTGGAAAACACTTTTGCCTTGGACAACTGATCAAACAAGATATCAATCCTCGGCAAAGGATACTTATTTTTGATTCTCACTGCATTGAGCGGACGATAGTCCACGCACATGCGCAATGACTGATCCTTCTTTTTCACAAACAACGCCGGACAACCCCATTCTGACGAACTTGGCCGGATAAACCCTTTATCCAGTAACTCCTTTAGTTGATTCTTCAACTCAGCGAGTTCATTTGGTGGCATCCGGTACGGCCTTCTAGATATTGGTGCTGTACCTGGTATCAACTCGATTGCAAACTCTACCTCCCTGTCCGGGGGAAGTCTTGGTAATTCCTTAGGAAAAACATCAGGGAACTCACATACCACGGGTATGTGTTCTAGTGGAACCACCTGTACTGCACATGAAAGACTAGCGAAGTCTAACCGTCGGGGTAGCTTGACCTGAAGCACACCTTTCCCCTGCGGGTCTTTGAGGGAAAGAGTTCTATTCCCAGCATCTATAACTGCACCCCAGTCAGTCATCTTATTCATTGCAATGATGACATCCAAAACCAGCCCTGGCATGACCACAAGGTTTACACGAAACCTCCAGCCACTGATATCCAAGGTAACTCCTGTTACTGTTTTATTAGTCAACACATCAGCTCCGGCTGAGCTGATGCGAAAGCCATAACCCAACTCAGTAACTGGCTGGTCATGCTTTTGTGCAAATGCTTGACTCATGAATGAATGCGATGATCCAGAATCAAACAAGACAACTGCAAGATGTTGGTTGACAGGAAACATACCAGCTGTTACCGGTTCTCCTTCCGGAATTTCCTCGATCGAGGTATGATGCACACGAGCTGGATAAGTTGGCTGTTGCCTCTTGGGGTAGGGACATTCCTTAGCAAAGTGTCCCATCTTGTGGCAGTTGTAGCACGGACCCTTGGTCACATTGTTGGTGGCAGGTGCTGCAGCTTGAATCGCCTTTGGCTTGGCAGGAGCTATCGCCACCTTGTACGGCTTCTGCTGCGTTGGATGTCCGGTGTTCCTTCTCTGCGGCGGCCCGAACCTAGCACCTGGGGCAGGAGGACGATACTGCTGTCGCCCTACCACTGGTGCCCTGGACTGGGATGACCCGGCCTCAAAAGCCCTCTTACGTGACTTGGATGCACTCTAGTTGTTGTTATTGTTTTCCTGGGTTAGACAGTCACTAATGTAAGCATTGAAGGTAGCCCTGGCTCCTGTACCCATGGTCTTTAGCATCTTTGGATTCAAGCCTCTCTTGAAACTAGCAATCTTTTTGGCCTCCGAGTTCACGAACTCAGGGGCGTAGCGAGCGAGATTGTTGAAAGCGTGCAGATACTCCTTCACAGATTTCGTCCCCTGAGACAGCCTCATGAACTCCCCAACCTTCATTTCCACCACACCCGGAGGAATATAATTTCCTCGGAACGTGGCGGTGAAGCGGTTCCAGGTAATCGGGGTCCCCTCTGGGTAGGTAGTACGGTGATGAGACCACCAAATCCCAGCGGGTCCCTGCAACTGATGTGCCGCATACTCAGCCTTAAGTTCCTCTGTCATCCGAAGAAGACGAAACTTCTGCTCCATAGTGTTGATCCACTCATCTGCCTCGAGCGGTTCCAAGGCCTCCTTGAAGATTTTTGGCTTGGTATCCATGAAGTCTTTGAATGAACTGTACTGATTGACTTCACGGCCGCCCTGGTAATCCCCACGACGGGTGTTGTCAGCTATGTTACTAGAGCCTCTTCCATGTTGCGCTACATCTGTTCCATGTTGCGTTGGCTCCCCTGAAACTGCACGAAAAACACGTCCGCAGTGTACGGAGGAGGCGGTGGTGGTGGCGGTGTTGGTGCTCTGTCCTCATTCTGTTGAGCCCCACCTCCGGACGTGCCTGCTCCAAGACCCGGGTTGCTATTACCCCTGCCACGTGTCTGCACCATCTGCATACGTCAATGATAAGCAATCGTTAGGAGTTGCCATCAACGGTAGAAATGTGTAGAATCATGCCGTACTGAATTTACTGAGGGAATAAACTCGCACAATAAACAGAGGCACAACAATTCATCATCTACGCACAACATCACTAACAGATTACTTAACATTCAAGCAACAAGGTTCGCGTACATCCAAATTTGCCAGCATACATACACTGGACTTTCAGCGTCATCTCATAAGTTTTACATAGCTTAGATCCAAAAGTACAAGACACGCCATGCAACATACAATCAGCAAAAGAGGAAGGACTAGCTCTAGAGCCCTAGCATCTACTCGCTATGGTCACTGTCCATGCCGGAACCCTCATCGTCCATATCTCCACTAGCAGCTGCTCCTATCTCGGGATCCACATCCATCTCGTCCTCAGAGTCTAGCTTAGCTGCTCCAGGCAGGTGGTGAGGGTGGAGCTGGTTATGCAGCTGGTGGATCTCCTCATGCAAGTTCTCATTGTACTCCTCAGCATTAGCTAGCTGCTGTTCAAGCTCTAGCTGTCGGGCCCTCAAAGTGTCCTCCTTGTGCCAGGCTTCATTCCTCTGACCAAGCACATGGACTAGCATGCGCTCGCAGTTCCTGTGAGCAGTAGTCACCCTGTCTCTCTGCTCTCGCACTGCAAGCAGGTCCTGACTCAGCTCACTGTTCTTTTGGACTGTCTGGTCCCTCTCTTGGGTCACGCGGGCCAACTCTGCCTGCAGCCTCTCAACCTCAGAGTCGAACTCACGCTGCAACTGGCGCTTCTCATCCTGGACTATGAGAAGAGATCCGAACAAGCGACCCAGACAACGCTCCAGGCCCCCATAGGTCTTCATCAAAGCGTACATAGCACTCGTGGTTGCGCTGTCACTGTGCTGGTCCTCATCCGCACTCCTCTCTAGAGCGTTCACCTCGGACTGATCCCACACCGAAGTGTAGGGGTCACCCCGGGGAAACACCCCAGCGAAGGCATGGGCCAGCTCCTGTGGAAACCTTTCCATGAGGTTCCTCAGCACTGCAAAAGCTGCCCTGCTGGCACCGTAGAAAGGCGTGGTACCTCGGGACTCGTACACCCAGCCGCCCCAGGTAGGGTCACCTCCACTGGTAGGGACAACTGCCTCGATCCCCACTAGTGTCTCGTCACCAAGTGGCTCCTTATCCCAATAGTAGTGAGGCTCCCTTCCTTCAGGATACCCCATCGAACTGAGCACCCTCCAAAGCAAAGTGGGCATCCCAAACTCCTCTAGGAACTTGCTCTTATGTCGCGAGCTCCTAGCTGCCAACGGATGGCGAGGGGCCCGCCCACCAGTGGACTTGCGAGCGGTGAGCCTAGTGCGTGCCATCTGCTGCAAATGGAATACCTTGGGTAAGAGTGAGGATTACCTTTAATTACTTTATTTAGAATTGGGATGGATTAAATTAAGGGGGAAAGTAAGCAATGATATGAAATGAACATGATGCATGCACGAACTTACGATCCTGAGTGAGTTTATCGCTAATGATCACAGGGAACTCTGGATTATTATTTAGAAAAGCATAGGTAAGACCGGGTGGTAAAGTTTTAAGTTCTATGGGGGGTCTAGGTGTTTCTGCAAACTCATCTAAGGGTTCAGGCTCAGAAGGTTCGTCTTCTTCTTCTGTGAAGGAAGGAGTTTCGTCTTCTAAGTCTGGTTCATCTAAAAGCTCTAGAGATGCAGCCTTTACTTCCTCCATAGGATCAGGCAAAAGATATGACTCGGCCTTATTGTTTAAGGAGTGTGAAATTATTATTGGGAATTTAAATGTTTTTCCAAAAGAAATGTGTAGCTTTCCAGTATGACCTTCATAAAGGAGTCTTCTAAAAGGTTGTCCTATCTACAGGTCGAAGTCCCATGTATCAAAGATATAAAAGTTCAAATGAACCATGGAGCCTTCTGCCGTAAGAGGTAGGACATTGATAATTCCAAGACTGGGGACTAATCGTCTCGAAGATTCCTTTATGACCTTTGTTGTGGGGGTTAAGACAAGATTTTTAAATAGTTTAAGTGCAAAAGATTCACACATAATGTTGATCCCCACAACAGGATTATAAAGAGCATTAAATCGATCAGAATTATAAGCACAGCGTATAGTTATAGAGGGTGTGTCCAAACGGATCACATCAGAGGAAAGCTCTGATTCCTCCAACCATTCGCTACTCATTACTAAGATAAGCTCTCTCAATTGATATTCACTTGGCAAATAAATGCTAAGCTGACCGTTTTGGGGTTTGTCAATAGAATGGTAGTTTGAAATATTTCCAAAATCGGCAAAAAGATCGGATTCTATATCCAGCATGAAGTCCGGTGGTGGAATTTCTTCCTCTAGTGGCTCAGAACATGGGATAGCTAAAGTAGATGAAGAATTTGGTAGAGTGTCTACTTCGGCTTCGTAGGTTTCATCATGAAGGGCATTATCCATCTCAGCTTCTAGGATTCAATCTAGGATCACTCTAGCTTCATCAGCAGGGTTGCGAAAGAAAGTACCTCTAGACATTGTGTGTAGCATTTGCTTGTGATTTTTCTGAAGACCTCGAAAAAAGTGAAATAAAAGAACAGGGTCTTCAAGATTAAGGTTTGGACCAGATTCTAAAAGATCAGAAAAACGTTTCCAGGATTTTCCCAAAGTTTCATTATCTTTTTGTTTAAAAGATAGGACTTCGAGTCTAAGGTCGGCTATACGGTCAAGGGAATAGAAATCTAGACAAAAGTTGGCTCGTAAAACTCCCCATTCACCTTGTTGTTGACTTACCTTCTGACTGTACCATTGTCTAGCTTCTCCCCTTAGATAAAAAAGAAAAAGCTTCCAATGTAAAGTCTTATCAGAAATGCCTTCAATGCGAAGACAATCACATGTTTTCTCAAAATCTCTAATATGAAGGTAAGGGTTTTCGTCTTCCTTTTCTGAAAAAGATAGGTTTTGAATCATGGCAATCAACCTAGAACTTAACTTATACTGGGATGTTTGGATAGGCTGTGATGATTCCCATGGTAAAAGGTCAGTTGCTAAAGGGATTGCAGACTCATGGATCGATTTAGAATTTTGGTTTTCCATAAGGTAAGAATAAAGAAAATAAATAAAGAATATAAAAGATAAGAAAAAATAAAAGTATAGATACAAGCTAATAGCAAGACTCAGGTTATCTCAGCAACCGTCTTTCTCCCCGGCAACGGCGCCAGAAATGCTTGTTGATATTTGGGAACGCAATAAGGAATTGATCCGCAAGCACACGGATATCGGTGAGCACTTCACCCGGGAGGTTATCCAGAGTATCGTATTTATTTTTTTACCACTAGGAGAAAGAGTGCATCTGACTAACCGGTCTATTATTACTAACCTTTAGGCACAAAGAATGTCTTTCGATGTGAGTGATAAATAGAGAAGACTGCAACCGTAGTCTCCTTCTAACCTTGGTAAGGATGATCTACTGTTCTAATGGGGAGGCTAACGGAATCTAGACACCACAAAGGATGTTCAACCCACACCTATAAACCCTATCCTTCCTGCTAACGAGATGTGATCTACAAAGGTAGCTCGGAATTGTCACGTTCCTCACTACTACCACGGTCCAGCTAGTCAGGGAATATCTATGAGTACCCCAGCCTAAACACCACGTTTACGCCAGCAATGATTACTCTAAACTCTACGCGAAGAGATTAAAGTAAACTCATAAACCATAAGAACAATAAAACAAGAACTTACTAGAATTTAGAAGTCGAATTACTGAAGAATCCTAGGAGCAAGCTTCGGGTTAGGAGAACTTAATCCCGCAGGTACAAGCTTGGAGTAGACACCGACAGGCCAGGCTTCCTCCAATCTACACCTCCACTCTATCTCTCTCAATCTAGTAGAAACTAGAAGATCTATTTCTACCTTACATTGATTGCTAAGCCTAAAAAGAAATATTAATTAGAGAAGAGGTTTTCCTTCGAGGGCACCCCTCAGTCTCTATGATAATTTCTTCATGTCTTCTCCAGGGGCCAGAGGGGGTCTCCTTATATAGTCCTCCCCTTCTATGCATTTTTGGGTCGATAGCCGAGGTGGTACTATGTTTTTCTTGATCCAATAGGTCGGTGGAATATCCCGAGCGAAGAGAGTCCTGATCTGGCTCCAGCAGGGGGCGGGCGCCCAGGTCCTCAGGGCGGGCGCCCTGGGCCTGGCCCCGTTTCGCCTCCGCTTCGGTCTCGTGGCTTCTGGAGTCTTCTAGATGGTAGAAAATTGTGCGGTGCGTTGATATCTCTATGTAATCCCGACATGTGGGCCTTTCTCCCTTATTTCCTGATAACCCCCTGCAGAAACAGATAAACAACAAAACTCGTGGAATTCTGTCAGATCAAACCCTAATTCTAGGTGTTGGTTGCATATTGGTCCTTTCTCTTGTTTATTTGATAATTAAAATTGATACTTAAGAACCGTCAACAAATACCCCCATACTTAGGCTTTTACTCGTCCTCGAGAAAAGGATGGTTAAGAACAATATCTGGGGTAAAACATTTTAAAGCATTCTCTTTATAATTGCAGGGTGTTAAAATTCCACTGTGTACCATAGTCAGGGAAGTATATGGTTAAGAGTAAAGATCCTTTCTTCTCTATCCTGTCACTTGGAGTTTTTGTATATTTTTGAAAGAAAGTTAGCATACCTTTTATCCTCATAGGTTCTTCTCAGACCACTCATTATCCTTTATATATATCTCACTGAGGCTGTTTTATTTTTGCAAAAATTCTCAAGCATACTTACTTTGCATTTATTGCCTGATCAAAACGGGATCCGAGGAGGGGAATGTCATACTCTTAGATCAAAGACTTTGGAAATTAAAATCTTTGTCAACTCTTGCTGGCATATTGCTTATTAGAGGGACCAAGGGCTATCATTTTTTTTCTTCTTCTTTCTTTTTTTTAAGTGGATACCGAGGTACCCCTAATTCTACTGCCGGACACTTGTCCATTTTTTTCTGCGAGGTTGTCGAGCACTTGCTCCTTTTTATTTCCTCAAAATATTTTTATTTTTGCATAGCCCATGCCTCTAATGCAATAATACTTCGGAAGAATGAATCTTACTGAAATAATGCCTTGATCTTGGGAGCATGATAAATCTCTCAACAAGGGTCTAACTCATTTTAAACAAACTCAATACAGAGCAGATAGCTTTTATAATCATAATTAATATTTTCAGTTTTATTAGGCATATAAAACACTGAGGATGGTAGCTAGAAATTTGAATATTTTGAAATAAATTCTCCAAGCAACAATGATATCAAGAACAAGAAACTCATACTCTACCATCACATATTCCATATTGACTTAAGTAACACAGGGTTTTAAAATGATTTTATAAGAATTGCAAGTTTTCAGGAAATATCATAGATTGAGATTAATCATGATTAGAAATATTTTAATTTATTTTATCATGTTGGAAACAGTAATCTGCATAATCAAAGATATGTGTATGTGTAACATAAAGTGTGCAGAGTGTGTACCTGAGTGGTGTAGTTGGAGTGTGTTTAGCATGTCGAGGGATCTCCCGCATACTTATTTTCTGCTTTCTTGCACAAAAATAAAGTAGAGACACACAAGACATAATAATAATAATAATAATAATAATACTCTTTATTGATCTTGAGGCATTTATTACAAAAGACTGATAGCAAACTGATGATAATAGCAAACTGATAATAACTGCAAACCTAAACCGAATTTAAAGATAGATAACTAAGATGCATTGCCTCAAGGTCTAATCTAGATAACTTAGCGGCGCTCTAATTTCTTGATCTTCTTGTTGGCACTGGCAAGATCGTGCCTAAGGCCTAGTATAATGGTGTTGTGGTTAGAGAGCTGCCTAGTGAGGGAATTAATCGAGGACTGGAGATCTATGATAACTCTATCTAGCCTGCGAACTTCCTCATCAATATCCATTATAGTCTTGCGACGCTTGGGAGGTGTCTCAAAAGCATTGAGAGAGTGCTTCGGGGCTGCCTTTGGAGGGATGAAACGGACTTTGGCTGCTCTAATCCCTTCAAAGTAAGGCCTTTCCTCGTCCGTAGTGTAGCGTACGCTGCTGATCTCGCCGCTCCGGTTGGTCTTTGTAACACCCCAGTGTTATGGTTGCACCAATCATGTGCATATCATGAGCATCATCATCTACTCAAAGCATATCATGATCATCTTCTCTCTTGAGCCATGTCATTCTATGCAAAAATATGTTTTAAATTGCTTAAATAGGCTTCCTATGCTTATGTTTGAGTGAACCATGCTTGTGTTTGTGCTTAATGCCATGGTAATTAGTTTATCTATGCTTAACTTGACTTTGGGAACAATGTTCATATTGATCACTTCTCCAAAATATGCTTCTAAGTCATACTTATGAAAATAGGCCTTAGAAACCTCTTTTGCTTAGGCTTTTAAAAAGTGTTTCATAAAATGTTTGCATGTCAAAACTTTCTAGAGCAAAGTTGTAGCAAATTTTATAAGGAACAACAGTCCTTTTATGGCCATCTCATGAAAATGACCACAAATAGCTCAAAAGTGACCCACAAGGCAGATTTGGGGCTGTTTCCAACACTTAGAAAATTTTCTAAGTCTTGGAACGAAACCAGTTTGCTCGATCGATTTTGAAAACACTATATCTCTCAATCCTGGCCGATCCGGCCTTTGCTCTAGTTGACAAAGTTGTAGAACTCATTTGGAACTCCAACTTTGTCAACTGCACCATCTTCTTACTCGGTCTGGTTTGAGAGATAATCATTGGTGAAGTTGCTCTGTCAGACTCTCACCGTTTCTTCTGAACCGAAGCCGAGCTCGCCGCCGTGGATGGCCAGAGCGCCACCTGTCCGCCAGATGGCGCCCGTACGCCGGCGATGGCCCCGCTCGTCAGGTCGACGGCGTTGGCATGGACGCCACGGCGCCCCGCACTGACTCAGCACCCGTCCATTCTCCTCCTCCGCTCTCTCGCGCTCGCTCGGGCGGAAAACGCCGTCGCCATTACCGCCGAGAGCTTCGCCAGCTCCTCGCGCCCTCGCCTCTGCATCTTGCTTCGCCTCCGAGTGCCTCCAAGTTCGCCTCGAGCTCCTCCATCTTCTCCACCCATCAGTTGGACGAGATCTCCCCGAGGTGAGCGGCATTTCGCAAGTTCTCCGTCGTCGGGTTCGCGGCCACCGCGACACCGATTCCGGCGAACCTCGCCGCTGCTCTACCCTTGTTCCCTTTCTTCTCTCTGGGTAGCGTTAGGGTCTGCTTAGATCTTGGCGTCGGTCCACACCACGCCATTATGGCTGAAACCACACCGTCGCGCGGGAACACGGCCGCTGCACCGCCGTGCTCACCGCCGACGAGCACCTCGCACGTGAGCTGGTTCACCGGAGCCGTTAGGGTTAGGCGCTCCTACCTCGAAAGCTCCGCGCTGACTCACTGATGCTTAAGCCGCCTTCCTCCGACGCTCTACCGGTCGGAGATGGCCGGCGTAAGCCGGAGTAGCTCCGCCGTGCCGCCATGGCCGACGGCGACCCCTCTCCGTAGCCGAAACCCTAGCACCACCTACCTCAATCGACGCGGAATCTTCCCAGGAGCACGTTGGTGCCCTTGGATCTGCCGGAGAAGCTCACCGTCGGCGAGCATTGCCGGCGAAGGGGGTCCTCTGTCTCGGTGTCGCTGACACGCGGGTCCCGCATGCCAGTGACTCAACGGTCACCCCCTTTTCTTTTATTCAAAACTGGAATTTTGACTTCCTTGCAAAAATCATATCTCCTGTTTCTGAGATCTAAAAATTGTAAAACAAATTTTGTAGTATTCCTTGAGATGGCTAGTTTTTAATAAAAATATAAAATGAACCATGTTTTCTGGGAAATTATTTATTAAGTATTTAATCTTGTTAATCATGGATAAATTCATATCTTTGGTTATACTGCTTAGTTTACTCTGAAAATTTTATGGTAGTCTCTGTATGGTATTAGAATGCTTTGATAAATATTTTATGATTTTTGGAGTACTGCAGCTTTGATATGTAATTTATGGTTGAAATGTGGCTTGTTTCTTTGATTAAATCATATAAAATAATTGGTACTTATGCTGGTGCTCTACTTTGGTAGTAAACCTGTTTATGGCATTCCTAATGTGTAAATAATCTGAAATTTGTTGTTTGGCATAATACAAGTCATGTTTCCCAATTTATGAAATAAGCACATAGCTACATGGTAAATGTATATCTTTAATTTGGTATATGCAATTGCTCTGAAATTTTTATGGTGATGTTTTGATGCTTTATTTGTGTTCCTGTAATTTTTGTAGATTTTTCTGAGCACTTTGACTAGGCATCTTGTAATTATGCTTCTTTCTAGAAATAATTAATAAATGCCTTGTTAAGTAAATGTTTGGGGGTTGTCATCTGATGTTCTGGTAACCTTGTAATATGTTTGTGCTCATAAGCTATGTGGTTGGCATGGTTTATGTTTTGGTCATGTCATTAAATAATTACTTAAAGGGGTTAAAGGCTGTTCTGGACAGCAAGGAAAGGATTTAACTTTGCTTAATGATAACTTGACTTTCTGTGAAACTTGTCTAAATCAAAGTTGTTCTAAACTTATTGAACTAGCGGTGGTTTAAATTTTAGGTCATTTGGCCAAGTAGTTTAAAAGTTATAGCTGTTCCAAGTTGGGTTCCAGGGATGGGTGTTCTCTGTTTTTCTGGGACAGAACCTGGAACCTTGTTTAAATGACTGGTTTAATGTATGAATCATGCTGTGATGTTTAAAGATGAATTGTAGACAATTTCGTAAGCTTTCCAGAATGTCTTTATTTGTGTTTGTTGGATCTGTCTATCATTAGTTATGATTTATTTACCAGGTTACTCTTGTTGTGTTGCTTGCTGATTTAGTATCATGGTAGGTTTTGGGGCTAAGCTAACTTGTTTACTTGTGTGAGCTTGTATAACTTTTGCTCCGTAAATGAGTGTCCAGTGAGTTGCTTGTGTTATTAAGCATTCATCTTTAGCATGTGCATCTTCTTATTGTTCGAGCATGCAATAGGTGCATCGGACGCGACAGCCTCCTACGAGCTGCAGGCGAATCCCGAAGGTCAGGAAGGCAGCCAAGAGGTGGAGGTCCAGCAAGCCGGACTCGAGGAGCCAGAAGAAGAAGTTGAGTGCCCGAATCACGAGCTGGCGTCATTCGTGAAAGGCAAGCCCCGGAGCATTCTAAGTCTCCCTTTATTTTCGAAAGTTTACTTAATATGTTATATCTATTGATGCATTACGTATAGGAGTTGTGATGAAACTTTTGTTGCATTCTACTCTATCCTTGTCCAGATCACTCTCCACACCCTGGTTGTAGAGTTAGGATCGAGTAGCAGCTTAGCCATGCTTTAATCGGTAGAAGTCGGGTGATATCCTGTCACCTGCGCGATATAGGGGGATGTCGGATCACGATGGTCTATATGTGCTATCGTGGATGGAACCTGATTAATTTGACTTAAGCCGGGCGGAGTTTTGCAAGTTTGTAGTAACTCCGTCTGTGGCAGCTAAGGACCGATCGTTGTACATCCTCTTGTCATGTTGAACGCATGCCTAACACTTAGTTGGCCGGATAACTCGTTCCGACCGCGAAGCCGAGTAGTATGACTCAGGCCGGAAGACCGGCAAGTATAAAGTGCGCACTACCGGAGGAAGTGCGGTGTGCGGGGGACCATTGGCGTAAGTCCAAAGGCAGGTGAGTTAAAATTCCTGACCTCCCTGGCGGAGTGGTAGCCCTGGGAGTGCGGCGCTGATCGGAGCCGCGATTCCTGAGTTGTACCAAAGGTGACCCGTTGGCTCTCCGGTAGGGGATGCTTGGGTGAGTGCTAGGAATAACCCTCCAGCTGGATAGGAATTCGATTCGAATCGCCGTCTCTCCCGGTTAGTGAGAACTTGACATAGCAGCGGCAAACGTAGCATTCATTAATGAACTTGGTTCATGATAATGATGATAGCAAGAGGAACATATGATGAATTTGATATGGTTATTATTGTTTGAAATAATCAAGTGATGTGTTGTAGTACAGGTGCTAATCTAGTGGTAGGCTGATGATAAATAAAAATGATGCTCTCAAAGTAATTTAGTTGTAAATTAAGCTTTTGGCAAAAAGGTGAGTCAACCAGCTCCACTTGACATCTAGCCTTGCATGATCCTTGGTGTCTTTTATGTTTTACTAGACGGGTAAGTCTAGCTGAGTACATTCTCGTACTCAGGGTTTATTCCCACCTGTTGCAGATGACATCTTCTATGACGGTTTCTGCAAGACCTGTCTCCATCCCGCTGGGGATGAGGACTAACCATTGGGCACGGTTCTCTAACAATTTCGTCCCTGATGCTTTTGGAAGGATGGCATAGACTCTGGCAGTAACCTAAACTTATGAACTGAACTTTGAACAAGTGTGTGTAACTATTTTGCTTCCGCTACTTCGAACAAGTGTTGTAATAACTTAATACTCTGATGTGGTGCCGCTTCGACGGCAGTGTATGACTATGTAACATTCGCTGTGTTTATGTTGAACTATTACGATCCTGGTTTGTTGCGAGTTGGTATGAAGTCCTTCGTGATTTCAATTGACTACCGGGATTATATGGGCTCAAGTTTGGAAACATGATTGCTTGGCGATCGTTTCTGCACTTGAACCCTTATAATTTGGTCGGTTCTGTGACAGTCTTGACTCCAACGACCCTCTCATTGGGTCTAGGTGGAAGGATCCTTGTGCCGGTTGGCACCTTGATAGTGGTCTTCATCTTGGATGATGATCCTTTGAGGAGTAGGGGTTGTGGTGGTGCGGTGAGAACTGGTTGAGCATGGTAAGATTGGGCGGAGCTGCGTTGGCGTAATGGCATGGCTTCTAGCTGACGCTCTGTGTTGGTCGGGACGAGAGCACGGGCATCGGGGTCTTCCACAGGCTCCATGTTGAGGTTGAAGGGGACGACTTCCCAATCATCGTGGTACTTCTTGGCCATTGGAGCAACAAGGAACTAATAAAATTTTAATTGAAGGAGAGCTAATCAAGCTCTAATTGAAGGAGAGAAAGCTTGGTGGCTTGGTGTTTGAAAACTGAGGTCAGGGGTCTGTTTATATAGGGGTCAAAAGGGTGCCTCTATGGGTTGTTCGGGTTGCTCCCGTCGACGTGCGTGCGAAACTTTCCATCTGAGGGATTATTCGGATCACCCTAAGTGCATTTTCCATAACAGAGAAAGTCGGGACCGAGGGGGAACAGGGGCTGGGCGCCCGCCCTCTCTCTGGCCCCTCTGTGGGCCCACTTCTCCGAGCGTGTTTCTAGATGTGGAATTATTTAGAAAAATATATATATGACCCAAAACCATCAGACTAAAAAGGTCGGGCTCTAATTCTCTATGGGAAGGTAAAAATGGACTACGTCTATTTCTTCAAATTCCTCATTGGGCTCTAAAAATAATTTAAGACGTTGACCATTTACCTTGAATAACGTACCTTCGCTATTTTGAAGTGTGATAGCTCCGTGGGATGATGAATTGATTACCTTGAATGGTCCTTCCCATTTGCTCCGGAGTTTTCCATGCCCGAAAAGCTTCACCCTGGAATTAAAAAGTAATACCTTATCTCCGGGTGTGAACTCCTTCTTCTTGATTCTCTTGTCATGCCACCTTTTGACTCTTTCTTTGTAGATCTTTGAATTGTGATATGCCTTCTCTCGCCATTCTTCGAATTCTGATAGTTGCATTCTTCTATAATCTCCAGCAACATCTAGGTCTATATTCCATCTCTTTATGGCCCAGTGTGCTTTGAACTCTAGTTCAACAGGTAGATGGCAAGTCTTCCCGTACACCAATTGATATGGAGACATCCCAATTGGGGTCTTGTATGCTGTCCGGTATGCCGAGAGTGCATCGGGTAACTTGTCTTTCCACGCCGTTCCCATTTCATTTACTGTCTTCTGAAGAATATTCTTGATTTGTTTGTTGGAAGTCTCTGCTTGGCCACATGTCTGAGGATGATAGGGGGTAGCGACGTTGTGAGGGATTCCATGTCTTGATAGATATTGCTTGAAGCGTTTGTCGATGAAGTGTGCTCCTCCATCACTTATCACTACTCTGGGAACTCCAAATCTTGGAAATATAATTTCTTCAAACATCCTCTTTGAACTGACGTTGTCGGCATGTTTGCAAGGTAATGCCTCTACCCACTTAGAGACATAGTCAACTGCCACCAAGATGTACTCACACTTCTTTGATGGAGGAAATGGACCCATGTAGTCTATTCCCCAGACATCAAAGAGCTCTATCTGAAGGTTGTTGGTGAGTGGCATTGCATCCCTTGTATTTATGTTTCCGTGTCTTTGACATGGCCCACATCTTCTGATATATTGCTTCATGTCTTCATACATTGTAGGCCAATAGAATCCACACTGCTAGATCTTTGAATGTGTACGGAATGCTCCATAGTGACCTCCATATGGTGATGAATGACATCTGTCGATGATCTTCCATCCTTCCTCAGTGGTCACACATCTCCTGAGTAAGTCGTCAGAGCATACTCGGAGGAGGTATGGGTCATCCCATATATGTGAACGACTTTCTTGAATAAGCTTCTTCTTGTTTGCTCCTGGTGGTACGTACCCTGAAACCATAAAATTAACAATATCTGCATACCAGGGGTCAGACCTGTTAATCCCGTAGAGCATGTCGTCCCGGAGTGAATCATTGATGGGGGTTTCCTGTGGACTCTTAAAATACATTCTAGACAAGTGATCAGCAACAGAATTTTCTACTCCCTTTTTATCTTTTATTTCTAAGTCAAATTCTTGGAGTAATAAGATCCATCTAATCAGGCGAGGTTTAGCATCTTTTTTAGTGAGCAAATATTTTAATGCAGCATGATCAGTGTAAACAATTATTTTAGCTCCAACTAAATAAGATCTAAATTTATCTATGGCAAAGACAATAGCTAGAAGCTCTTTTTCAGTGGTTGCATAATTAAGTTGAGCTCCTGTCAAAGTTTTACTGGCATAACCGATTGCATGATGCTTCTTATCTTTAGTTTGTCCCAATACTGCCCCTACAGCATAATCACTAGCATCACACATAATTTCAAAAGGTAACGACCAATCAGGGGGTTGGATGATTGGTGCAGAGATGAGTGCTTTCTTTAATAAATTGAAAGATGTTAGACATGCATCATCAAATTCGAAAGGAGCATCCTTGGCTAGCAAAAGAGTAAGTGGTCTAGCAATAAATGAAAAATCTTTTATGAATCTACGATAAAAACCAGCATGGCCAAGAAAGCTTTGAATTCCTTTTACATTCACAGGTGGAGGTAGTTGTTCAATTACTTCAATTTTAGCTTTGTCTACCTCAATACCTCTTTCAGACACTAAGTGTCCCAGCACTATTCCTTCCCTAACCATAAAATGACATTTTTCCCAATTAAGGATTAAGTGCTTTTCTTCACATCTTTACAAAACCTTGTCTAAGTTTTCAAGACAACTATCAAAAGTTTTTCCATAAACAGAGAAATCATACATGAAAACTTCCATAATCTCTTCAATCATATCAGAAAATATAGACATCATGCATCTTTGAAAAGAAGCTGGTGCATTACATAACCCAAAAGACATTCTACGGTAATCATAAGTTCCATACGGGCATGTAAAAGTGGTTTTGCTTTGATCATCGGGATGGATCGGGATCTGATGATACCCTGAATATCCATCTAAGAAGCAAAAGAACGAATGGTTCGCTAATCGCTCTAGCATCTCATCTATAAAAGGTAAAGGAAAGTGATCCTTTCTCGTGGCTTTGTTTAGTTTTCTATAGTCTATACATATCCACCATCCTGTGACGGTGCGTTGCGGAATTAGCTCATTCTTTTCATTCATAATAACTGTCATGCCTCCCTTTTTGGGCACAACTTGTACTGGGCTCACCCACTCACTGTGCGGCACAGGATATATAATCCCTGCATGCAGCAACTTTATAACTTCCTTTTTAACTACCTCTCTCATAGTGTTGTTAAGTCTACGTTGGGGTTCTCGAGAGGGTGTAACAGAAGGATCTGTTGGAATACGATGGGTACAAATCATAGGACTGATTCCTGTAAGATCTTGAAGTGAGTAGCCAAAAACTGAGTGATGTTTTTCAAGAATGGTCATTAATCGCAGAGTTTGATCCTGAGTGAGTTTATCGCTAATGATCATAGGGAACTCTGGATTATTGTTTAGGAAAGCATAGGTAAGACCGGGTGGTAAAGTTTTAAGTTCTATGGGGGGTCTAGGTGTTTCTGCAAACTCATCTGAGGGTTCAGGCTCAGAAGGTTCGTCTTCTTCTTCTGTGAAGAAAGGAGTTTCGTCTTCTAAGTCTGGTTCATCTAAAAGCTCTAGAGATGCAGCCTTTACTTCCTCCATAGGATCAGACAAAAGATATGACTCGGCCTTATTGTTTAAGGAGTGTGAAATTATTATTGGGAATTTAAAAGTTTTTCCAAAAGAAATGTGTAGCTTTCCAGTATGACCTTCATAAAGGAGTCTTCTAAAAGGTTGTCCTATCAACAGGTCGAAGTCCCATGTATCAAAGATATAAAAGTTCAAATGAACCATGGAGCCTTCTACCGTAAGAGGTAGGACATTGATAATTCCAAGACTGGGCACTAATCGTCCCGAAGATTCCTTTATGACCTTTGTTGTGGGGGTTAAGACAAGATTTTAAAATAGTTTAAGTGCAAAAGATTCAGACATAATGTTGATCCCCACAACAGGATTATAAAGAGCATTAAATCGATCAGAATTATAAGCACAGCGTATAGTTATAGAGGGTGTGTCCAAACGGATCACATCAGAGGAAAGCTCTGATTCCTCCAACCATTCCCTACTCATTACTGAGATAAGCTCTCTCAATTGATATTCACTTGGCAAATAAATGCTAAACTGACCGTTTTGGGGTTTGTCAATAGAATGTAGTTTGAAATATTTCCAAAATCGGCAAAAAGATCGGATTCTATATCCAGCATGAAGTCCGGTGGTGGAATTTCTTCCTCTAGTGGCTCAGAACTTGGGATAGCTAAAGTAGATGAAGAATTTGGCAGAGTGTCTACTTCGGCTTCGTAGGTTTCATCATGAAGGGCATTATCCATCTCAGCTTCTAGGATTCTATCTAGGATCACTCTAGCTTCATCAGCAGGGATGCGAAAGAAAGAACCTCTAGACATTGTGTGTAGCATTTGCTTGTGATTTTTCTGAAGACCTCGAAAAAAGTGAAATAAAAGAACAGGGTCTTCAAGATTAAGGTTTGGACCAGATTCTAAAAGATCAGAAAACCGTTTCCAGGATTTTGCCAAAGTTTCATTATCTTTTTGTTTAAAAGATAGGACTTCGAGTCTAAGGTCGGCTATACGGTCAAGGGAATAGAAATCTAGACAAAAGTTGGCTCGTAAAACTCCCCATTCACCTTGTTGTTGACTTACCTTCTGACTGTACCATTGTCTAGCTTCTCCCCTTAGAGAAAAAGGAAAAAGCTTCCAACGTAAAGTCTTATCAGAAATGCCTTCAATGCGAAGACAATCACATGTTTGCTCAAAATCTCTAATATGAAGGTAAGGGTTTTCGTCTTCCTTTCCCAAAAAAGATAGGTTTTGAATCATGGCAATCAACCTAGAACTTAACTTATAGTGGGATGTTTGGATAGGCTGTGATGATTCCCATGGTAAAAGGTCAGTTGCTAAAGGGATTGCAGACTCATGGATCGATTTAGAATTTTGGTTTTCCATAAGGTAAGAATAAAGAAAATAAATAAAGAATATAAAAGATAAGAAAAGATAAAAGTATAGATACAAGCTAATAGCAAGACTCAGGTTATCTCAGCAACCGTCTTTCTCCCCGGCAACGGCGCCAGAAATGCTTGTTGATATTTGGGAACACAATAAGGAATTGATCCGCAAGCGCATGGATATCGGTGAGCACTTCACCCGGGCGGTTATCCAGAGTATCGTATTTATTTTTTTACCACTAGGAGAAAGAGTGCATCTGACTAACCGGTCTATTACTACTAACCTTTAGGCACAAAGAATGTCTTTCGATGTGAGTGATAAATAGAGAAGACTGCAACCGTAGTCTCCTTCTAACCTTGGTAAGGATGATCTACTGTTCTAATTGGGAGGCTAACGCAATGTAGACACCACAAAAGGATGTTCAACCCGCACCTATAAACCCTATCCTTCCTGCTAACGAGATGTGATCTACAAAGGTAGCTCGGAATTGTCACGTTCCTCACTACTACCACGGTCCAGCTAGTCAGGGAATATCTATGAGTACCCCAGCCTAAACACCACGTTTACGCCAGCAATGATTACTCTAAACTCTACGCGAAGAGATTAAAGTAAACTCATAAACCATAAGAACAATAAAACAAGAACTTACTAGAATTTAGAAGTCGAATTGCTGAAGAATCCTAGGAGCAAGCTTCGGGTTAGGAGAACTTGATCCCGCAGGTACAAGCTTGGAGTAGACACCGACAGGCCGGGCTTTCTCCAATCTACACCTCCACTCTATCTCTCTCAATCTACTAGAAACTAGAAGATCTATTTCTACCTTACATTGATTGCTAAGCCTAAAAAGAAATATTAATTAGAGAAGAGGTTTTCCTTCGAGGGCACCCCTCAGTCTCTATGATAATTTCTTCATGTCTTCTCCAGGGGCCAGGGGGGTCTCCTTATATAGTCCTACCCTTCTATGCGTTTTTGGGTCGATAGCCGAGGTGGTACTATGTTTTTCTTGATCCAATAGGTCGGTGGAATATCCCGAGCGAAGAGAGCCCTGATCTGGCTCCAGCATGGGGCGGGCGCCCAGGTCCTCAGGGCGGGCGCCCTGGGCCAGGCCCCGTTTCGCCTCCGCTTCGGTCTCGTGGCTTCTGGAGTCTTCTAGATGGTAGAAAATTGCGCGGTGCGTTGATATCTCTATGTAATCCCGACATGTGGGCCTTTCTCACTTATTTCCTGATAACCCCCTGCAGAAACAGATAAACAACAAAACTCGTGGAATTCTGTCAGATCAAACCCTAATTCTAGGTGTTGGTTGCATATTGGTCCTTTCTCTTGTTTATTTGATAATTAAAATTGATACTTAAGAACCGTCAACAGTACTCATACTATTGCACGCCGTATGAGCGACGAAATAGAAATATGATGCATTAACCCCCAAGTCAGTACTTAGCTAGCCACCTTAGAGTCCTTAACTGGGCATAAAGGATATGACCATGGCACACTAGATAGTTTTCCAAAACTTAGTTTAACACCTTGATCATTATTAATTAATAAAATCTTTTATTAAACTGGTTTATATTTTGTTTAGAACGTACTTATGAACAGTAACTCGCTAAACCTTGCTCCGATGCCAGCTGTAACAGAACCGACCAAATTATAAGAGATTAAGCCTAATAGTGACCATTTGCATAGTCAAACCATCGAGCTTAAGCCCATATAATCCCGGTAGTCCGTGAAATCTCGAAGGATTTCAAACCACATATCGTACACACAGCCAAGATTGTAATAAGTTTAGCGGTCGCCATCCACAAATACATCTAGATTACAACATTCATAAAATACATCGGAGTTCTTAAAGTTATTACAAACCAAGTTCACAAGTAGCGGAAGCTTCATAGTTCGAAAATACAACACACACACTTAGTCTGATACAGTGCCATAATTCGGTCATTCCCACAAAAGCAAAAGAGAAGACGGAGTGACCATCGCCCTTGGTCTAGTCATCACCCATGGCTGGGTACAGACAGAGGATGCAATAACCATAGTACATGTGACCATCTGCAAAACAACATGGGAATAGAACCCTGAGTACGAGAATATACTCAGCTAGACTTACCCGTCATAAATTAAAATAAAGACTCTTCAAGGATCATGACGGCTATATAGTGGGGTAGCTGACAACCTTTTTGCATAACGGCAAGCTGCTATTAACCTGCCCTACATAAAACTTTCTCTTTTAATTTGCTCAAGTTGACAGTATCATTAACTATCATCTAGGTTTGCACCTGCACTATTACAATCAAGTGTACAATATGATGGTACCTCATCATAGCATTCATGAAACCATTTATCGTTATAACCCAAGTGTTCCATAGTCCTTACTACGAGGATAGGGCTCATGTCAAGTCCTCACTATCCAGGAGCGATGGCGATTCGAATCGATTTCTGACCAGCTGGCGAGGTATTCCCCACACAAACCACACTCACTGATCAAGTGAGCTACAGATCACCGTATTGCACTATCCAGGACCAATTCGCGGGTTCGACAGGCACCGCCCGTACCCGAGGACCGTTCCGGCGACCGAGGTATCCAAGGTATACCAAGGTTGCGCGCCGCGCCCTCATCGTTCTCCTCAACCATCACCAATACAGCGCGTACATCGGGCCGACTCCTAGCCCGGATAGTGCTCAGGCTTCGCGGTCGGAACGACTTATCCTTCCAGCTAAATGTGGGGCATGCATTCAACATGACAAGAGGGCCATCAACGATCGGTCCTTAATTGACACAGGCAGGGGCACTACAGTCAACCCACCATAAGACCCTGCCCGGTCTCCAATTCCATTCCACACTTGATTATTCTTTTCCCAAAGCAATCACTGCTTCATTAAGTAGGTATCCACCTATATCTCGCAAGTGACAGGAAATCACCCGACTTCTACCGGACTAAGCAAGCTAAGTATAGACTCCGCACCTATCTATATAGGACAAGGTAGATAAACGAGGGGGTGATATCAAGGAGTATCAATGCATCAACGGTATCAATCAACTCCTATTACTTACATGCAATATAACCGAACAAGCGTAATATAACATATAAGTTAGCGAGAATAGGGAGGCTTAGAATGCTCCGGGGCTTGCCTTTCTCAAACGTGCTGGGCCGGTGATCCGGACACTCCTGTAGCTCCTCTCCAGGTTCTGATGCTTCCAGAGGTTCCTGCTCCTGACTCTCCTCTGGCCCCTCGGGTCCCTCCTCGTTCTCCTGCGAGCCTGTATGATGCATGTATGCTCATGAGTGGAGTGCGGGATGTCTGAGTGGATGCTTGTATGAGAAGGTACCAAATGATCATGACATGATGCATAGGTGATTCACTTGGTCATGCTCATTAGAAGGTAGTCAACATCATGCAAGAACAGACAATTGAATTAAACATCTATTGCATTCTCTTCTACCAATTGTTTTCAAGTGTAACCAGCAACCCACATGATGCTTCAAAATACACCAAACCCCTTTTTATTCTATTTAACCAATATATAACAATTCATAATTTTCTTTATTCATTTCTAGGCCCATCAAAATTTGCATGCAGTTCTGTTCATCTATAAATCCCACAAAAATTACAGGAGACTTCCAGTCAAGCATAAAGTCTACTATAAATTTTTCATAATTTTTGGATACTTATTTTAAGCTACAAAAATCACAAGATTAATTAATAAGGGCAATTATAATTACTCTACTGTGGTATAAGTGTCAAACAGCAGATTTCATATTTTTACAATTTGTCCAATATCATAAGAAACATCCACAAAAATTTCTAGATTAATTGCATGATCCAAATTTTTATTAAAAATCATAAACCACTGCCATGCAAGCATTTAAATCACTATAAATTCATTTATACACCAAATAATGTGTAGCAATATTTTCCCAGCGAGTTAACCTACATGCAGAGTCAACAAATCAAGTTTCACATTTTTCTGAGCCATATTTTAATTACTATGCATTTTCTAAGTTTAGCAAAAGCATGGATTAATTATTTCTGTCCAGAAAAATTGTTCAAACATGACATGCAATTACACCATGCTATAGATCTGGAATTATGGAGTACACCAAAATTTATCTCATCAAATTTGGAGCTGTAGAACTCAAGATATGGATTTTACAATGTTTAAATTGATTTCTGGAAATCATTTTCTCAAATCGAAATCGGAATAAAAAACGCTAAAGACACCCAGATCTACACCCAACACGGTCCCCCCTACGACTGACAGTGGGCCTCTGACCCCACTGGTCAGCGTGACCGAGAGGGAGGACACCTCCGACGAGCAGATCTCGCAGGCGGTGAGGTCTCCGGCCACGGGGTGAGCACCATCATGCTCCCCGCAGCGAGGCGCACCCAGCAGTACCCTCGGTTTGGCTGGAGGATGGCCGGAGCACCTCCGACGAGCATGCATGGCGGCACGGCGGCGCTGCTCGCCGTGGCCAGGCTGCTCCGGTGCGGTAGAACACGCGCAAAGGCTCCTCCGAGCTTCCCCATCGCACTATGGATCTAACACGCCAAAAAGCAAGCGAAACGAGGCAGAAACAAGCGAGGTTCGACGCGGCGGAGTTCTCCGGCGAGGTCGGAGCAACTCCGACGAGCGATTCACGGCGTTCGACGGGTTCTCACCTCGGTAGAGCGTTCGCAGAAGCTTACCGAGACGACGGCGAGTGTGCTGGTGGTTTTGGCGTCGAGATTGGGGCACTAGAGTGTCCGGCGGTGAGCAGCGGAGCTGCTCCGGCGATGGCGCTGCGGCGGAGCTCCTACGGCTTCGGTTGCGCTCGCGAGTGGAGGGAGGAGGGAGAGGGGCGCGGGCGACAGGACGAATGGAGCGGCCTGGGAGCCCGGGCTGGCGTCCCGACCAGGTGAAGCTGGTCGGCCGCGGCGCGCTCCTCGCCGGCGTACGGCCGCCACGGGGCCGACGCTGGCTGGGACGAGGCGGGCGTCCGCGCGCGGGAGAGAGGGGGAGGGGGAAGCAGGCCGGGCCGCGGTCTGGGCCGAAAGGGAGGAGGGGTTGGCCCGGCAGCGCCTGTCCCTTTTCCATTTTTTTTTTAAATTTCTTTTCTCCAATTCTTTTCTAAATTCCTTTGGACCATTATAAAATCATTTCCAGCTTTTGCCCTCAAAAACAAAGTTGTTCCAAAACAAAAACTCTACAACTTTGTTTTAATAAGCAATACCAAATTTTCAATAGAATTTGAATTATAGATCAAAACTAGTTCTAGGTTTTCAAATAAATTCATTTTGGGGATTTTTGTATAAATTCCATTTCTCAAATTCTGTTGCTCCAAAATTTGCACAAAAATATTCTTAAATCTTCTTACACATAAATCAACCTAATTTGAATATTTCACAATTTGAGAAGCAAGCATCATATTTTTAGCATATTTAAAGCACATGAAATAAAGCACATAAAATCATGTTTTGGGATGAATGACATGCTCATGATGCTATGCTTGATGAGAATGCTCATGCATTGCTTTGGTAAGGCTAAGTGCATGCTTAACACCTAGGGTGTTACAGATTGCACCTCTGAAATCTTACCGTTATCCATGTCATGGTTCAGGTTTTGGGCAACACACAATGGGTTTAGTTGAATGGCTACCTTCTGATTTCTCTCAACAAGTATGGTGTTGTCTTGAGCATCCATCTCTTCCCTATTCTCATCACCAACTTGCACATTTGGAAAGACAAAACTAGAAGTAGAGATGAGAGTGTTAGTTTCAAAGATATCCTCACTTGGCCTGCATTCTATATATATCTATTTTTCTGTGGTGTATCCCTCACACTCTCATTGTTGACACTCTCAACCTTATAGTGGGTGGAATCACTCAACTCTCCTTTGTCTTCACTCTCTCTCATTTTGGCAGTGTGGCTCTCATTCTCACATAGGTTTTGATGCACAATTACTTCAACGTCTTGTGAAGCCACATATGCATGTGTATCGTTGTCACTGACAATCACTTGTTCTTCCTCATCGAAGATTGGGGGCTGATCATAATTCACAACATCATTTTCTTCATGAACCTGCATCGCAAAAGGAACAAGAATAGAAGGTATTATGATGTTAGAAGTAAATAATTGCTCACATGATTCATCTCTTTTTTCTCTCAATTTTTGTGGATCACTCTCACATAGAGTTTTGTGGCTCTCCTCAAATATTGTGGAATCTCTCATCTTCTTATTTTGAACTCTCTCACTGAATTTTGGTTGGTGCCACTCTTTCTCACGTATGGTGGAATGTCTCATCTTTTCCTTTTGATTTCTCTCACTCAATTTTGGTTGGTGGCACTCTTGCTGAATTTTTCTTTTGGGGGACACGTAGTAATCTTCATCATCAATGAGCACATGGGGGCGAATGCTATGCCCAACACCTCCACCATGTTGTCCACTGTGGCCAAAGAGAACACGGCGAGAGTTGGCTGAGCTATGTTGTTTAGCCCGACCGCGCACCACAGGAAGATGTTCATCAAACATCTTCTCCATGGCCTCCACTAGTGAGTTTTGTAGTTGGCGTAACTCAGCCCGCGAAACTGATGTTTCTTTTTCTCCATATCGACCACCACGAACGTTCGAATTGGATCCTGGCATGTTAGCACTTATGCAAGATATAATGGAATGGGTAAATTTGTGGAATCACACAATCTCACCTCCTACTTACCAATGCTCTTTCCTGTCGTCAAGGACAGTGAATTGTGCTAGTGTAGCAGCTCAACAGAAGTGTTTCTGAGGTCGCAAGGATTATGAGTCGAATGTCCTGGTTTCAGTTTTGGGTGGAGCTATAGGTGGCTAAACAAGGGAGGCTACGGTACTGAAAATCAAGTGATTTGATGTGCTCAAAAGATATAATATTGCTGGTATATAAATCACCAGGAATCTGAATGTGTAAACTGAATTTTTCAGTGAGCAAACCGCAATACAACCCCTTTCCTCTTCTTCTACTTTTTCTGTTCTTTCTCTTTTCTTTTCTCTGAATTTTTTTTCACTAATTTTTTTTTAAACTCCCTTTTTTTATACTAACAGGGGTGCGGATAACAAATGAAACACAACACAATATATGTAAAGAGGGTGATTAGCAACTTGACGAACACAAAAACACAAGATAACAGTACCGACAAAGGGCTTCAGGATTTTTTTGTGGCTTTTTCAGTGGACTATAGGTGATGAACAAATCAGTAACAAACGATAGATAAACTAAAGGTAGATATGTGGATGATTCTGAGACCTACCATGACAAAGAAAGCTTTGATACCAGTTGATAGGTTACCGATATGAATCGGTACGAGGGTGGCCCAATCTTCATGACAGTAGATTAAAAGAACAAGGATAACTTGCTGTGAACAGCGGGTAACTAGCTTTATACCTGACAAAGGTTGGATGCGAGCAAGCGACGGGGAGAGAGGCACCGAAACCACGAGGACTTCGACTCGATCTCCGAACGACCGCAGAACCACAATCCAGAACTAATCCACACAATACGGTGCAGCCAAACGGAAGCCGTAGACAACGAAGTAGGGGAACCCAGCGGATTCAATTCACAAATCCAAGAAGAACAAGGAAGAACAAAGGTTGAGTAAGGCACTCAGCAGCGCGGCTGCAATATCATGTAGTTTATCAAATGATCAAAGGTTGCTGATAGCTTAGAGGTAGGGGATATTTATACTAGGAACAACCCTCCTAGATAGGTATGAAAACGAAATAGATTTTCTAATGGAAGGCAATGTGAAAGGTCCCCTCGGAATGGATTCTCGAACTGGCTTCGCATGACTGTTGGCCTCCAGAGCAGTTTAAACTGACCATAACTTTTTATTGGGAAGTTCAAATGACGAACCGTTTCTTGGGTGTAAAACTAGACTCCAAGAGCTTTCTAGCAATGTATGCCATGCACCACGAAACGTTGTAGATTGGTACAGTTTTGCACGGCAATTTGTACCAACTTTCTGTCACGACAGACTATTGACCTTCTGAGCAGTCTGTACTAATTCTGGTCTGCAGGCAATATGGAGTATCCAAACTGGTCGCCACTAGATTCATTGGAAAGTAGACTCATCAAGATTTCCAACAAGTCCTCATGGGCCTTCATAGCTTTTGTGATTAAAAAGTTATGAAGATTTCTTTGCACTAATCCGTTTTTGACTTCCACTGGTCCGTTTTTGACGTGTCTTTTAGGACTTGCACTGGTTCGTTCTTTAGGGTCCGATTCATCCTTCTCTTCTTCTATATACCTGAGTACAATCATGGTAGAACACTTAGTTAGTATATAATTCTCATTAATGTTAAAATGAATCTCACAAAGTAGCGCGTGGACCTCTTGTTGTAGCTTCTTTGCACGACTACGTGTAACCGGTCCATCGATGACTTAGGCTGGTGTCGGTGTAGGTAAAACTTGAGTGGTTGTAGCTCGACTTGGAGCTTGTGACATCTTGCTTACTAGCCTGGTCATATCATCCTCCCCTTCTTGAAAAGGAGTCATCCTCGACTCTAACTCTTCTGATCCAAAGAGTTGTGCTAGGACATCGGTTTGTAGTGTTGTGATAACATCACAATCTTCTTGTTCCATGATAGCAAGGTGTTTGAATCTATAATCATATAAACCAAGTAGTCGCCTTGAATGTGGAAAGCTAAATGATTTGGAATTATGTTTAGCTTTCACCTTGAGTGTATGCTTGAATGTTGATTGCCTTGGTATAGTCACATCACTAACTCAAGAGAACAACAAGCTCAAGCTAGAGAAGGAGCACCTCACCAAAGGGTTAGCCAAGTTCACTAGAGAGAAGGATCTACAAAGTGAGCTTTTCATGAACACCATCATGAAGATGGATAAGAGTGGAATTGGCTACAAGGCTCAACAAAGCAAGCTTATCAAGTCACTAGCAACTCATGATCAACCAAGCAAGCCCAAGCTAAAGAGATGCTTTGAGTGTGGACAAGAGGGTCACTTTGCTCATGTGTGTGAGGCACCACTAGCACCTCCTTTGCCCAAGCATGCAAGAGAATTTGCTTTCAATGCTCACTACATTGTAAGGCAAGACAAAAGTGGCAAGGTCAAGGTTAGCTTTAGGGGGCCGCCCAACAAGCAAAGGCCAAAGGTTATTTGGGTGCCAAAACAACTAGTTGAGAGGGTTAAGGGCCCTAAGCAAATGTGGGTTCCCAAAACTTAAGCTTGATCTCTTGTGTGTAGGTAAACTACAAGACCGGTGGATCACATTGGGTAATTGATAGTGGTTGCACTCAACATATGACCGAAGATCCCCGGATGTTCACCTCACTTGATGAAGATGTAGACAATCAAGAGAAGATTACATTTGGTGACAATTCAAAAGGCAATGTCAAGGGTCTAGGAAAGATTGCTATATCAATTGACAACGCAATCACCAATGTGCTCTATGTGTCTTCATTAGGCTTCAACTTGATCTCGGTTGGACAACTTTGTGATCTTGGCTTTCAATGCATATTCAACAAGAAAGAAGTGATAGTGACCAAGGAGGATCACAATGAGATGGTATTCAAAGGCTTCCAGCACAACAACTTATATCTAGTTGATTTCTCCTCTGATGAAGTTGACATCAAGACATGCTTATTCACCAAGACTTCATTTGGGTGGTTATGGCATAGAAGGTTAGCACATGTTGGAATGGGCACACTCAAGAAGTTGATGAAGAAAGAACGGATTAGAGGCTTGAAGGATGTAACATTTGAGAAGGACAAATTATGTAGTACATGTCAAGCTGGCAAGCAAGTGGCAAACACTCATAAAAACAAGGCCTATCTCTCTACTTCAAGAGTGCTTGAGCTATTACACATGGATTTGTTTGGACCAACCACATATGCTACTCTTGGTGGCAACAAGTATTGCTTGGTCATAGTGGATGATTACTCCAGGTACACTTGGACATTCTTCTTGCAAGACAAGGCCGAAGTTGCATCAATTCAAGAAGTTTGCAAAGAATGTCCAAAATCAATTTGATGTCAAGGTCAAGAAAATAAGGAGTGACAATGCGAAAGAGTTTGACAACACCAACATAGAAGAGTATTGTGATGATGTTGGAATCAAACATGAGTTCTCCTCAACATATACACCACAACAAAATGGGGTAGTAGAAAGAAAGAACCGGACATTGATCACCTTGGCAAGAACATGCTTAATGAGTACAACACTTCGGAGAAGATGTGGGTCGAGGCAATCAACACCGCATGCTATGCATCAGACTGGCTCTTTCCTCACAAGTTCCTAGAGAAGACACCATATGAGTTACTCAATGGGAATAAGCCCGATGTCTCATTCTTTAGAGTGTTTGAGTGCAAGTGCGACATCTACAAGAAGCGCCAACACTTGGGCAAGTTCTAAAGAAGATGTGACATTGGCTACTTGGTTGGCTATTCATCAAAGTCCAAGGCTTATATGGTCTTTAACCATGCCACAAACATGGTTGAAGAAACATTTGATGTTGAATTTGATGGAACTAATGGCTCCCAAGGAGCAAGTGATAATCTTGATGATGTAGGTGGTGAACCATTGAGGGATGCCATGAAGAACATGCCGGTGGGAGACATCAAGCCAAAAGAGGATGATGATGTGCAAGTCATTGACCCACCATCCTCCTCTCTTATGCCTCAAGGTGATGACAAAGATGTGAGAGATGCTCATGAAGACACCCAAGTCACTCATGAGCAAGCGATGGCACAAGCTCAAGATGTTGATGCTCCCCAAGCAACCCCTCAATTGGTGCCAAGACGATCATCACATCTCCTCCAAGATCACTCTCAAGACCTCATCATCAGGAGTCCATCACATGTTGTCACTACACGCTCTAGACATGCTTTATTTATTGAACATCATGCTTTTGTGTCTCTTGAAGATGAACCCAAAACCATAGAGGAAGCTCTTTGGGATGTGGATTGGATCATTGCCATGCAAGAGGAGTTGAACAACTTCTCCTGCAATCAAGTATGGACACTTGAAGAGCGACCCAAAGATGCAAGAGTGATTGGAATAAAGTGGGTCTTCCAGAACAAGAAAGATGATCAAGGCAAGGTGGTGCGCAACAAGGCAAGGCTCGTGGCAAAAGGCTTTTCACAAGTGGAGGGTCTTTATTTCGGTGAAACCTTTGCACCAGTAGCAAGACTTGAAGCTATCTGTATCCTACTTGCACATGCTTCTAGTCATGACATTAAGTTGTTTCAAATGGATGTGAAAAGTGTCTTTTTAAATGGATACATTAATGAGCTTGTCCAAGTTGAGCAACCCCCCGGTTTTGAAGACCCTAGGTACCCCAAGCATGTCTACCGGTTGTCTAAGGCACTCTATGGTCTCAAGTAAGCTCCTAGAGCTTAGTATGAGAGGCTTAGGGACCTCCTCATTGAGAAGGGCTTCAAGATTAGGAAAGTTGACACAACACTCTTCACCAAGAAAATGAATGGGGAATTCTTCATTTGCCAAGTTTATGTTGATGATATTATTTTTGGCTCCACTAATGAAGATTTTTGCAAGGAATTTGGTGACTTGATGTCCAAGGAGTTTGAGATGTCCATGATTAGTGAGCTATCTTTCTTCATTGGGTTTCAAGTCAAGTAAATGAAGGAAGGGGTCTTCATCTCTCAAGAGAAGTACACTCAAGATCTTCTCAAGAGGTTCAAGATGATGGATTGCAAGCCAATCAAGACTCCCATGGCATCAAATGGGCATCTCTACTTGGATGAGGGAGGTAACCCAGTTGACAAAGCTCTCTATCGCTCCATGATAGGAAGTTTACTTTACCTCACCGCATCTAGGACTGATATCATGTTTAGTGTGTGTATGTGTGCTAGATATCAAGCTATGCCTATGGAATCTCACTTGATTTCCGTCAAGAGAATTCTTAGGTATCTAAAATACACACCCTATCTAGGCTTGTGGTATCCCAAAGGTGCAAGATTCTAACTTGTAGGCTATTTCAATTTGGATTACGCCGGGTGCCGCATTGATAGAAAAAGCACATCTAGAGGGTGCCACTTCCTAGAAAGATCACTTGTCTCTTGGATGTCAAAGAAACAAAATAGTGTTGCTTTGTCAACAGTCGAGGTGGAATACATTGCCGCCAGTGCTTGTTGTGCACATATTCTATACATGAAACAAACTTTGCTAGACTATGGAGTAGTTCTAGATAAAGTACCTTTGTTGTGTGACAATGAAAGTGCCGTAAAACTTGCTAATAATCCAGTTCAACAGACCCGCACTACGCACATTGACATCCGTCACTTCCTTAGGGATCATGTTGCTAAAGGTGATATATCTCTAGAGAATGTGGGGACGGAAAATCAATTAGCAGTTATCTTCACAAAACCCCTAGATGAAGCTAGGTTTTGTATGTTGAGAAAAGAATTAAATGTGCTTGATCTCTCTAACTTCACTAAAAAATGAGGTTGTATGTTGTTCTTGTAAATAGCTTTTGTTTTGCATCTTATGCATACCAAAAATAAAAATACAAAAATATGGTTTGTAGGGCTTGTCTAACATGGTTAAGATAACCCCCTTGTGTGTGAAAAAACTTAAACTTGGATCAAACTTGACAAGCATCAGTTTACTTTCAAGCAATTGCATTGCATATCTTATGCATGTGTGTTGCCTTGTTGTTTCTTTTTTGTTACGCTTTAAGCATCCGCTGTGTTCGTCCATTGATAGGGGGAGCATTCAAAGGTCATCTTGATTTAGACCCCTAGCTTTATGGCCACACAATGTCTCCTTGGTGTTTTCATTCGATTATTTTCATAAAAACTACTAACCCTATGGCTAAATATTTGTGAAAATGTGAGGATTTGAGAGAGGTCACTCATACCAGTTCTAATTGGTGCTTATCTGTGTCTTCTTGAAGTTGGAACTTTGTTGGGTGAAAGTCGGGTGAAAAACCTTGTTGAAAATTTGGCTGACTATGCACCGGATGATGCACCGGACGCACCCTTGGTGCGTCCGGTGTGCTGTATCCCATGCACAGCACGCACTAGACCCACGCACAGTGCCCTAAGCGCGTCGAGTGTAGTGCATCTGGTGGTTCACTGGTGCGTGCCTTGTAGCACCGGATGCTAGGCGAGCGTCCGGTGGTCTGCGTCCGGTGGTTGCGCGCAGTTTTTGGTACTATCTGCGCACGAGATCAGTGGGCATCGGACGTGACCGGTGCCAACTTAAGCGCGTCCGATGCCCCTATGAATGCGGAATATAACCCGTGTCCCATGTCTTCTCTCTCACAGTCTCCTTCTCTCTGGACGTGAACTCGCCGAGATCAGCACCCAACCCTAGCCACCATGAACCTCTGCGTCACTGGCGAACTCTCTCCCTCCAGCAATTCTCCTCTCCCTCAGGTGTCAAGGACCCTCACCACAAGTCCCTCCTTCCACCTTGCGTCCTGGTGGTGTTTTCTTGCAACCAGTTAGTGTTTGGGTATGGTTCTCTAACCCTTGCACTCAAGGTGTTTACTTTAATGCCTGAATAGATCTAAGTGTCGTTTTTTATGACGATTTCATTCGTTCTATCCTTTCAGTGCCCTAGAGTGTTGATTCATGTTCTCCGGTGGCTTCCAATCTCATCCTATCTTTTGGAACATGTCATGTCACATGTTGTAAGTCTTTCTCGTCCATACATATCTACTTCTTGTGATCTTTAGGGTTTTCTCTCCTCTAGCTATTATGTTTGCTTGTATATACCCTATCTATTCCATCTCTTACAGCGTGTGAGTCTCGTTTAGCAATTTGTCAGTGACAGTCGAACTCGGGGCAGAGAGTATAGATTGAGGCCAAGCCTCTCGAGTGTTAGTTCACCAGCGTTGTGCAGTGTGTTAGCTTGTGTTTGAGGGACTCTTGCAATGGCACGTTGCATGAACATTGGTGGTTTGGCAGGTGGTCGTTTGGGCTCACTACGGATTAGATCCGCGCTCACGGCCACCTAGAGGCATGCAGTACTTTAGGCAGAGTAGCTGCATGGGTCTCCACCTGGCACTATCATGCTTGGAGGTCGTTAGGTCAAGATAGATGTTAGAGAACCAGGCTAGGAGGAGACAAAGACAGAGACAGAGGGATAGGTAGAGGCAGAGACACAGGCAGAGATAGAGGCACAACCGAAGGAGAAGCCCCTTCGTACGCTGACTCGTACTCGTACCCAGGCTACTGTTGGGTATTTTAAACGCAAACAGAAAAATCCGCAAGCGCACGGATACCGATGTAGCCTTCACCCGGGAGTATTCCAGAGTATCGATTTTCCACAGGGAACGTGAGTATACTGATTAAGATCCAAGATCGCCCAAGGATAACTATATAATTATTTTTAGTGGGAAGAGAGGAAGTTTCCTGAGAGTTCTCTAGTTGATCTAAGAATCAAGAATTACCTCAAGATTATCTATATCGGGACATCAGAGCACTAACCGCAGAAAGAGATGAGAAGGGGGCTAGGAAGGTCTGACTACGGTCCTACAAACACCGATCCGAACGTGGTGGAATACGTCGACCGTTAGGGCTGTCACTACCCTAAGGCTACCACAACAATCCGCAGGATTGGGTGCAATTCCAGGTAATTGCAAGACTAAACACCACGTCTAATCTATTAATTACTACTCTAATGTTTCAAAGATTAGAGCACTTGATGCAAGCGGGAATCCAATAAATAACTTGAATGTAAATAAAAGTAATTAGAGAACTCAGGAATTATGAATTGAAGAACCTGGAGAACGATGAAGAACGAACCAGATGCTGCAAAAGTATAATGTTGAGGAAGATCCGACAGATCCGGCTCCTCCTCCGCTCTCCTCTTCTCTCTCCCTATTTTCTAGATTACAACTAGAACTAACTAGAACTAGAACTAGAGGAACTAGAACTAGAACTAGATGAACTAGAACTAGATCTAGATGAACTAGAGGTAGAACTAGAAGAACTAGAGGGATCCTCTCTACTTGGATGAAGAATTGAAACCCTAGCTTTGATTCTGTAGAAGAGGTATGATCTCCAGGGGCCAGGGGGGTCTGGTTTTATAGTCCCTTCAAGTGAATCTGGGCCGTCGGATCAAACCGACATTGATCGTGTGGTTTTCCTTGAAGTATTAGGTCGGTGGAGCATGATCCCCGAGTTGTACCCTGATTGGGCAGAACAGGTGGGCGGGCGCCCTCAGGACTAGAGCGGGCGCCCTGTCCCTGAGGCCTCTCGGCTTCCGCTTCGGTCCCGTGGCTTCTAGAGTCTTCTAGATGATAGAAAATTGCGCGGCACGTTAATATCTCTATGTAAACCCGACGTGTGGGCCTTTCTTCCGTATTTCCTGATAACCCCCTGCAGAAATAGACAAACACCAAAACTTGTGGAATTCTGTCAGATAAAACCCTAAGTCTAGGTGTTGGTTGCATTTGGATCCTTTTCTATGATTAATTGATGGTTAAATATGAGCATTAAGGACCGTCAACAAGCTCCCCCAAGCTTAACCTTTGCTCGTCCCTGAGCAAAGATGATCTCAAGAGTTTCTGCAGTGGTTTCATAACTTAAAGATACACATGCGTTTAAACAAGATCTCATTTTTGGTTAGAGTAAACTGTTAAGACTTAAAACTTACTCATTTACCTTTCACCATGGGACTTGTAACCGTCACTTCTGTCTTGAGTAGTTAAAAGATAGAACGGTCTAATCAAGCGCCATGTCTCATGTTCTTGATCAACTATAGCTCTGGAGTTTTTGCAGATTTTCAAATAAAACTCAGAGATTACTTGTATGACTCTCTCTAGTCTCTCTTTTGTGGTATTTCTGGATCCTTACCAAGGCAGTAATGGTGTATGCCTTCTCTCAAAGTATGTGGTATTATTGGTATGAGGCATAATGACATTGCCTTCTCTCTCACCCTACTCTAATAAGGCTTTTGATATCTGGAGCTCATAGGTGAGAGACAGCTAATACATACTTACAAGACATTTATTGCATAGTCAAACCATGGATCCAGAAGAACAAGTCAATAAGTCAAATCAAGATGTGCATGTGTGGCGAATGAATGATGCATGGTAATGATGGTGATAACAATGGTGAAAGTCTAATTCTACTTATGCTCTTTTGAGGGGATACATACCTTTCTTGCTCTTTTGAAACTTTTGGGGAGAATGAGATGCTCTATATTTTCTTTTTCTTTTCTCTCAGGTGGGTATCTTGTACCCCTAGTTCTACTGTCGGACACTTGTCCATTTTTACCTCTCGTCTCACTTTTTCTTTTCTTTCGAGGTTCCGGGCACTTGCCCCTTTTTATTTCCTCGTATTCTTTCTTTTTTTTCTTTCTTTTTTTTTAGAGCACTCATCTCCTGAAATAATATAGCAAGTGGTAGTAACCAAGATAACTTGAGCATTTATTTCATAGGGAAAAACAAAAATAGGAGAATGTTTTTGGCTATTCTCTCCTGGATTAGGAGTAGAATATTTTTGGGTGGTTCTGGAGATGGAAATGGGTGGATGTATGTGGATGCGTACTTCCAGAGTAGAAGCAGCATGTATGAGTGAATGTGCAAGTGAATCTTGATTTTAACCACATGACAAGCTCCTAAGGGTCTACACAGCTTGACCACACTCAATGCTCATAAGCAGTTAAAAGTAAATGTGTGGCTCAAAGTCTAGCAAGCATGTATATATGGCTGTGGTAGGAATTTAAACTCTCATCATACAGGAACTCATCATGCAACATTTTAAAGATTTTCAAAGATAAAATTCTCCAGAATTCTAGCATCTCTAGGAACAGATAAACAGCAGCTCAACCTTCCCATATCGTATCCGTTAACGACTTAGACTTTAGATCAAGTACTCTCCCCACAAGTTCAGGTTTAGAGCAAATCTTAATTCATAACAGTGATGCCTAAACTTGAGAGAGATTTCAATTTTGAGAACTAGTCATGGCAGAGCAACTATTCATCATTTCCATGTGAGAGCTTATCATGAGGGTTCATAGCAAACTTTATTTATTTATTTATTTATTTAGCAAACTAAGCAAAGATATATATATATATATATAAGCACAAAATCTTTATTGGGGTTTCTATGATTATGCATCATTTTATTATTAGAGTAAAGTATAAACGTGAGTAGAATACTTAGCTGGATAAATGGGGGTGCTCTCCCCCAAGCTGGATTTTGACGTAATTCCTTGTGATGTAGCTAGCAGGTGGCGGAGGTGTATTTGAATGTCAGCAGCACCTTGACAGTGAGTAGGATGTCCTCCGTCTGGTAGTCTTCTTTGATCCTTGAATTCTGTGGAGCTCAAATAGACAACAAAACTTTGTGGAACTAGTTAAGTGTTAGCATAAATATCTAGCCTTTATCATGTTGAGCCTCCTCAATAAATGTTACTCTCTTTAGTAGGATCATAAATTTATTTTTATATTTTCATTTTTATAGGACAGGAATATATTTATTTTATTTTTACGCCACCATAGTGAATGTACTTATGGGTTTTATCCATGAGCATACTCACATGGGGCTTACTATTTTTAGCATTTTTATTTTCTTTTTGAGATGATATGAACCTGATTAACTAAAATAATTGAAAGGAAAAAAATAACTACCAAGTTTACCTCTTGGCAAGGCGTTCGGTGTTTTTAAGTCCTCCGAACGGGACTCTCCGTTTTCTCAGTCGTCCTAGGATTTGCTGGATGGCGTAGTCGGTGGTTCCGGCGGCGCTTCTTCTTCATGTATAACTATCTTCTCTCTACACACCTGACTCGGTGCTACGGTCTCCTCAGGACAGTTCTGGTCAAGCAGTATGTCTTCAGATATTACCACTTCTCCTTCGTAGTCTGCCCATCCGTCCTTTATGATTTTCATCCTCTGGTTACGGTTGCGTCGTCTTCTTCTTGTCCTGACCTGCTTAGAGTCTTCAACTATATAGTTAGGGTCAGTAAAATAGCGGCGTACCTTCTCAGAGGGGAAATGCATGTGGACTCCTCCGGTTCCAATGTAGATGATTGCTTTAACGGTGCTGAGGAACTGTCTCCCAAAGATGATGGGTGGATCGTACTCGTCTTCTCCCATGTCAATAACCTTAAAATCATCTGGAGCTGAATGTATGTTGGTTGTAGGGGCATGGTTCCATACAGGAGCTGATAAGTGATTGATGCTTGGAACACCAGGGTCGTCCTTCTTGATCAAGAAAGGCGACTTGAGTTGACGATCTTGACCTTCTTGAGCTGCAGTGACCATCTTAGCTGACTCGGTCCACATTTGCTTGTTCCTCTTCCTCCTGTTGGTCCTCTTCCTTGGTTTATGTCAGGATTGCTCTAAGATTTGTGTAGTCTTGTTCTTGAAGGAAAACGTCTCCGTCCTTCCCATGATGTAGAAACTGATCTTGGCAACACTAGCGTAGATGACAGCTCCCGAGGTGTTCAGGAATGGCTTCCACTAGGTATAATGCTGATGCTGGAGCCAAAGTCGCAGAGTGCTTCTAGGAAGTCCACCATGCCGATGGAGATTGGGATGACGGGGCATCCTAGATTGTCTCTCTTGACCGGCAGAAGGTCAGTAATTACTTCCACAATGGGGTTACTCCAGTAGTTACGTCCTCAAGCATCTCAGGGCAGTGATTGCCTGAGTGTCCAGTATCTCCAGTGTGTTTGTGCTCGTAGATCTAGGTTCTTCACTTGGTGGAGTCTGGGAGTTGTAAAAGTCCTTCATATGCTGCTCGAAGTGTACCTGCTCATAGAGACAAGGCAAAGATCAAGTGCATGGGCCCTGTTGGTGGAAAACACCAACAGAACCAAAAGTGTATTTGTTCTTCTCTAACCTTAAGCATAGTGAGCAAGACAAAGTTGATGGATAATAAAATCATGAGTGTAGTATTTAACATTTGTCAGATTAGATTGCTCAACCTTATGGAAAGATAATCTATCTATATATATGTTTTATTTATATCTTCCAAAGATTGAGTGTGCAACATTTTAGCTAATATGATTAGGAGTGTGGAATCACAAAGGTGGAAGGAATAAACATGTTGAATCGATTGGGTTGGTTAATCTAGAGTTGTAAATCATACATGTTTGTCTCTTTTATTCATGTGAACGCCAGAACCAAGGAGAAGCTTATAGAAGTGATAGTCAAGTACCTTAAGATGTTACCTTACTTGAAGAGTGATGGTACAGTATCACCTTGTGGAAGCTTTCCTCTCTTAGCGGTTGTGCATCGTGCTGGTGGCACCCTCCATGGATCATCTCTTGTGAGCTATGTCTTCCTTGTGTAAATTGTTAAACTTCATTTGCCTCTCTCTTTGTCTCCAATGTGAGTTTATCTCAGGACTTCCCAGGTCGATATTGAAAGTTTTCCTGCAGGGGTTAGTACAACAAAATATCCAATATCTACTATAGCATACTATCGGCTCAAAGATCAACCTAGACACCATGTCTAATTTGATTTAGGAGGGCATTTTAACCTAAGCATCATGCTTAATTTAAAATCCTTTGGAAGTAAGATCATCATTCCTAAACTGAGCACCATGCTTAATTAAGAGATAAATGAAACTACTCCAAACCTAGACATATACTAAAGCAAATAAAGGTAGCATGAAAGCATTTATAGAGTTCTACTCAAGTGGAGATGAAGTAGTGTGATTAGTATTTAACAAAATTGAGCATGTCTTAAAGGTAGGGACAACCAACATAGCAACATGGCAAAGGATGTTTTTATGTAAAGTACTCCCCCAAGCTTGAATTTTGCAAAATTCAAGTTTGGATGAATTTAATTCAATGTTGTATGATGATTGGTTGTACATACCTTGTGCTTGTCATTCATCTGATCTTCTTGCTCCAATCCTGGAAAGGTTAGTGACAAGAATACCCGAAGGAATTTTTTTACAATTATCCTTATATGCTCAATACACAAGGTAATGTTGCAAATAATTAAAAGCTCATGTTACGCTCTGATCTGTGCTTATTTTAGGACAGTAAGCTTGTCCTTGGGAAACCATTAATTTATGTCAGCGAAGTGATTTCCCCTCCAACGCTGACCTAAATCAAGATCAACTCAACGAGATCTGCAATATTTCATATAGACATATGCATCGACAACCGCCCTTTTAAAGTTTTTATAAATAGAAAGGAAGAGGGGGTTGGAGATCTCGAATGTGGTGATGTTGGAGAGACCAATGGAGTGTGAAGATGTTGCATATGAGCATGGAGTAAATGAAGTGGCTATGAAATAAATTCCATGCTCATTAATGCTTAGAGTGAAATCCATGTGGTATGGTGAAAATGATAAGGTGAGTGTGGTAAAAAAAAGAAAAGAAAAAGGATACATGGACGACTTGGTTCGAAACTAGCACAGCTACCGTTCCCCGGCAACAGCGCCAGAAAGCTTGTTGGGTATTTTAAACGCAAACAGAAAAATCCGCAAGCGCACGGATACCGATGTAGCCTTCACCCGGGAGTATTCCAGAGTATCGATTTTCCACAGGGAACGTGAGTGTACTAATTAAGATCCAAGATCGCCCAAGGATAACTATATAATTATTTTTAGTGGGAAGAGAGGAAGTTTCCTGAGAGTTCTCTAGTTGATCTAAGAATCAAGAATTACTTCAAGATTATCTATATCGGGACATCAGAGCACTAACCACAGAAAGATATGAGAAGGGGGCTAGGAAGGTCTGACTACGGTCCTACAAACACCGATCCGAACGTGGTGGAATACGTCGACCGTTAGGGCTGTCACTACCCTAAGGCTACCACAACAATCCGCAGGATTGGGTGCAATTCCAGGTAATTGCAAGACTAAACACCACGTCTAGTCTATTAATTACTACTCTAATGTTTCAAAGATTATAGCACTTGATGCAAGCGGGAATCCAATAAATAACTTGAATGTAAATAAAAGTAATTAGAGAACTCAGGAATTATGAATTGAAGAACCTGGAGAATGATGAAGAACGAACCAGATGCTGCAAAAGTATAATGTTGAGGAAGATCCGACAGATCCGGCTCCTCCTCCGCTATCCTCTTCTCTCTCCCTATTTTCTAGATTACAACTAGAACTAACTAGAACTAGAACTAGAGGAACTAGAACTAGAACTAGATGAACTAAAACTACATCTAGATGAACTAGAGGTAGAACTAGAAGAACTAGAGGGATCCTCTCTACTTGGATGAAGAATTAAAACCCTAGCTTTGATTCTGTAGAAGAGGTATGATCTCCAGGGGCCAGGGGGGTCTGGTTTTATAGTCCCTTCAAGTGAATCTGGGCCGTCGGATCAAACCGACATTGATCGTGTGGTTTTCCTTGAAGTATTAGGTCGGTGGAGCATGATCCCCGAGTTGTACCCTGATTGGGCAGAACAGGTGGGCGGGCGCCCTCAGGACTAGGGCGGGCGCCCTGTCCGTGAGGCCTCTTGGCTTCCGCTTCGGTCCCGTGGCTTCTGGAGTCTTCTAGATGATAGAAAATTGCGCGGCACGTTAATATCTCTATGTAAACCCGACGTGTGGGCCTTTCTTCCGTATTTCCTGATAACCCCCTGCAGAAATAGACAAACACCAAAACTTGTGGAATTCTGTCAGATAAAACCCTAAGTCTAGGTGTTGGTTGCATTTGGATCCTTTTCTATGATTAATTGATGGTTAAATATGAGCATTAAGGACCGTCAAAAGCTACCTCTAGGTCTGGTACACAACAGAAGTTCTCTACACTTGCTCGCTCCACACCAGCTCCAGCTCCAGCACCAGCCCAGATCCACAAGGACTACACCAGAGAACCTACTCGTGAGATCCAGAAGCTGAGGTTTGTGTCGTTCCCCTCTTGGTTTCCAGCTACCAGGGATCAGAGGGCACATGCCAGGTATTACACAGTGGTACAAGAGGACATGTACATGGCATATGTCCATGTTCAGGCTCACTTTAGAGAGCAGAGGGTTTTGGACCTTGAGGTGTTGGGCAATGTCGTTGGACAGGACATCGGGCCCTACCTGAGCTACCTATCAGGGCTTGCTGGGCTCCTTGCCTTGCCAGGCACCTACATGGAGGAGTGGGTCAGGGAGTTCTATGCTTTAGTGTGGATTGCACCATATCACAGTTACATTCACTGCGCACTGGCAGGCACTAGCTACAGACAGCTCTGATGATGATTATCAGCTCCCCATCCCAGATCTTCCTCCAAGGCAGCACGACCATGAGGCTGGAGGTTCCTCTTCTGCTACTGACCCAGCCTTGCTTGCTATTCTAGAGGGCATGAGAGCCGACCAGCAAAGGGCAGCTGAGGAGCAGGCTCGACGTGATAGAGAGTGGGCTGCTGTCAATGCAGCCATGCAGGCCAAGTAGGATGAGCTTCAGAGGCAGCTACTCTCTTTACAGGAGTAGCATCTAGCGTTCCAGGCCCAGGAGATAGCTCTGATGGCAACCCTCATGGCAGCAACAGGGATAACTCTACCACAGGTGTAGCTTCTAGGCACATCCCTAGTTAGGCCACCGACTCTAGGTGTACAGCCTAGTGGGCTTTAGAGTCAGTCACAGCCTCCTCTCCATCTTCCTGCTCATAGCGAGTCGTTCACCACTCCACAGCACTAGGTGTCTCAGGGTGCTATCTCTTCTGGCTTTGAGCAGACAACTCAGTGCACTCCTCTGCACTCAGGTTTCACTCCACATTCTGCCTCTGCTTCTCAGTTGGTTTTTGACTCCTCAATGGGGCAGGACTTGTTGTTTTTGTATAGTGCTCTAACTGGCATGCCTACTCCTTCTCCATAGCAGGCTCCTGCAGCTTTTACCTTGCTAGTCACCACTAAAGAGCGTATGTCATCGTCTGTGGCTTTGTCTGAGCAGCGACACAGACAGCTACAGAGCACACTAATCCAACCCAGACTGCTTCACCAGCTCGTGCACATTCAGAGAGTTAGACAGCTCCTTCTCAGTCCACCGACGATGGCACAGATGACATGCAGCTGTTCACGGTCCTTAATGCTCACATTTAACCGTCAACTAATCATGGAAAAGGACCTATATGCAACCAACATCCAACATTAGGGTTTCAACTGACAGAATTCCACGAGTTTTGGTGTTTGTCTATTTCTGCAGAGGGTTATCAGGAAATATGGAGGAAAGGCCCACACGTCGGGTTTACATAGAGATATTAACGTGTGCGCCAATTTTATATCATCTAGAAGACTCCAGAAGCCACGGGAACGAACGGGAGGCCGAGCGGGCCCGGGGGCAGGGCGCCCACCCTCCCCCCTTGGGCGCCCGCCCTGTCGTGGTGACCAATCAGGGCAAGTCTCGCGGATCGTGCTCCACCGCCTTTGAGGATCAAGGAAAACCGTGCGATTAAGGTCGGTTTGATCCGACGACCCACGTTCATTTGGAAGGGCTATATAAGAAGGCCCCCTGGCCCCTGGAGAACATACCTCTTCTACAGAATCAAAGCTAGGGTTTCAATTATTCATCCAAGTAGAGAGGATCCCTCTAGTTCATCTAGTTCTAGTTCTAGTTCATCTAGTTCTAGTTATTGTTAGTTCTAGTCGGAATCTAGAAAATAGGGAGAGAGAAGAGGAGAGTGGTGGAGGAGCCGGATCTGTCGGATCTTCCTCAACATTGTACTTTTGCAGCAACTGGTTCGTTCTTCATCGTTCTCCAAGTTCTTCAATTCATAATTCCTTAGTTCTTTAATTACTTTTATTTACATTCAAGTTATTTATTGGATTCCCGCTTGCATCAAGTGCTCTAGTCTTTATAATGCTAGAGTAGTAATTAATAGATTAGACGTGGTGTTTAGTCTTGCAATTACCTGGAATTGCACCCAATCCTGCGGATTGTTGTGGTTGCCCTAGCGTAGTGACAGCCCTAACGGTCGACGTATCCCACCTCGTTCAGATCGGTGTTTGTAGGACCGTAGTTAGAGCTTCCTAGCCACCTTCTCACCCCTTTCTATGGTTAGTGTTCTGATGTCCCGAAATAAATAATCTTTGAAGTAATTCTTGATTCTTAGATCAACTAGAGAACTCTCCGGAAACTTCCTCTCTTCCCACCAAAAATAATTATATAGTTATCCTTAGGCAATCTTGAATCTTAATTATTACACTCACGTTCCTTGTGGAAAATCGATACTCTCGAATACTCCCGGGTGAAAGCTACATCGGTATCCATGCGCTTGCGGATTTTTCTGTTTGCGTTTAAAATACCCAACAAGCTTTCTGGCGCCTTTGCCGGGGAACGGTAGTTGTGCTAGTTTCGAACCAAGTCATCCGTGTATCCTTTTTCTTTTCCCTTTTTACCACACTCACCTTACCATTTTCACCATACCACATGAATTTCACTCCTATCTATAAATTCTTTGCTCAAAGGGCGAGTTATTAGAGCCACCACCATCATCACATCCAATTCTTACAGATGGCTACGTCCTCGGCCCTGATCTAATAGCCATGATTCAGGAGCAACCCTTCTCTGAGCAAGTAGATGAAGATCCATACAACCACCTTAGAGAATTCGAGCAGTTGTGCTCTTGCCGATCTATTTCCGACATTACACAAGAAACCCTTAAATGGAAATTATTTCCGTTCTCCCTTTTGGGAAGAGCAAAAAAGTGGTATGCTCATTCTGTAGGAGGCGTTAATGGAAATTGGGATGAACTTCGAGACAACTTTTGTCTTGCTTTCTTCCCACTTTTTGGAATCGCTGACCTTAGAATCAAAATTCTTACATTCAAACAAAGAGAGAAGGAAACTTTAGGAGAAGCTTGGGCTAGGTTCACAAGCCTTACCAATTCCGGTCCAAACCTTTTCCTGCCTGACCATGTACTGTACTACCACTTTTTTCGTGGTCTAAACAAGGAAGCTGCTCTTCACCTCGACGTTGCTTCAGGAGGCTCATTCACACACAAACTCACAGATGAGGGGAGAGCTATCCTAGAGAGAAATCTTGAAAATACCCCTTACACAGGCATTTATGATGAGTTTCCTGAAGAAGAAAAAGAAGTCGAGCCTGATCCTAAACCAAAAGATGAGAAACTTGCAACCGAGTTAGAAATTCCACCTGACCCATCTATTAATTTGGTTGTAGAGAAACCTCCTGATAAGGGAATGCAAAACCAGCTAAGGGATGATGAACCACCACCTTTAGAGCATCCCTTTGAATTCGAGTATCCAAACACGAACTCTAGCAGGGACCACTCAATCCATTCTAAGAGTAGAATCTGTTGACATAGAACACATCAAAAGCCTTTCGGCTATTCTGAGTTATGAATGGCTAACAGAAGCAGAGCTGTCTCTTGAGGTAGCTCGAATCATCACTCCTTCAACCATTCTTCTGTGCCAAATTAGAGGGTCCCCTAGGAAGGTCCACTACAATCCATATGTTGGGATAAATGTTATTTCCAAGGAGTTAGCTGACACGCTTTATCCCAACGAGTCCATAACCCCATCTCAAAAACTTTTACAAAGTCCATCTAGATTAATTCTAGAAAGCCATGGGGTATTAAGGGCAGTTCCTGTTAGAATCAAGGACTGTGGAATGTCTAGATTTTCACATTTTTGACATACCGAAGATTCCTCTCTTGATTGGCAGACCAATCATGAAACTTCTACAAGAACAACCACAACGTGGTCATATAGACTTCAAGGTTGGGAATTCCACTATTGTTGTTCCTCTTGATAGATCAATTAACACGATAGTGGAACCGAAACTTAAACCAGATCCTATTGAGGAGATCTTAATGCTGACTCAAGAGGAGATGGCCCAACCATTCTTTAATCATGAACACTTTGTTCGAGAAGAAGAAGAGTTGGTAGAACCCGTTGAGCTAGACAAAAATGAACAACCTTCACCTCCTTCAATAGAAATAAAACCTCTTCCTTCTGGCCTTAGATATGTCTTTTTGCACAACAACCCAAAAACTCCAATAATTATTAGTGACAAGCTTTCCGATTATGAAACGCAACAACTTGTCGCTGTTCTTGGAAGGCATAGATCTACATTTGGCTACTCTCTTGAAGATCTCATGGGCATTAGTCCAATTCTCTGCACTCATCGTATCCCTATTGATCCCAATTTTACACCTTCAAGGGAACCACAACGGAGACTTAACAATGCTATGCGAGTGGTTGTTAAGAAATAGGTCCTCAAACTCTATCATGCTGGGATTATTTATACTGTGCCACATAGTGAGTGGGTTAGCCCTGTCCAAGTAGTGCCAAAGAGAGCAGGAATGACGGTCGTTAGGAATGAGAAGAATGAACTCATCCCTCAACGAATTGTCACTAGGTGGCGTATGTGTATTGACTATCGAAAACTCAATAAGGCTACAAAGAAAGATCACTTTCCGTTACCCTTCATTGATGAAATGTTGGAACGTCTTGCAAACCACTCTTTCTTCTGTTTCCTTGATGGTTATTCTGGATATCACCAAATCCCAATCCACCCAAATGACCAAGAAAAGACTACCTTTACATGCCCGTATGGAACTTCTGCATACCGACGAATGTCGTTCGGATTGTGCAATGCTCCAGCTTCTTTCCAACGCTGCATGATGTCTATTTTCTCGGACATGATTGAGAAAATCATGGAGGTTTTCATGGATGATTTTACCGTCTATGGCAAAACCTTCGATCATTGTTTGGAGAATTTAGATAGAGTCTTGCAGCGATGTGAAAAAAGCACTTAATCCTGAACTGGGAGAAATGCCATTTTATGGTCCAGGAAGGAATAGTACTAGGACATAAAGTGTTCGAACGTAGTATAGAGGTGGACAAAGCAAAGATTGAAGTTATTGAAAAACTTCCACCTCCCACGAATGTGAAAGGAATCCGTAGCTTTTTGGGACATGCAGGGTTCTATAGACGCTTTATCAAGAACTTCTCTCAAATTGCTAGACCCCTAACTAGTCTCCTAGCTAAGGATGCACCTTTCATCTTTAGTGATGAGTGTCATAAATCTTTTCAAACTCTTAAGAAAGCACTCATCTCAGCCCTGATTATCCAACCACCTGATTGGAATCTTCCTTTTGAGATCATGTGTGATGTTAGCAATTTTGCGGTTGCTGCCGTTTTAGGACAAACCAAGGATAAAAAGCATTATGCCATATCCTACGCTAGCAAAACCTTGTGTGGACCATAGCTCAATTACACTACAACTGAAAAAGAGCTTTTAGCTGTTGTCTTTGCTATAGACTAGTTTAGATCATACTTAGTGGGGGCAAAGATAATTATCTATTCAGACCATGCTGCTCTCAAGTACCTCCTCACTAAGAAAGATGCTAAGCCTCGTCTAATTCGATGGATTCTTCTACTCTAAGACTTTGACATAGAAATCCAAGATAGGAAGGGAGTTGAGAATTCCGTAGCCGACCACTTGTCTAGGCTTCAATATAAGGAAACACATGATGAGCTTCCCATAAATGACTACCTAAGGGATGACACCTTGCTTAAGATAACACATGCAGATCCATGGTACGCAGACATCATAAACTTTATAGTAAATGGTTATGTCCCACCGGGTACAAACAAAAGGAAGTTGCTTCACGATAGTCGTTTCCACCTTTGGGATGAGCCATATCTTTTCCGAGTCTACGCTGATGGACTCTTGAGAAGGTGTGTTCCTATGGCTGAGGCTACTCAAATTATGGAAAGATGTCATGCCTCACCATATGGAGGACACTATGGAGCATTCTGGACACATGCTAGAATTTGGCAAAGTGGCTTTTTCTGGCCAATGATGTATGAAGATACAAAGGACTTTGTCAGGAGATGCCACCAATGTCAAAAACATGGGAATATCAACTCACGAAATGAAATGCCTCTCACAAATAATCTTCAAGTAGAACTTTTCGATGTATTGGGCATTGATTTCATGGGGCCATTCCCTATGTCCGGGAATTGCGAGTATATCTTAGTAGCTGTGGACTACGTGTCCAAATGGGTAGAAGCTCTACCTTGTCGATCAGCTGATTCAAAGCATGCCAAGAGAATGTTCCATGAAGTAATCTTTCCTCGCTTTGGTATACCCCGGATAGTTATAAGCGATGGAGGTTCCCACTTCATCGACAAAATCTTCCAGAAGTACCTAGACGATCATGGAGTTTGACACAACGTCGCAACACCATACCATCCTCACACTAGCGGTCAAGCCGAAACATCTAACAAACAAATCAAAAATATTTTACAAAAGACCGTAGATGAGATGGGTAAGGGGTGGAAGGACAAACTTCCTGATGCACTTTGGGCTTATAGAACTGCATTCAAAACACCCATAGGCATGTCACCTTATCAACTTCTATATGGAAAAACTTGTCATTTGCCTATGGAAGTAGAGTTTAAAGCTCATTGGGCACTCAAGAAATGGAACATGGATCTCCACCTCGCTAGCGAGAATCGTCTGATGCAGCTATCTGAGCTAGAAGAATGGAGAGAGAAAGCCTACCACAATTCAAGGATCTATAAAGAGAGAACAAAACGATGGCATGATAAGAGAATCAAGCACAAGGAGTTTAAGCCTGGAGATAAGGTTCTACTATTCAATTCAAGAGTTAAGCTCTTTGGGCATGGTAGGCTACGAAGTAAGTGGGATGGACCATACAAGGTTATTGACACTTCAACTCATGGAGCCATTACCATCCAAAACGACATAGGTAACACTTTTAAGGTAAATGGTCAACGCTTGAAAATCTATCTCGAGCCACAAAACAACCTGGTAGAGGAACTTGATGTGATTGAGTTCATAGAATTCTCATATTAAGCTCTCATAAGCTCTAGACAATTACCTAACCCTTAACATGCTCCACGAGTTTTGTTGTCTATTTGGGTTATGCAGGATTTTGAAGCTTAAGATGAGTGAGACCGAACATGCAGGCCACAAGAGTGAACGACTATGTCAACATCCAGCTTGGCGAGGCACCCCCACGTGTACCTAGATAAGTATTACTTTTCTTTCTTGGTTGTATTTACTAGTATTCAGAAATAAAAAAAGCATAACCATGAAACCAAACAAAGTTTTCCTTTTGAGTAATATACAATAGTTTTGTGTAATCCTAAGTTTTAAATAAAATAAAAGAAAGTTTGATCCAAGTCTAGATAATTGACAAACATGATATGAGAAGGTCTGAGCTACTATTTAACTTGTTCCAAGTTTTGCTAGAGTTCTGGAGATTTTATCTTTTGAAAATCTAAAAATTCAAAGAAAAAATAATGAGATCCTGTTTGACATAATACCTAGAGTCTTATAAGATATAAATATTAAAACTGTGGGCACTTGCTTTGTTCAAGCCATTGTTAATTCTTGTAGTTTTGGTTGAGAGAATTATCATGTTCTAAAGATCAAGATCTTTTTGTTTAAAAATATAAAAGATTCACTCTTCCAAAGTATTATTGCGTTAGAGGCATGGGACTATGCAAAAATTTGATTCGAAAAAAAGAGTGAGACGAGAGGTAAAAATGGACAAGTGTCCAAAGTAGAAATAGGGGTACAAAGATACCCATGTGAGTGAGAAAAATGGACACGTGTCCGATAGTAGAATTAGGGGTACTTGGTACCCACTTGGAAAAAAAGAAAAGAGAGACTGAAAAAAGAAAGAAAAAAAATGATAGCCCATGGTCCCTCTAAATAAGCAATATGCCAATAAGAGATGACAAACTTTTCAAAAAGGTCAAAGGTCTTGATCTAGGAGTATGACATTCCTCTCCCTTGCTCCGAGCTTTGACATAGAAAAATGCAAAGTAAGTATGCTAAAACTTTTAAAGCTCTACTTATATATCTTTCGAGAAGAAGCCAAATTCCTCAGTTTTATTTTGGAAACTTACAAACAACTCCAGAACAAAGGTAAGACAGAAGAACTTGAGACATAGTGCTTGACTTGATCGTTCTGTTTTTCAATCACTTAAGACCTTAGTGATAACTTAAAAACCCTGTAGTAAGAGGCATAAAAGTAACCCCTGTTTTCTTGCTGATTTTAGCTTTGCTTAGGGACGAGCAAAGGTTAAGCTTGGGGGAGCTTGTTGACGGTCCTTAATGCTCACATTTAACTGTCAAATAATCATAGAAAAGGATCCAAATGCAACCAACACCTAGACTTAGGGTTTTATCTGATAGAACTCCACGAGTTTTGGTGTTTGTCTATTTCTTAAGGGGGTTATCAGGAAATATGGAAGAAAGGCCGACATGTCTGGATTACATAGAGATTAACGTGACGCGCAATTTTCTACCATCTAGAAGGCTCCAGAAGCCACGGGGATGAACGGGAAGGCAATCGGGCTCGGAGGTAGGGCGCCCGCCCTACTCTCCTAGGCGTCCGCCCACTTCGAGAGTCCAATCAGGACACGTTTCGCGGATCACGCTCCACCGACCTAAAGGATCAAGGAAAATTGTGCGATTAATGTCGGTTTGAACCGACGGCCCAGATTCATCTGAAAAGACTATATAAGCCAGGCCCCCTAGCCCCTGGAGATCATACCTCTTCTATAGAATCAAAGCTAGGGTTTCAATTCTTCATCCAAGTAGAGAGGATCCCTCTAGTTCATCTAGTTCTAGTTCTAGTTCCTTTAGTTCTAGTTCTAGTTAGTTCTAGTTGTAATCCAGAAAATAAGGAGAGAGAAGAGGAGAGCGGAGGAGGAGGAGCCGGATTTGTTGGATCTTCCGCAACATTGTACTTTTGTAGCAACTGGTTCGTTCTTCATCGTTCTCCAGGTTCTATTCATAATTCCTGAGTTCTTTAATTACTTTTATTTACATTCAAGTTATTTATTGGATTCCCGCTTGCATCAAGTGCTCTAATCTTTGCAACATTAGAGTAGTAATTAATAGATTAGACTTGGTGTTTAGTCTTACAATTACCTAGAATTGCACCCAATCCTACGGATTGTTGTGGTAGCCCTAGGGTAGTGACAGCCCTAACGGTCGACGTATCCCACCTCGCTTGGATCGGTGTTTGTAGGACCGTATTCAGAGCTTCCAAGCCTCCTTCTCACCCCTTTCTATGGTCAGTGTTCTGATGTCCCGAAATAAATAATCTTTGAAGTAATTCTTGATTCTTAGATCAACTAGAGAACTCTCAGGAAACTTCCTCTCTTCCCACCAAAAATAATTATATAGTTATCCTTGGGCGATCTTGAATCTTAATTATTACACTCACGTTCCCTGTGGAAAATCGATACTCTGGAATACTCCTGGGTGGAAGCTACATCGGTATCCGTGCGCTTGCGGATTTTTCTGTTTGCGTTTAAAATACCCAACAAGCTTTCTGGCGCCATTGCCGGGGAACGGTAGCTGTGCTAGTTTCGAACCAAGTTGTCCGTGTATCCTTTTTCTTTTCGCTTTTTACCACACTCACCTTACCATTTTCACCATACCACATGGATTTCACTCCTATCTATAAATTCTTTGCTCCAAAGGGTGAGTTATTAGAGCCACCACCATCATCACATCCAATTCTTACAGATGGCTACGTCTTCGGCCCTGATCTAATAGCCATTATTCAGGAGCAACCCTTCTCTAGGCAAGTAGATGAAGATCCATACAACCACCTTAGAGAATTCGAGCAGTTGTGCTCTTGCCGATCTATTTCCGGCATGACACAAGAAACCCTTAAATGGAAATTATTTCCGTTTTGCCTTTTGAGAAGAGCAAAAAAGTGGTATGCTCATTCTGTAGGAGGCGTTAATGGAAATTGGGATGAACTTGGGACAACTTTTGTCTCGCTTTCTTCCCACTTTTTCGAATCGCTGACCTTAGAATCGAAATTCTTACATTCAAACAAAGAGAGAAGGAAACTTTAGGAGCAGCTTGGGCTAGGTTCACAAGCCTTACCAATTCTGGTCCAAACCTTTTCCTTCCTGACCATGTACTGTACTACCAATTTTATCATGGTCTAAACAAGGAAGCTGCTCTTCACCTCGACGTTGCTTCACGAGGCTCATTCACACACAAACTCACAGATGAGGGGAGAGCTATCCTAGAGAGAAATCTTGAAAATACCCCTTACATAGGCATTTATGATGAGTTTCTTGAAGAAGAAAAAGAAGTCGAGCCTAATCCTAAACCAAAAGATGAGAAACTTGCAACCGAGTTAGAAATTCCACCTGACCCATCTATTAATTTGGTTGTAGAGAAACCTCCTGATAAGGGAATGCAAAACCAACTGAGGGATGATGAACCACCACCTTTAGAGCATCCCTCTAAATTTGAGGAAGATCTTTTTGAAGATTATGGAAACACCTCAAATTTTCCTATCCAAACACGACCTCTAGCAGGGACCACTCAATCCATTCTAAGAGTAGAATCTGTTGACATAGAACACATCAAAAGCCTTTCGGCTATTCTGAGTTATGAATGGCTAACAGAAGTAGAGCTGTCTCTTGAGGTAGCCCGAATCATCACTCCTTCAACCATTCTTCTGTGCCAAATTAGAGGGTCCCCTAGGAAGGTCCACTACAATCCATATGTTGGCATAAATGTTATTTCCAAAGAGTTAGCTGACACTCTTTATCCCAACGAGTCCATAACCCCATCTCAAAAACTTTTACAAAGTCCATCTAGATTAATTCTAGAAAGCCATGGGGTATTAAGGGTAGTTCCTGTTAGAATCAAGGACTCTGGAATATGCCTAGATTTTCACATTTTTGACATACCGGAGATTCCTCTCTTGATTGGTAGACCAATCATGAAACTTCTACAAGAACAACCACAACGAGGTCATTTAGACTTCAAGGTTGGGAATTCCACTATTGTTGTTCCTCTTGCTAGATCAATTAACATGATAGTGGAACTGAAACTTAAACCAGATCCTATTGAGGAGATCTTAATGCTGACTCAAGAGAAGATGGCCCAACCATTCTTTAATCATGAACACTTTGTTCGAGAAGAAGAAGAGTTGGTAGAACCCGTTGAGCTAGACAAAAATGAACAACCTTCACCTCCTTCGATAGAATTAAAACCTCTTCCTTCTGGCCTTAGATATGTCTTTTTGCACAACAACACAAAAACTCCAGTAATTATTAGTGACAAGCTTTCCGATTATGAAACACAACAACTTGTCACTGTTCTTGAAAGGCATAGATTTGCATTTGGCTACTCTCTCGAAGATCTCACGGGCATTAGTCCCATTCTCTACACTCATCGTATCCCTATTGATCCCAATTTTACACCTTCAAGGGAACCACAACAGAGACTTAACAATGCTATGCGAGAGGTTGTTAAGAAAGAGGTCCTCAAACTCTATCATGCTGGGATTATTTATCCTGTGCCACATAGTGAGTGGGTTAGCCCTGTCCAAGTAGTGCCAAAGAAAGGAGGAATGACGGTCGTAAGGAATGAGAAGAATGAACTCATCCCTCAACGAATTGTCACTAGGAGGCGTATGTGTATTGACTATCAAAAACTCAACAAGGCTACAAAGAAAGATCACTTTCCGTTACCCTTCATTGATGGAATGTTGGAACGGCTTGCAAACCCCTCTTTCTTCTGTTTCCTTGATGGTTATTCTGGATATCACCAAATCCCAATCCACCCAGATGACCAAGAGAAGACTACCTTTACATGCCCGTATGGAACTTATGCATACCGACGAATGTCGTTCGGATTGTGCAATGCTCTAGCTTCTTTCCAACGCTGCATGATGTCTATTTTCTCGAACATGATTGAGAAAATCATGGAGGTTTTCATGGATGATTTTACCGTCTATGGAAAAACCTTCGATCATTGTTTGGAGAATTTAGATAGAGTCTTGCAGCGATGTGAAGAAAAGCACTTAATCCTGAACTAAGAGAAATGCCATTTTATGGTCCAGGAAGGAATAGTGCTAGGACATAAGGTGTCCAAACGTGGTATAGAGGTGGACAAAGCAAAGATTGAAGTTATTGAAGAACTTCCACCTCCCATGAATGTGAATGGAATCCATAGCTTTTTGGGACATGCAGGGTTCTATAGACGCTTTATCAAGAACTTCTCTCAAATTGCTAGAACCCTAACTAGTCTCCTAGCTAAGGATGCACCTTTCATCTTTATTGATGAGTGTCATGAATCTTTTCAAACTCTTAAGAAAGCACTCATCTCAGCCCCGATTATCCAACCACCTGATTGGAATCTTCCTTTGAGATCATGTGTGATGTTAGAGATTTTGCGGTTGGTGCCGTTTTAGGACAAACCAAGGATAAAAAGCATTATGCCATATCCTACGCTAGCAAAACCTTGTCTGGACCACAGCTCAATTACACTACAACTGAAAAAGAGCTTTTGGCTGTTGTCTTTGCTATAGACAAGTTTAGATCTTACTTAGTGGGGGCAAAGATAATCATCTATTCAGACCATGCTGCTCTCAAGTACCTCCTCACTAAGAAAGATGCTAAGCCTCGTCTAATTCGATGGATTCTTCTACTCTAAGACTTTGACATAGAAACCTGAGATAGGAAGGGAGTTGAGAATTCTATAGCCGACCACTTGTCTAGGCTTCAATATAAGGAAATACATGATGAGCTTCCCATAAATGACTACCTAAGGGATGACACCTTGCTTAAGATAACACATGCATATCCATGGTACGCAGACATCGTAAACTTTATATTAAAAGGTTATGTAACATAACCGACCAAATTATAAGAGATTAAGCCCAACAGCGACCATTTGCATAGTCAAACCATCAGGCTTAAGCCCATATAACCCCGGTAGTCCGTGAAATCTCGAAGGATTTCAAACCACACATCGTACAACAGCCAAGATCGTAATAAGTTTAGCGGTCGCCATCCACAAATACGTCCAGATTACAACATTTAGAAAATACATCGGAGTACTTAAAGTTATTACAAACCAAGATCTTCAAGTAGCGGAAGCTTCATAGTTCGAAAATACAACACACGCGCTTCGTCTGATACAGTGCCATAGTTTGGTCATTCCCACAAAAGCAAAAGAAGAGATGGAGTGACCATCGCCCTTGGTCTAGTCATCACCCATGGCTGGGTACAGACAGAGGATGCAATAACTGTAGTACATTTGACCATCTGCAAAACAACATGAGAATAGAACCCTGAGTACGAGAAGGTACTCAGCTAGACTTACCCGTCATAAACTTAAAATAAAGACTCATCAAGGATCATGAAGGCTATATAGTGGGGTAGCTGACAACCATTTTGCAAAACCGCAATATTTCGCTATCATAACCTACATAAGTCTTTCTTCTTTTAATTTGCTCAAGTTGAGAGTATCGTTACCTATCATCTAGGTTTGCACCTGCAATATTACAAGCAAGTATAAGACTATGATAGTAACTCACCATAGCATTTCTTAAACCATTCATCATTATAACCCAAGTGTTCCATAGTCCTTACTACGAGGACAGGGCTCATGTCAAGTGCTCACTATCCAGGAGCGATGGCGATTCGAATCGATTTCTAACCAGCTGGCGAGTTTATTCCCCACACAAACCACACCCACTGATCAAGTGAGCTACAGGTCACCGTGTTGCACTATCCAGGACCAATTCGCGGGTTCGACAGGCACCACCCGTACCCAAGGACCGTTCCGGCGACCGAGGTATCCAAGGTATACCAAGGTTGCGCGCCGCGCCCTCGTCGTTCTCCTCAACCATCACCAATACAGCGCGTACATCGGGCCGATTCCCGGCCCGGATAGTGCTCAGGCTTCGCGGTCGGAACGACTTATCCTTCCAGCTAAATGTGGGGCATGCGTTCAACATGACAAGAGGGCCGTCAACGATCGGTCCTTAATCGACACAGGCAGGAGCACTATGGTCAACCCACCATAAGACCCTGCCTGGTCTCCAAATACATTCCACACTTGGTTATTCTTTTCCCCAAGCAACTACTGCTTAAACAAGCAGGTATCCACCTATATCTCGCAGGTGACAGGAAATCACCCGACTTCTACCGGACTAAGCAAGCTAAGCATAGACTCCGTGCCTATCTACATAGGACAAGGTAGGTGAACAAGTAGGGATAACAAGGAGTACATATGCATCAATGGTATCAAGCAATTCCTATCACTTAAATGCAATACTGTTGATGCAAAACTGATCTGCAAACACAAAGGGCTAATACCCGATTCAAACGTTAAGGCGTGCCAGCCGATTTGACCTTACTATCGGCAAAGGTGGTAACTCGAACACTTTGGTCCTGACAACAGCGATGCGCCCGGATGTCACGGCCAAGAGGTATTCACGCGGAACTTGAGAACACGCCGAGCTTAAGTCGACGAATTCCTAAGAGCTCGTAGTAAAAAGGAAAAAGTATGACGAAGTCGTCGAAATAGTAGATGCTAGAATATGAGTAAAAACTGGTGTTTTATTTTTTATTGTTATTGATTACAAGGTCCTAGGGTTTATATTTATACCCTGCTCAAAGAGCTACAACCAGACACGATTAGAATTCGAATTCCAAATTACACGGAATCCGTATACAAAACGATGCAAATAACTAAGGAAATAATAGAACTATCCTTCGTGACAAACCGAAACTCCTCCACATGACAACCGGCAGCTTCCGGACTCCTCCTTCACATCATCGGCAATCCCCTTGCCATAGTCATCGGCAGACCTTTTTATCCAGCCATCGGCACCATATTACTGTCTGTGGACTTAGTCATATTCAAATTCTCCCTCATCGGCAATCATCCTCATCGGCAACCCGCTTCGTACTGCCACCCTATCACGCCATCCTAGACACGTGCCCAAAAATGGTGTCAACACATGCCCCCCAGTTTCGGAGTATAAAACTATTAATGCTCCGAAATTCTCTGCAGTAATGATGCCTTCTCCGTAATTAATGCTCCTAATCTGGCAACCGACAACCTCAATCCGGACAACTCTGATCCTAATCCTCCGCAGACTCCTCGAAATCCCCAACTTCCTAAACGGGCATCTTCCTTGGTCGTACATCGGCAACAATACCGTTACAAAGATCTGCCGATGCTCTGACCAGGATACTTGCAAAAACGGTTACCTCCGCTCTATCCGCCCATCGGCAAGATGACCGTTATAGAATATCGCCGATGGACCGACCAGGAGATCTCGCACAGTAAAATATCTTTAGATAATGACCGCTTCCCGTCAAATCACCTGCACAATCCCTGGATTACCGTGCGAACAGTTACCATATCCACCTGAGTACCCTCAGGCTTCTCGGATGCGGCAGAGAGATAAGTCAGATTTGCCCTTGCCCATCTTGTCCTATAAATAGTTCCTTCTTGGGTACTCCTCCCCCATTACACCATTCTACCATCCAACTTTGCTTTTCTAGCGGTGGCGCCATTTACAACCCTCAAGATCTCCGACAAGCATTCCTCTTCATCAACTCCGGTGCCCTCCAACGTCCTCTTCACGACAAGATGGCCATTGGCTTCGTCGTCCCTGAGGTCAGATTTCCATCTCATCTCCTGTACCTTTTCTCGCATTTCTGTTCATCTGCGATTCATTTTACTGAATATCTTCCTTTTTCTTTTTCTTTGTATTTTATTCCCCAAAACACTAGGAGTTGTCCAACAAAATTGTCATCCCTACCGATCAACCACACCTTCAGTGCCTCGGCCCTCTAGGGAATCCAGATCCAACCGACCTTATTAATGCAGAAACCAACAGGATTCCCTTTAGAGCCGAAAACTTTTCTTTAGATCTGTGGAAAGACACCTTTCGCTCTTGGCCCAGCCCTACTGTAGGGTGGAAAGACTGGTTCTTAAGAGTCAGTAATTCGAATGAAGTCCAGTGGGGTGAAAGGAAGCTAGTCCAATGCATCAGGCTATCCATTGCCGATATGCACAAGAACGAGTCGCTGTTGATAGCTGCGTCTTATTTTTGGTCAGATACCCTCAATGCTTTTGTTTTTGGCCACGGCCCTGCTTCTCCTACCCTTGCCGATGTAGCCATGCTCACTGGACTAGATATATCTTCTGTCGATAGCACCCACTTTTTTGATACCGCCCCCAGTGCCAAAGTGGAGACTCGCGCTATCGGCGGTTGGTCAGGGTACATCCAGAAGTACCGCGGGAGAGGGCCTGTCACCATAAAGGAGCAAACCACCTTTCTGAATATGTGGCTGGACAAGTTTGTATTCTGTGGTCGATCGGCAGGACCAACTTCTGTCTATCTATCGGTAGCAGAAAGACTGGCTAGCGGTGGCCAATTTCCTCTCGGCCGATATTTGCTCAGCGCTGTTTACCACCTTCTTCATCAGGTAGCCCAGAAACTCCTGCTTGGCCAATCCATCGGCAACTTGGGAGGCCCCTGGTGGTTTATTAATATGTGGCTCAATCTGCACCTGCATAAGCGCCTTGATTTCAACTTGTTCTCACAGCACTTCCCAAGAGATATAGCCGAAAATCATGTGTTGGGTGAAGAGGAATCAGCAACGCGTGCCCCCTTAAACTTTGGCGAAGCCGTTATAGTCTTACCCGGTTCAGGGAACAATCCGGATCAGATCGGCCGATTCTTCGAGACTCTGTATGAGGGATTGGCCAGAGATGAACGACCATGGCTGGCCTATGATGACCCAGACAGCATGCTCCCTCTAACCTTCAATCCATTTGATGAAGCTCTTGACAGGGATAATGAGGTGATGATGGCAATTGTGACTCCCAGAGCCATACCAGTGAATTTCTTTGGTAGCACAAAAACCTCTCCCCAAACCTATGAATTTTACAATCCATCGGCATTAGCTCGCCAGCTAGCTTTCGGCCAGTTGCCGATTGCGCTTCCTTATGCCGATGTGATAAAGCCCAGAGAACCCATCACCAACCTTCTCGAGTGGATTCGAGTAGCCCAGCTACCACCAAATGCCGATACAGACGTAGATCTGTCAGAATGGGTTCCAGCTGCCTTTATCACTCAGGCATACAAGCTATGGTGGGCAGAATGGAAAGAGAATCTATTCTGCAGATCGGCCCTCTCATACCGCGGCATGATCGACCCCGAATACGAAGTCCCTGACGACACTGTATGTATTTTAAACCGATGTCTCATTTTCCAATACTATTTCCATCGGTAACTCACCCCTGTATTCCCTTTGTAGGTTGACAACACCCCCCCATCGGTTAGCAGGAGTGGCAAGCCGATCGACTTGTTCCCATCAGGTCCGATCTCCTCAATCGGCCACAATGCTCCCACTCTGGCTTCCATCGTGCATCGGGGTGCGCGCCTCAAGAAAGTTACCACCAGGAAAACTCAAACATCGCCAACGGTAGCTGCTTCCACTCTGGCGCAAGCTTTCAAGGCAATTTGCCAAACCCTTTTCATTTATGCTGACTGTCTTCGTATCGGCTATCTGTGCTCATAAACTCCTTTTTGTTGTTGCAGCAAGCTGGTGCATCGGCAAAAGCCAAACGCCAAGGTACCGATGCCCCCAAGTCTAGCCAGCCAAAGAGGAAGGGCACCCAAGGTGCTAAGGCTGGAACAAAGCGCCAGAAAGTGGCAACTCCCCCTCCTCCTCCGGTATCTCCAATCCCGGTGGAATCTTCCCCTTCTTCTCCAGAAGTTCAGACACAGCAAGCACCATCTCCCCAACCAATGCAGGAAACACCACAGATGGAAGAACCCCAGCAGGAAGAACTTCAAACAGAAGGTACATCAGCTGACGTGGGTGAACAAACAACTGGCCCGGCAGGTCCAGTTATATCATCGGCGGTTTCCCCAACTCAGACAACTGTTGTTCCTCCTCCGGGTAACATATCTCAACAATACTTCCGCCGATAAACTTATTCTCATTTAGTCTCATAACCCTTCCTGTCTTCTTTCAGGCGATATCGTTCCATCGGCAACATTTGCCGATCAGCCTGTAGTTCCATCGGTATCCTTGAGTCAAAGGCAAGAAATTGCTTTGAAACAAGTAAGTCATCCGATTTTTCAACCAGCATCGTCTGCCGAAGCTTTGACCATAAAAATGACTTATTTCATTCTCATTTTCAGGAACAAGATTCTCCCGATAGCTTATTCTCCTTCGCCATTGATATCTTCGAAGAAGAAGGTGAAGAAGCAAGTTCCTCTCGGGCAATTGGGACCGTATCGGCAGAAACCAGGGCTAAGCTGGAGGAGCTATCGGCCATACTTCATCAAGACACAGCTCAACTGGTCAACGATTCTGACCCAGCCAAGGCCCTGTTCAAAACCCTTAGAGGCCAAATTCCTGCCGATGCTGAAGAAACCCTCTTCCATGCTGCACACCTAGAAAGCCGCCAGCTACAGTACCAGAGAGCCACTCGACGCCTTGCCGATAGAGCCGCTCAAATTCAGCTTTCTGAGGAGACGATGAAAGAAAAACTCTTAGCCGATGAAAAACATAAGAACATCGGCACCTTAAAGTCCTCGGGTGAGGTACTGAAGCAGAAAGTATCTGATCTGTCGGCAAAAAGAGAAGCTCTATTGGCCGAACTCAAGCAAGTAGAGGATGCTCTGTCCCAAGCTCAGCAAGAAGAGAGTCAACTGCCGGAGACCATCAAGCACCTTGAACAAGAACGAAACGTCCACGTTCGCAAAGCGCTGTAGCTGAAGAGGAAGCTGAAGCCGATAGAAGGTTCTGCCGATGATGATATCAAAGAGATAGAGACAGCCAATCAGATCCGGCTGCGCGCCATATCGGCAATCCAAGCGCTGCTGAACATTTGAAGCTTTCATCGGCAATACACCTTTGTTTCCCCGCTTTTAGCTTTTAGTCTAGCCGATAAGACTGTTATCGGCATCTTTTGAAACATTAAGTCTGCCCCCAAACATTTAAATCCAGCCGATAGGAGTGTTATCGGCACCTAAACTTTTATGCATCGACCCATATGCTGGGGTAATACTTCTTTAAATATTTGCCATTTAATGCTCTGGGAAATTCAACTCCTTCGAGAGTTTCCAGAATATAGGCATTACCAGGAGCCGAGTGCCTTATCCGATAAGGACCTTCCCAATTAGGAGACCAATTCCCAAACTTCGAACTTTTAGTCCCAACTGGCAAAATCAACTTCCATACTAAATCCCCATCGGCAAACTCCTTAGCCTTTACTTTCTTATCATACCATCTAGCAACTCTCTTCTTATTTTCTTCTATATTCATTAAAGCTTTTAACCGATGCCCTGCTAGATCGTCCAATTCATCGGTCATCGAAGTGGCATAACCATCGGAAGTTAATTGATCTTGAAAAGATAATCGCCTAGATCCAGCCTTAATTTCCCAAGGCAACACTGCATCATGTCCATACACCAATTGATAGGGTGATACCTTGGTTGATCCATGACAAGCCATCCGATAAGACCACAATGCTTCATTTAATAATGTATGCCACCGCTTAGGATTTTCTTCAATTTTTCGTTTAATAAGCTTGATAATTCCTTTGTTAGACGCTTCGGCCTGCCCATTGGCTTGAGCATAATATGGAGAAGAATTCAGTACTTTAATTCCCATACCGATTGCGAATCCATCGAACTCCCCCGATGTGAACATGGTGCCCTGATCGGTAGTAACCGTTTGAGGAATCCCAAATCGGTAAATAATATGCTCCTTCACAAAATCAATCATATTGGCCGATGTGACTTTCTTCAAAGGAATAGCTTCAACCCACTTAGTGAAATAGTCAGTGGCAACTAGAATGAACTTATGCCCTTTGCTAGATGGTGGATAAATCTGGCCGATCAGATCGATGGCCCATCCCCGGAACGGCCAAGGCTTTATTATAGGGTTCATAGCCGATGCGGGCGCTCTCTGGATATTACCAAACTTCTGACAACCTTGACATCCCTTGAAATATTTAAAACAATCTTCAAGTATGGTTGGCCAAAAATATCCATTCCTTCGAATCATCCACTTCATCTTAAAAGCTGACTGATGCGCTCCACACACTCCTTCATGGATTTCCCCCATCAAACTTCTAGCTTCATCATCACCCAAGCATCGGAGAAGAATTCCGTCGATAGTTCGATAATACAATTCATTTTCAAGGAGCACATACTTGGTTGCTTGAAATCGAACCCGTCTTTCAACTTTTTTGGATGGATCTTTTAGATAATCAATAATTTCTTTCCTCCAATCACCGGCACCGACTGCCGATGTCGCATTAATCATTGGCTGATATCCCGAGGCATGCTGAGCTAACCGATTAGCGTCTTCATTATGCAATCGGGGGACATGCTCCAATCGGAAATCCTTGAATTCCTTTAACAGTTGCATACTTCTCTCGAAATAAGTTATGAGAACTTCACTTCGGCATTCATAGCTTCCGGCCAATTGATTTATAACCAACATAGAATCCCCGAATATTTCAACAGCATCAGCACGAACTTCTCTTAACAGCTCCAATCCCTTGATCAGAGCTTGATACTCAGCCTGATTATTTGTTGATGTGGCAACAATCGGCAAGGAGAACTCATACTTCCTCCCCTTAGGGGAAACTAATACAATGCCGATTCCTGCCCCCCGGTCACAGGTAGATCCATCAAAGAAGAGCGTCCAGGGTACAATTTCCAAGGTTTCCACTAGACCGTAATGCTGAGTCACAAAATCGGCCATAATTTGCCCTTTGACTGCCTTAGCCGATTCGTAACGCAAATCGAACTCCGACAGCGCTAAAATCCATTTACCGATCCTACCACTCATAATCGGCATAGATAGCATGTATCGGACCACGTCATCTTTGCAAATAACAGTGCATTCGGCCGATAACAGGTAATGTCTCAGCTTGACACATGAAAAATATAAGCATAAGCATAATTTCTCAATGGCCGAATACCTGGTTTCAGCATCAATCAACCTCCTACTCAAATAATAAATTACCCTTTCTTTCCCTTCAAATTCTTGAACTAAGGCTGAACCGATAACCGATCCATCGGTAGATAAATACAATCTGAAGGGCTTCCCTTGTTGAGGTGGAACTAGAACTGGAGGATTTACTAGATACTTCTTGATTTCATCTAGAGCCAACTGCTGTTCTTCTCCCCAAATAAACTCTTGATCGGCTTTCAATTTAAGAAGAGGACTGAAAGCGCGAATCCTACCAGACAAATTCGATATAAATCTCCTGATAAAATTTACCTTGCCGATCAAGGATTGGAGCTCGATTTTGTTGGTAGGGGCCACTATTTTATTGATGGCATCAATAGATCTTCGACTAATTTCAATACCCCTCTGATGTACCATGAAACCAAGAAACTGCCCTGCCGATACACCAAATGCACACTTGTTGGGATTCATCTTCAATCCATGCTTCTTTGTGCACTCTAACACTTTTTGTAAATCGGCAAGATGCTTTGAGAAATCTCCAGACTTAACCACCACATCATCAATATAAATCTCTACGAGCTTGCCGATGAACTCATGAAATATAAAATTCATAGCCCTTTGATAAGTAGCACCAGCATTCTTCAACCCAAAAGTCATGACTATCCATTCAAATAGCCCAACATGACCAGGACATCTGAATGCGGTTTTTGGAATATCCTCCTCCGCCATGAATATTTGATTATAACCTGCATTACCATCCATGAAGCTGATGACCCGATGACCAGCCGCGGCGTCAACTAGTAGATCGGCGACAGGCATTGGGTATCCATCCATCGGCGTAGCTTTATTGAGATTCCTGAAATCAATGCACACCCGAAGCTTCCCGTTATTCTTGTAAACCGGAACAACATTGGAAATCCATTCGGCATACCGACACTGCCGAATAAACTTAGCTTCAATAAGTTTAGTGATTTCGGCTTTAATATCAGGTAGAATGTTAGGATTACATCGGCGGGCTGGTTGCTGATGTGGCCGAAATCCAGACTTGATGGGTAACCGATGTTCAACAATTGATCGGTCTAAACCAGGCATCTCTGTATAATCCCAAGCAAAGCAATCTTTATATTCCTTTAACAAACTAGTCAATTGTCGCTTACTCTCAGGATCTAATTTAGCACTAATAAAAGTAGGCCTAGGCTTATCACCACTACCTATATCTACTTCTACCAAATCATCGGCCGATGTGAACCCCTGGCCTAATTTTCCATCATCGGCGAATCTATCCATTAGAAACCGTCATCAGAACCGACTGCTTGGATCGGTGGAATCTCATAATCGGCAACTTTGAGAAAATCTTTCTCCCAAACTTCTCCTGAAATGCACCTGGTCCTTTCGTAAGTATCCGCTTCTGCCGATGCGATAACATAAGAAGAATCTCCTGGGACAATCTCAATCTTGTCACCTACCCACTGAACCAAGCACTGATGCATTGTAGATGGGATACAACAATTGGCATGAATCCAATCTCTTCCCAATAATAAGTTGTAAGCACCTTTTCCGCTGATCACGAAAAAAGTTGTCGGCAAGGTTTTACTGCCGATGGTCAATTCTGCACATATCGCCCCCTTGACTGGAGACACGTTTCCTTCAAAGTCTTTGAGCATCATATCGGTCTTGGTCAAATCTTGATCCCCTTTCCCAAGCTTCCGATATACTGCATACGGCATAATATTAATAGCAGCTCCACCATCAACTAGGATCTTGGTCATTGGCTGCCCATCAACCCTTCCTTTGAGGAACAGGGCTTTAAGATGCTGCCTCTCGTCATCGGCAGGTTTCTCAAAGATAGCCGTCATCGGATCCAGAGCCAACTGAGCTATTTGATCAGAAAATTCCACCTCATCATCGCTGGCTGGTGCAAGAAACTCCATCGGCAACATGAAGACCATGTTGACGTCTGCCGATGGACTTTCCCTCTTAGTGTCTGACGGCTGCCGACTTCCAGAGTTCTCTCCCTTGTTTAGCTCTTCTTGCCTCTCACGTTGCAATCTCCTTTTCTGTGTCTTGGTTAATCCTCCAGGGCACCATGGAGGAAGTGGTCTTTGCTTTGCCGTCGGGCGTCGGTTCTCCCTTGACTCCATACGGTGCGTGTTAGCATCCCTGCAAAATATGAATTCATCGGGAACCCGCGCATCAGCCATTTCCCCGAGCTCTTCTTGGTTCCTGGGAAAATACTGGACACGGTCACTAAGTCTGTTGTGCCCACTAAATCTGCCCCCCAGCCGGTCATGAACTGACACCCTTCCTCTGATCGGCCCATTAAATCGCCGTTCATCATTATGATAATGCCGATCGATCCTATCGTACCGATCATAACCGTTGCACTCAGGGCAGTCTCTGACAGTAGGAAGCTTGATATTTTCCTCCCAACAATGGATGAAGAATGGACAATTCCAATGATCCCTGTGCCGATTCCACTCCTGTCGGCGTCTTTCTTCTTCCCGTAGATAATCTTCCTGCTGGCGCCGATACCGATCTTCCCGTTGTTGCCATTTCTCTCGAGGCCTTCTATGAGTTATGACGATACCGGATCGAGGAAGCCTTCCTGAGCTAGTTCCTTCCTGGACCAAGCCTTTACTTCTTGCATCGGCAGTAGTAACTTGATGCTGAGGATCTACCGATGCACTCCTCTCAGCTGTCTCCGATGTTAAGACCTTAGCCTTCCCCTTAGCATCCAACATGTTTGTCGGGAAAGGATGTTGGTCTATCTTCATCGGCTTCTGGGCTTTGGAACTGTCAAACTTGATTCTCCCTGCCTCTATAGCCGATTGCAGCTGCTGTCTGAATACTTTGCACTCGTTGGTGTCATGGGAAGTTGCATTATGCCACTTGCAATATCTCATCCTCTTCAACTCTTCTGCCGATGGGATCACATGGTTAGGTGACAGTTTGATCTGACCTTCCTGAAGTAGAAAGTCAAATATCCTATCAGCCTTAGCGGTGTCAAAAGCAAACTTCTCCGGTTCCTTCTGCCCAAAAGGACAAGACATCAGCTTCTTGTTTTTTACCCACTCTGCCAAACCGATTACCGGTTCTTCATCAGAATCTGAGCTTGTTGCTTCATCAACAAATGACACTTTCTTATTCCATGCCCTCTTAGGCTCGAAAGGCTTGATGTCTTGATCAGAAATCTTCTACACCAAATGACTTAAACTTTCGAACTCCTGAGAGGCATACTTATCCCTGATATGTGGCAACAAACCCTGGAAAGCCAAATCGGCTAGCTGCCGATCATCCAGAACCAGGCTATAGCATTTATTCTTGACCTCTCGTATCCTCTGCACAAATCCCTCAACCGACTCATCATTACGTTGCCTCAACTTGACCAAGTCGGTGATCTTCTTCTCATGAACCCCCGAGAAGAAGTATTTGTGGAATTGCTTCTCTAGATCGGCCCAAGTAATTACTGAGTTGGGAGGTAATGATATGAACCAAGTAAAGGCCGATCCAGACAATGATGATGAAAATAGACGAACCCTCAATTCGTCCCTGTTACCAGCCTCTCCACATTGAATAATGAACCTGTTGACATGCTCCATGGTTGACGTGTCGTCCTGTCCGGAAAACTTTGTAAAATCCGGTACCTTGTACCGATGTGGAAGCGGGATCAAATCATACGCGGGAGGATACGGTGTCTGATAAGAATAAGTGTTGACCTTGGGTTTTATCCCAAACTGTTCCCTCATTACTTCAGCAATCTTATCGGCCCAATATGCATCGGCATCTTGCCGATGAGGCGGCTGCGGATCTGGCACTTGGTGGCGAACCTCCACGTGTCTGTTCGGGACGTGACCTGCATGGAACATTGTATTGGTCACCTGTCCTCCAATCTGCGGACTACCAAACTGCTGTCCACCGATTGGCTGTCCTCCGAGTTGCTGTCCAAAATTCATTGGCTGGTTGGGAATCCCCTAACCTTGGAACCCGGGATAGACCTGCCCTTGCTGGAACCCTGTAGTCTGATAACCCTGCTGGGGCGATTGTGGAAAGGCTTGCTGTCCAAGCCATCCATTATTAGCGTTCATCGGCATAGGTGCTGCCGATGATTGGTAATTGGGTACCGTCGTTGAATTGACATACCCCGATTGGGCCATAGGCCTCTGTTGCATCAGCATTGACTCTGCCGATGCGTTGGGCATCTGAAACATTGAATCTTGAGGATTCCCAGTGTGAGGCCTTGCAGTAGTAGTTGTGGTATACCGAGGACTCTGGTTCACCGGCGCATTGGGAGGTGCCGATGTCATAGGAGTTTTGCCCCTCATGTCAGTTATTTGTGATGTTCCCGGCGTCAACTCTGGAGGCATACCATAACCCCACCAGTTGGGAGGAAGAGTTAACCCTGACATTGCCGATGCCAACATATCTGTTGTCAGTTTATGCTGCCCAACTGGAATTTGTGGGTTGGTTGCCATCGGCATAGATAGTGCACCAGTAGTCCCCAATGTACTTGGAGGGACGGCAGACTGTGCACTTGCATTCGTCAAGGCAGCCGATGGAGCCGTGACCTCTGGTGCCGTTGGCTGATGATGGGAGGGCCCCACATAATTTGGCGGGATTTGTCCTTCCTTGAAAGTTCTTGCCACGGCGTTGAAAACCGTATTAGACAGTACACCAGCTTGGTTGATCAACGCTCGATTGATGGCATTGTCAACCATATCTTGAAGCTTGCCAGGATTGGCGTCAAAGGTGACCTGCCGTGGTGCCGGCAGTGCATCTTTCTGGACCACTTCGCCGCTCCTGTTTATGCTGAAAGACCTCAGGCATTGCTGCTTGAACTCTTCCATGGCTTGGGCAATAGCTTGCTTTTGCTCATCCTTGAGGTTGGCCTCCGTCACGGGGATGACGTTCTCTTGATCGAGGTCAGAGATCGACATGTTGATCTTGATCTTGAATCGGTCCCACTGGGCGTGCCAAAAGATGTGTTGATGCAAAACTGATCTGCAAACACAAAGGGCTAATACCCGATTCAAACGTTAAGGCGTGCCAGCCGATTTGACCTTACTATCGGCAAAGGTGGTAACTCGAACACTTTGGTCCTGACAACAGCGATGCGCCCGGATGTCACGGCCAAGAGGTATTCACGCGGAACTTGAGAACACGCCGAGCTTAAGTCGACGAATTCCTAAGAACTCGTAGTAAAAAGGAAAAAGTATGACGAAGTCGTCGAAATAGTAGATGCTAGAATATGAGTAAAAACTGGTGTTTTATTTTTTATTGTTATTGATTACAAGGTCCTAGGGTTTATATTTATACCCTGCTCAAAGAGCTACAACCAGACACGATTAGAATTCGAATTCCAAATTACACGGAATCCGTATACAAAACGATGCAAATAACTAAGGAAATAATAGAACTATCCTTCGTGACAAACCGAAACTCCTCCACATGACAACCGGCAGCTTCCGGACTCCTCCTTCACATCATCGGCAATCCCCTTGCCATAGTCATCGGCAGACCTTTTTATCCAGCCATCGGCACCATATTACTGCCTGTGGACTTAGTCATATTCAAATTCTCCCTCATCGGCAATCATCCTCATCGGCAACCCGCATCGTACTGCCACCCTATCACGCCATCCTAGACACGTGCCCAAAAATGGTGTCAACAAATACAGTAGAACAAGTATAGTGCTTCGTATAAGTTAGCGAGAATAGGAAGACTTAGAATGCTCCGGGGCTTGCCTTTCTCAAACGTGCTGGGTCGGTGATCTGGACACTCCTGCAGTTCCTCTCCGGGTTCCTGTGCTTCCGAAGGTTCCTGCTCCTGAATCTCCTCTGGCTCCTCGGGTCCCACTTCGTTCTCCTACGAGCCTGTATGATGCATGGATGCTCATGAGTGGAATGCAAGATGCCCGAGTGGATGCTTGTATGAGAAAGTACCAAAGGAGTCATGACATGATGCATAGGTGATGCACTTGGTCATGCTTATTACAAGGTAGTCAACGTCATCCAAGAATAAACAATTGAATCAAACATCTATTGCATTCTCTTCAACAATTATTTTTCAAATGCAACCAGCAACCCACATGATGCTTCAAAGATACCCCCAAACCCAACTTATTCCATTCAACCTATATATACAACCATTCATAATTTTCTTTATTTATTTCTAGGCCCATAAAAATTACATGCAATTCTGTTTATCAATAAATTCCACAAAAATTACAGGAGACTACCAACTAAGTATAAAGTCTACTGTAAATTTTTTCATGATTTTTGGATACTTATTTTGAGTCACAAAAATCACAAGATTAATTAATAAGGCAAGTATAATCACTCTACTGGGATACAAGTGTCAAACAACAGATTTCATATTTTTACAATTCGTATAATATCATAAGAAACACCCACAAAATTTTCCAGATTTATTGCATGATCCAATTAATTATTAAAAATCATAAATCACTGCCATGCAAGCATTTAAATTACCATAAATTCATTTATACACCAAATAATATGTAGCAATATTTTCTCAGTGAGTAAACATACATGCAAAGCCAACAAATCAAGATTCACATTTTTCTGAGCCATATTTTATTTACTATGTATTTTCTAAGTTTAGCAAAAACATAGATTAATTATATTCACACAGAAAAGTTACTCAAACATGACATGCAATTACATCAAACTGTAGATCTGGAAATATAGAGCACACCAAAATTTATTTCATTCAATTTGGAGCTGTAGAACTCAAGATATAGATTTTACAAACTTTAAATCAATTTCTGGAAAACACTTTTTCAAGAAAACCGACGAAAAAGGCTACGCACACCCAGATCTACACCCACCGGGGTACCCCTGCGATTGATAGTGGGTCCCCGACCCCACCGGTCAGCGAGACCGAGAGGGAGCTCACCTCCGACGAGCAGATCTCGCCGGCGGTGAGGTCTCCGGCCACGGGGTGAGCACCAACGTGCTCCCCGCAGCGAGGCGCACCCAACGGTACCCTTGAATTGGCCAGAGGGTGACCGGAACACCTCCGACGAGCATGCATGGCGGCACGGTGGCGCTGCTCGCCGTGGCCAGGCCGCTCCGGCGCGGTAGAGCGTGCGCAAACGGCTCTCCGAGCTTCCTCACCACCCTACCGACCTAGCGCGACAAAGAACGAGCGAAAGGAGGCAGAGAAACGCCACGTGGCCGGCGCCGGGTGGAGCGAGGCGCGTCCGCGCGCGGGAGAGAGGAGAAGGGGGAGGCAGGCCGGGCCGCTCGCTGGGCCGAAAGGGAAGCGGGGTTGGCCCAGCAGCGCCTGCCCCTTTCCCTTTTTTTTGAAATTCTTTTCTCAAATTCTTTTCTAAATTCATTTGGGCTATTTTACAATCATTTTCACCTCTTGCTCCCAAAAACAAAGTTGTCCCAAAATAAAAACTCTACAACTTTGCTTTAATAAACAAGATCAAATTCCCAATAGAATTTGAACTACAAATTAAAACTTAGTTCTAGGTTTTTAAATAAATCCAATTTGGAAATTTTGTATAAATTCCATTTCTCAATTTCTATAGCTCCAAAAATTGCACAAAAATACTCTAAATTCTTCTTACACCTAAATCAACCTAGTTTGAATATTTCACCATTTTAGGAGCAAGTATCATATTTTTAGCATATTTATAACTCATGAAATGAAGCACATACAATCATACTTGCAAAGAATGACATGCTCATGATGCTTATGCTTGATGGGAATGCTTATGCATGACTTTGATGAGACTAAGTGCATGCTTAACACCTAGGGTGTTACAGCCCTTCCCCCCTTAGGGAAATCTCGTCCCGAGATTTTGGGTTACTAACCATTTCTTATGAAATTTTGGATAAACTGTTTTTAAGTAATCCTCTGTTTCCCAGGTGGCATCCCTATCGTCATGATGACTCCACACCACCTTATATGTTCTGACAATTCTGTTTTGGGTTACTCGCTCCTTGGTATCCACAATTCCCACTGGCTGCTCTTTATACTCTAGGTCTGCTTTTATCTTGATTCCTCGAGGTTCAATTCTTTGTTCAGGTACCTTCAAACATTTCCGCAGTTGCGACACATGGAAGACCGGAAAGATCGAGCTCATCTCTTCAGGTAACTGAATCTTATAGGCCACTGGGCCTTTCCTCTCTAGCACTTGGTATGGTCCCACATATCTGGGTGCAAGCTTGCTTCGAACTCGAAAACGTTGAACTTTCTTCATTGGCGTAACCTTGAGGTACACATAGTCACCTACGTTGAATTCAAGTGGTCTCCTTCTCTTATCAGCGTAACTCTTTTGTCGTGATTGTGCCGCTTGCATATGCTGCTGTATGATCCGCACCTTTTTCTCGGCTTCATTCACAAAGTCAATACCATAGTATCTTCTTTCACCAGGTTCAACCCAGTTTAACGGAGTTCTACATCTTCGACCATACAAAGCTTCAAACGGGGCCATCTTGATACTCTCTTGATAACTATTATTGTATGAGAACTCGGCCAAAGGTAACCATGATTCCCACGATCCCTTGGATGATAGCACACAGGCCATCAGCATATCTTCTAACACTTGATTTAGCCTCTCAGTTTGACCTGAAGTCTGGGGATGATACGCCGTGCTTCTTATCAGACTGGTCCCCAAGCTCTTATGCATGCGCTCCCAGAAGTGAGCGGTGAACTGCGGTCCCCGATCCGATATGATGGTCTTGGGGATACCATGCAACTTGACAATCTCAGCCATATATATATCGGCATATTCAGGAGGTCGGTAACGAGTCTTCACAGGAACGAAATGGGCCGATTTGGTCAATCGATCTATGATTACCCAAATCGAGTCATTCCCCTTCCTGGTCGTCGGTAAACCCGTGATAAAATCCATGCTGACCTCTTCCCATTTCCACTCTGGAACTGATAACGGTTGCAACAGACCTGCAGGCTTCATATGGATGGCCTTAACTCTGCAACACGTGTCACAACAGGCTACATACGTGGCTATCTCTTTCTTCACCTTGGTCCACCAAAAGTGGGGTCTTAGATCTTGATACATTTTACTACTGCCAGGATGAATAGAAAGCTTAGAGAGATGAGCTTCATCCATGATGCGATTCTTCAATTCCCGATCTTTCGGGACCACTAACCGCTGCTGAAACCACAATACCCCTTTCTCATCAACCCGAAACTGAGTCTTTGGGTCATCTTTGATCTTTTATTTGATATGGAAGATACCCTTATCTGTTTTCTGTTCTTCAATGACTTGACTCTCGAGTGAACAACTGAGTTGTATGTGACATAAGACCTCAAGATGCATGAGATTGAACCCATCTTCAAACAACGGTTGAACCACTTGATAGTGTGGTTTACGACTTAGAGCATCTGCTACTACATTAGCCTTGCCCGGATGATAGTGAACTTCCAGATCATAGTCCTTGATTAACTCTAACCACCGTCGTTGCCTCATATTCAGCTCCGACTACGTGAAGATGTACTTCAAACTCTTATGATCGGTATAAATGTGACACTTATTTCCCAGCAGATAATGTCCCCAGATCTTCAAAGCATGTACCACTGCTGCTAACTCAAGGTCGTGCGTTGGGTAGTTGACCTCGTGCTTTCTCAACTATCGGGAAGCATAAGCTATCACTCTGCCATCTTGCATCAACACACACCCCAGGCCACTCTTTGATGCGTCGCAAAACACATCAAAAGGCTTCTCGATATTAGGTTGTGCCAGAACGGGAGCAGTGGTTAGCAACTTTCGCAGGGTGCGGAAGGCTAACTCACACCCTTCCATCCAGACAAACTTGTGATCCTTTTGTAGCAAACTTGTCATTGGTTTAGCAATCTTGGAGAAGTCAGGTATGAACCGACGATAATACCCGGCCAGACCAAGAAAACTTCTAACTTCCGAGACAGAAGTTGGTGCCTTCCAGTCCATGACTTCCTGCACTTTTGATGGATCCACAGCAATCCCTTCTTCAGACAGAATGTGCCCTAGGAAAGGAACTTTCTTCAACCAGAACTCACACTTGCTGAACTTGGCATATAACTGATGCTCTCATAATCGTGTCAACACGATTCTTAGATGTTCGGCGTGGTCTTGCTCATTTTCTGAATAAACCAGAATATCATCAATAAACACCACAACAAACTTATCCAATTCTGGCATAAAGACTGAATTCATCAGATACATAAAGTATGCAGGAGCATTCGTCAATCCAAAGGACATGACAAGATACTCATACAACCCATATCTGGTAGAAAAAGCAGTCTTCGGGATATCTTGCGGACGAATCTTGAATTGGTGATACCCAGACCTCAAATCTATCTTAGAAAACACTCTTGCCTTGGACAACTAATCAAACAGGATATCAATCCTTGGCAAAGGATACTTATTCTTGATTGTTACTGCATTGAGTGGACGATAGTCCACGCACATGCGCAACGATTGATCCTTCTTTTTCACAAACAACGCTGGACAACCCCATTCTGACGAGCTTGGTCGGATGAACCCTTTATCCAGTAATTCTTTTAGTTGATTCTTCAACTCAGCGAGTTCGTTTGGGGGCATCCGATACGGCCTCCTAGATATTGGTGCTGTATCCGGTATCAACTCGATTGCAAACTCCACTTCCCTATCTGGGGAAAGTCCTGGTAAATCCTCAGGAAACACATCAGGGAACTCACATACCACGGGTATGTGTTCTAGTGGAACTACATGTACTGCACACGAAAGACTGGCGAAGTCCAACCGTCTGGGTAGCTTGACCTGAAGCACACCCTTCCCTTGCGGGTCTCTAAGGGAAAGAGTTCTATTCCCGGCATCTATAACCGCGCCCCAGTCAGTCATCTTGTTCATTCCAATGATGACATCCAAAACCAGTCCTGGCATGACCACAAGGTTTACACGAAACCTCCGGCCACTGATATCCAAAGTAACTCCTGTTACTGTTTTATTCGTCAACACATCGGCTCCAGCTGAGCTGATGCGATAGCCATAACCTAACTCTGTAACTGACTGATCATGCTTTTGTGCAAATGCTTGGCTCATGAATGAATGCGATGATCTAGAATCAAACAAAACAACTGCGAGATGTTGGTTGACAGAGAACATACCAGCTGTTACCGGTTCTCCTTCCGGGATTTCCTCGATCGAGGTATGGTGCACACGAGCTGGATAGGTTGGCTGCTGCCTCTTGGGGTAGGGACATTCCTTAGCAAAGTGCCCCATCTTGTGGTAGTTATAGCATGGACCCTTGGGCGCATTGTTGATGGCAGGTGCTGTGGCTTGAATTGCCTTTGGCTTGGTAGGGGCTATCGCCACCTTGTACGGCTTCTGCTGTGTTGGATGTCCGGTGTTCCTCCTTTGCGGCGGTCGGAACCTAGCACCTGGGGCAGGAGGACGATACGGCTGTCGCCCTGCCACTGGTGCCCTGGACTGGGATGATCCAGCTTCAAAAGCCCTCTTACGAGACTTGGATGCACTGTAGTTGTTGTTATTGTTCTCCTGGGTCAGACAGTCACTGATATAGGCATTGAAAGTAGCCCTGGCCCCTGTACCCATGGTCTTTAGCATCTTTGGATTCAAACCCCTCTAGAAACTAGCAATCTTCTTAGCCTCCGTGTTTACAAACTCAGGGGCATAGCGAGCGAGATTATTGAAAGCATGCAGATACTCCTTCACAGATTTCGTCCCCTGAGACAGCCTCATGAACTCCCCAACTTTCATTTCAACCACACCCGGAGGAATATAATTTCCCCGGAAAGCGGTGGTGAAGCGGTTCCAGGTGATTGGGGTCCCCTCTGGGTAGGTGGTACGGTGATGGGACCACCAAATCCCAGCGGGACCTTGTAACTGATGTGCCGCATACTCAGCCTTGAGTTCTTCTGTCATTCGGAGAAGACGAAACTTCTGCTCCATGGTGTTGATCCACTCATCTGCTTCGAGCGGTTCCAAAGCCTCTTTGAAGATTGGTGGCTTAGTATCCATGAAGTCCTTGAACGAACTGTACTGGTTGACTTCACGGCCGCCCTGGTTATCCCCACGACGGGTGTTGTCAGCTATGTTGCGTAGAGCTTCTTCCATGTTGCGCTGCATCTGTTCCATGTTGCGTTGGCTCCCCAGAAACTGCGCGAAAAACACGTCCGCAGTTTACGGAGGAGGCGGTGGTGGGGGCGGTGTTGGTGCTCGGTCCTCATTCCATTGGGCCCCACCTCCGGATGTACCTGCTCCAAGACCCGGATTGCTGTTACCCCCGCCACGTGTTTGCACCATCTGCATACGCCAATGATAAGCAATCGTTAGGAGTTGCCATCAACGGTAGAAAATGTGTAGAATCATGCCGTACTGAATTTACTGAGGGAATAAATTCTCACAATAAACAGAGGCACAACAACTCATCATCCACGCTCAACATCACTAAGAGATTACTTAACATTCACGCAACAAGGTTTGCATACATCCAACTTGCCAGCATACATACACTGGACTTTCAGCATTAACTCATAAAGTCTTACATAGCCCAGATCCATAAGTACACGACATGCCATGCAACATACAACACAAAAGAAGAAGGACTAACTCTAGAGCCCTAGCATCTAGTCGCTATGATCACTGTCCATGCCGGAGCCATCCTCATCCTCATCTCCACTAGCAGCTGCTCCTATCTCGGGATCCGCGTCCATCTCGTCCTCAGAGTCTAGCTCAGCTGCTCCAGGCAGGTGGTGAGGGTGGAGCTGGTTATGCAGCTGGTGGATCTCCTCATGCAAGTTCTCATTGTACTCCTCAGCATTAGCTAGCTGCTGCTCTAGCTCCAGCTGTCGGGCCCTCAAAGTGTCCTCCTCGTGCCAGGCTTCATTCCTCTGTCCAAGCACATGGACTAGCATGCGCTCGCAGTTCCTGTGAGCGGTAGTCACCCTGTCCCTCAGCTCACGCACTGCAAGCAGGTCCTGACTCAGCTCACTGTTCTTCTGAACTGCCTGGTCTCTCTCTCTAGATACACGGGCCAACTCTACCTGTAGCCTCTCCACCTCAGAGTCAAACTCACGCCGCAACTGACGCTTCTCATCCTGGACGGTGAGAAGAGACCCGGACAAGCGACCCAAACAACGCTCTAGGCCTCCATAGGTCTTCATCAACACGTACATAGCACTCATAGCTGCACCGTCACTGTGCTGGTCCTCATCCGCACTCCTCTCTAGAGCATTCACCTCGGACTGATCCCACACCGAAGTGTAAGGGTCACCCCGGGGAAACACCCCAGCGAAGGCGTGGGCCAGCTCCTGTGGAAACCTCTCCATGAGGTCCCTCAGAACTGCGAAAGCTGCCCTGCTGGCACCGTGGAAAGGCGTGACACCTCGGGACTCGTACACCCAACCGCCCCAAGCAGGGTCTCCTCCACTGGTAGGGACAACTGCCTCGATCCCCACCAGGGTCTCGTCACCAAGCGGCTCCTTATCCCAATAATAGCGAGGCTCCCTTCCTTCGGGATACCCCATCGAACTGAGCACTCTCCAAAGCAAAGTGGGCATCCCAAACTCCTCCAGGAACTTGCTCTTATGTCGCGAGCTCCTAGCTGCCAACGGATGGCGAGGGGCCCGCCCACCAGTGGACTTGCGAGCGGTGAGCCTAGTGCGTGCCATCTGCTGCAAATGGAATACCGTGGGTAAGAGCAAGGATTACCTTTATTTATTTTATTTAGAATTGGGACAGATTAAATTAAGGGGGAAAGTAAGCAATGATATGAAATGATCATGATGCATGCACGAACTTACAATCTCACAAACTTAGAAAACAAAGGTTAACACTAAGCGGTATATGCGGTGGCATACAACACTCTCTCATAACGTAACTAATGTTCTAAGCGAGAACGTGGTTAGTGTACCTGTAGAAAACTCATTTCAGCCCACCCACAGTATGATCGTGCAGAACAAGAATTTAAAACTATGCACTTCACACACTCAGACACCCGTCCATGCATGTTATGTGCCACTACCCACATCATCGCCCTAATGACGGCATCGCCTCTCAGGACGGAATTCCCAGCATGTGGTACTGTTCCCAAGACACACCAAACATGTGTGCATGACACAGTACCTAACAACACTCCCCTAGACCGGCAGTGTATCCGAACTTGCTCTCACAGCTCCCACTTACCGTGGCGTGGAGGAAAGATTGATCCATACATTACCACTCAAATGAATGGCACTCATACTATTACACGCCGTATGAGTGACGAAATAAAAATATGATGCATTAACCCCCAAGTCAGTACTTAACTAGCCACCTTAGAGTCCTTAACTGGGCATAAAGGATATGACCATGGCACACTAGATAATTTTTCCAAAACTTAGCTTAACACCTTGATTATTATTGATTAATTAAGAAAAATCTTTTATTAATCCGGTTTAGATTTTTGTTTAGAACGTACTTATGAACAGTAACCCGCTAAACCTTGCTCCGTTGCCAGCTGTAACAGAACCGACCAAATTATAAGAGATTAAGCCCAACAGCGACCATTTGCATAGTCAAACCATCAGGCTTAAGCCCATATAACCCCGGTAGTCCGTGAAATCTCGAAGGATTTCAAACCACACATCGTACAACAGCCAAGATCGTAATAAGTTTAGCGGTCGCCATCCACAAATACGTCCAGATTACAACATTTAGAAAATACATCGGAGTACTTAAAGTTATTACAAACCAAGATCTTCAAGTAGCGGAAGCTTCATAGTTCGAAAATACAACACACGCGCTTAGTCTGATACAGTGCCATAGTTTGGTCATTCCCACAAAAGCAAAAGAAGAGACGGAGTGACCATCGCCCTTGGTCTAGTCATCACCCATGGCTGGGTACAGACAGAGGATGCAATAACTATAGTACATTTGACCATCTGCAAAACAACATGGGAATAGAACCCTGAGTACGAGAAGGTACTCAGCTAGACTTACCCGTCATAAACTTAAAATAAAGACTCATCAAGGATCATGAAGGCTATATAGTGGGGTAGCTGACAACCATTTTGCAAAACCGCAGTATTTCGCTATCATAACCTACATAAGTCTTTCTTCTTTTAATTTGCACAAGTTGAGAGTATCGTTACCTATCATCTAGGTTTGCACCTGCAATATTGCAAGCAAGTATAAGACTATGATAGTAACTCACCATAGCATTTCTTAAACCATTCACCATTATAACCCAAGTGTTCCATAGTCCTTACTACGAGGACAGGACTCATGTCAAGTGCTCACTATCCAGGAGCGATGGCGATTCGAATCGATTTCTAACCAGCTGGTGAGTTTATTCCCCACACAAACCACACTCACTGATCAAGTGAGCTACAGGTCACCGTGTTGCACTATCCAGGACCAATTTGCGGGTTCGACAGGCACCGCCCGTACCCAAGGACCGTTCCGGCGACCGAGGTATCGAAGGTATACCAAGGTTGCGCGCCGCGCCCTCGTCGTTCTCCTCAACCATCACCAATACAGAGCGTACATCGGGCCGATTCCCGGCCCGGATAGTGCTCAGGCTTCGCGGTCGGAACGACTTATCCTTCCAGCTAAATGTGGGGCATGCGTTCAACATGACAAGAGGGTCGTCAACGATCGGTCCTTAATCGACACAGGCAGGAGCACTATGGTCAACCCACCATAAGACCCTGCCCGGTCTCCAATTACATTCCACACTTGGTTATTCTTTTCCCCAAGCAACTACTGCTTAAACAAGCAGGTATCCACCTATATCTCGCAGGTGACAGGAAATCACCCGACTTCTACCGGACTAAGCAAGCTAAGCATAGACTCCGTGCCTATCTACATAGGACAAGGTAGGTGAACAAGTAGGGATAACAAGGAGTACATATGCATCAACGGTATCAAGCAATTCCTATCACTTAAATGCAATATAGTAGAACAAGTATAGTTCTTCGTATAAGTTAGCGAGAATAGGGAGACTTAGAATGCTCCGGGGCTTGCCTTTCTCAAACGTGCTGGGTCGGTGATCCGGACACTCCTGCAGTTCCTCTCCGGGTTCCTGTGCTTCCGGAGGTTCCTGCTCCTGAATCTCCTCTGGCTCCTCGGGTCCCACTTCGTTCTCCTGCGAGCCTGTATGATGCATGGATGCTCATGAGTGGAATGCAAGATGCCCGAGTGGATGCTTGTATGAGAAAGTACCAAAGGAGTCATGACATGATGCATAGGTGATGCACTTGGTCATGCTTATTACAAGGTAGTCAACGTCATCCAAGAATAAACAATTGAATCAAACATCTATTGCATTCTCTTCTAAAATTATTTTTCAAATGCAACCAGCAACCCACATGATGCTTCAAAGATACCCCCAAACCCAACTTATTCCATTCAACCTATATATACAACCATTCATAATTTTCTTTATTTATTTCAAGGCCCATAAAAATTACATGCAATTCTGTTTATCAATCAATTCCACAAAAATTACAGGAGACTACCAACTAAGTATAAAGTCTACTGTAAATTTTTTCATGATTTTTGGATACTTATTTTGAGTCACAAAAATCACAAGATTAATTAATAAGGCAAGTATAATCACTCTACTGGGATACAAGTGTCAAACAACAGATTTCATATTTTTACAATTCGTATAATATCATAAGAAACACCCACAAAATTTTCCAGATTTATTGCATGATCCAATTAATTATTAAAAATCATAAATCAGTGCCATCCAAGCATTTAAATTACCATAAATTCATTTATACACCAAATAATATGTAGCAATATTTTCTCAGTGAGTAAACATACATGCAAAGCCAACAAATCAAGATTCACATTTTTCTGAGACATATTTTATTTACTATGTATTTTCTAAGTTTAGCAAAAACATAGATTAATTATATTCACACAGAAAAGTTACTCAAACATGACATGCAATTACATCAAACTGTAGATCTAGAAATATAGAGGACACCAAAATTTATTTCATTCAATTTGGAGCTGTAGAACTCAAGATATAGATTTTACAAACTTTAAATCAATTTCTGGAAAACACTTTTTCAAGAAAACCGACGAAAAAGGCTACGCACACCCAGATCTACACCCACCGGGGTACCCCTGCGACTGACAGTGGGTCCCCGACCCCACCGGTCAGCGAGACCGAGAGGGAGCTCACCTCCGACGAGCAGATCTCGCCGGCGGTGAGGTCTCCGGCCACGGGGTGAGCACCAACGTGCTCCCCGCAGCGAGGCGCACCCAACGGTACCCTTGGATTGGCCAGAGGGTGACCGGAACACCTCCGACGAGCATGCATGGCGGCACGGCGGCGCTGCTCGCCGTGGCCAAGCCGCTCCGGCGCGGTAGAGCGTGCGCAAACGGCTCTCCGAGCTTCCTCACCACCCTACCGACCTAGCGCGACAAAGAACGAGCGAAAGGAGGCAGAGAAACGCGAGATCCGTCGCGGCGGAGTACTCCGGCGAGCTCGGGGTAACTCCGGCGAGCGATTCATGGCGCTCGACGGACTCTCACCTCGGTAGAACGTTCGCACGAGCTTACCCTAGCGACGGCGAGTGCGCTGGTGCTCTTGGCGTCGAGGTTGGGGCTCTGGTGCGACCGGCGGTGAGCGGCGGAGCTTTCTCCGGCAATGGCGCGCGGAGAAGCTGCTGCTGCTGCGCGGTGCGAGCGGAGGAGGAAGGGAGAGAGGGAGATAGGCGACAGAGTGGAGGGAGGCGGTCTGGGAGCCCGGGCCGGCGTCCCGACCAGGGGGGGTTGGAGGCCGGCCGCGGCGCGTCCAACGCCGGCGTACGGCCGCCACGTGGTCGGCGCCGGGTGGAGCGAGGCGCGTCCGCGCGCGGGAGAGAGGAGAAGGGGGAGGCAGGCCGGGCCGCTCGCTGGGCCGAAAGGGAAGCGGGGTTGGCCCAGCAGCGCCTGCCCCTTTCCTTTTTTTTGAAATTCTTTTCTCAAATTCTTTTCTAAATTCATTTGGGCTATTTTACAATCATTTTCACCTCTTGCTCCCAAAAACAAAGTTGTCCCAAAATAAAAACTCTACAACTTTGCTTTAATAAGCAAGATCAAATTCCCAATAGAATTTGAACTACAAATTAAAACTTAGTTCTAGGTTTTTAAATAAATCCAATTTGGAAATTTTGTATAAATTCCATTTCTCAATTTCTATAGCTCCAAAAATTGCACAAAAATACTCTAAATTCTTCTTACACCTAAATCAACCTAGTTTGAATATTTCACCATTTTAGGAGCAAGTATCATATTTTTAGCATATTTATAACTCATGAAATGAAGCACATAAAATCATACTTGCAAAGAATGACATGCTCATGATGCTTATGCTTGATGGGAATGCTTATGCATGACTTTGATGAGACTAAGTGCATGCTTAACACCTAGGGTGTTACAGGTTATGTGCCACCGGGTACAAACAAAAGGAAGTTGCTTCACGATAGTCGTTTCCACCTTTGGGATGAGCCATATCTTTTCCGAGTCTGTGCTGATGGACTCTTGAGAAGGTGTGTTCCTATGGCTGAGGCTACTCAAATTATGGAAAGATGTCATGCCTCACCATATCGAGGACACTATGGAGCATTCCGGACACATGCTAAAATTTGGCAAAGTGGCTTTTTCTGGCCAACGGTGTATGAAGATACAAAGGACTTTGTCAGGAGATGCCACCGATGAAAAAACATGGGAATATCAACTCACGAAATGAAATGCCTCTCACAAATAATCTTCAAGTAGAACTTTTCGATGTATGGGGCATTGTTTTCAAGGGGCCATTCCCTATTTCCGGGAATTGCGAGTATATCTTAGTAGCTGTGGACTACGTGTCCAAATGGGTAGAAGCCCTACCTTGTCGATCAGCTGATTCAAAGCATGCCAAGAGAATGTTCCATGAAGTAATCTTTCCTCGCTTTGGTATACCCCGGATAGTAATAAGCGATGGAGGTTCCGACTTCATCAACAAAATCTTTCGGAAGTACCTAGCCGATCATGGAGTTCGACACAACGTCGCAACACCATACCATCCTCAGACTAGCGGTCAAGCCGAAACATCTAACAAACAAATCAAAAATATTTTACAAAAGACCATAGATGAGATGGGTAAGGGGTGGATGGACAAACATCCTGATGCACTTTGGGCATACAGAACTGCATTCAAAACACCCATAGGCATGTCACCTTATCAACTTCTATATGGAAAAACTTGTCATTTTCCTGTGGAAGTAGAGTTTAAAGCTCATTGGGCACTCAAGAAATGGAACATGGATCTCCACCTCACTAGCAAGAATCGTCTGATGCAGCTATCTGAGCTAGAAGAATGGAGAGAGAAAGCCTACCACAATTCAAGGATCTATAAAGAGAGAACAAAACGATGGCATGATAAGAGAATCAAGCACAAGGAGTTTAAGCCTGGAGATAAGGTTCTACTATTCAATTCAAGAGTTAAGCTCTTTGGGCATGCTAAGCTACGAAGTAAGTGGGATGGACCATACAAGGTTATGGACACTTCAACTCATGGAGCCATTACCATCCAAAACGACATAGGTAACACTTTTAAGGTAAATGGACAACCCTTGAAAATCTATCTCGAGCCACAAAACAACCTGGTAGAGGAACTTATTGTGATTGAGTTCATAGAATTCTCATATTAAGCTCTCATAAGCTCTAGACAATTACCTAACCCTTAACATGCTCCACGAGTTTTGTTGTCTATTTGGGTTGTGTAGGATTTTGAAGCTTAAGAAGAGTGAGACCGAACATGCAGGCCACAAGAGTGAACGACTATGTCAACATCCAGCTTGGGCTAGGCACCCCCACGTGTATCTAGATAAGTATTACTTTTCTTTCTTGGTTGTATTTACTAGTATTCGGAAATAAAAAAATGCATAACCATGAAACCAAACAAAGTTTTTCTTTTGAGATATACAATAGTTTTGTGTAATCCTAAGTTTTAAATAAAATAAAAAGAAAGTTTGATCCAAGTCTAGGTAATTGACAAACATGATATGAGAAGGTCTGAGCTACTATTTAACTTGTTCCAAGTTTTGCTAGAGTTCTGGAGATTTTATCTTTTGAAAATCTAAAAATTCAAAGAAAAAAATAATGAGATCCTGTTTCACATAATACTTAGAGTCTTATAAGATATAAATATTAAAATTGTGGGCACTTGCTTTGTTCAAGCCATTGTTAATTCTTGTAGTTTTGGTTGAGAGAATTATCATGCTCTAAAGATCAAGATCTTTTTGTTTAAAATATAAAAGATTCACTCTTCCGAAGTATTATTGCGTTAGAGGCATGGGACTGTGCAAAAATTTGATTCAAAAAAAAGAGTGAGACGAGAGGTAAAAATGGACAAGTGTCCGAAGTAGAAATAGGGGTACAAAGATACCCATCTGAGTGAGAAACAATGGACACGTGTCCGATAGTAGAATTAGGGGTACTTGGTACCCACTTGGAAAAAAAAGAAAAGAGAGACTGAAAAAAGAAAGAAAAAAAATGATAGCCCATGGTCCCTCTAAATAAGCAATATGCCAATAAGAGATGACAATCTTTTCAAAAAGATCAAAGGTCTTGATCTAGGAGTATGACATTCCTCTCCCTTGCTCCGAGCATTGACATAGCAAAATGCAAAGTAAGTATGCTAAAACTTTTAAAGCTCTACTTATATATCTTTCGAGAAGAAGCCAAATTCCTCAGTTTTATTTTGGAAACTTACAAACAACTCCAGAACAAAGGTAAGACAAAAGAACTTGAGACATAGTGCTTGACTTCATCGTTCTGTTTTTCAATCACTTAAGACCATAGTGATAACATAAAAACCCTGTAGTAAGAGGCATAAAAGTAACCCCTGTTTTCTTGCTGATTTTAGCTTTGCTCAGGGACGAGCAAAGGTTAAGCATGGGGGAGCTTGTTGACGGTCCTTAATGCTCACATTTAACTGTCAACTAATCATAGAAAAGGATCCAAATGCAACCAACACCTAGACTTAGGGTTTTATCTGACAGAATTCCACGAGTTTTGGTGTTTGTCTATTTCTGCTGGGGGTTATCAGGAAATATGGAAGAAAGGTCCACATGTCAGGATTACATAGAGATATTAACGTGACGCGCAATTTTCTACCATCTAGAAGACTCCAGAAGCCACGGGAGCGAACGGGAAGGCAATCGGGCTTGGAGGCAGGGCGCCCACCCAACTCTCCTTGGCGTCCGCCCACTTCGAGAGTCCAATCAGGACACGTTTCGTGGATCATGCTCCATCGACCTAAAGGATCAAGGAAAACCATGCGATTAATGTCGGTTTGATCCGACGACCCAGATTCATCTGAAAAGACTATATAAGCAAGGCCCCCTGGCCCCTGGAGATCATACCTCTTCTATAGAATCAAAGCTAGGGTTTCAATTCTTCATCTAAGTAGGGAGGATCCCTCTAGTTCATCTAGTTCTAGTTCTAGTTCCTCTAGTTCTAGTTCTTGTTAGTTCTAGTTGTAATCTAGAAAATAAGGAGAGAGAAGAGGAGAGCGGAGGAGGAGGAGCCGGATCTGTCGGATCTTCCTCAACATTATACTTTTGCAGCAACTGGTTCGTTCTTCATCGTTCTCTAGGTTCTTCAATTCATAATTCCTGAGTTCTTTAATTACTTTTATTTACATTCAAGTTATTTATTGGATTCCCGCTTGCATCAAGTGCTCTAATCTTTGCAACATTAGAGTAGTAATTAATAGATTAGACGTGGTGTTTAGTCTTGCAATTACCTAGAATTGCACCCAATCCAGCGGATTGTTGTGGTAGCCCTAGGGTAGTGACAGCCCTAACGGTCGACGTATCCCACCTCGTTCGGATCGGTGTTTGTAGGACCGTAGTCAGAGCTTCCTAGCCCCCTTCTCACCCCTTTCTGTGGTTAGTGTTCTGATGTCCCGAAATAAATAATCTTTGAAGTACTTCTTGATTATTAGATCAACTAGAGAACTCTCAGGAAAGTTCCTCTCTTCCCACCAAAAATAATTATATAGTTATCCTTGTGCGATCTTGAATCTTAATTATTACACTCACGTTCCCTGTGGAAAATCGATACTCTGGAATACTCCCGGGTGAATGCTACATCGGTATCCGTGCACTTGTAGATTTTTCTGTTTGTGTTTAAAATACCCAACAATGCATTTGTGAGATACTTTTTGTTATAGTTGTGAGACCTGACTTATGCTTTATGATAATATCCTTTATGTCATGTGTTTGGCTCATATTGTTTTGCTTCTATGTTCTTACTCCAATATCTTATGAGCCTTATGTTGTTGTATCTTGTTGCACACATCTTACATTTTGGGACACAGGATATCACGCTTGGTTGATATAAGCATGTCTAATCTTTTTTGTTCTTATTGTCACATGCTTATAGAAACCAAGTTAATTAAAAACCTCACTTCAAACATACTTGAGGTTATTATCATCAATCACCAAAGAGGGGGAGACTGAAAGCATCTAGGCCCCTAATGAGTTTTGGTGATTAATGACTATATTGATTACTATGACTAACATGTGTTTTGTAGAGGCAAAGTCATTTATGTTAGGTCATGGTAATGGTGATTGATGGACTAGATAATTCATGCCGACTTAATTGTGGAAATTGTTTTGGTTTTCAAAGGATGGTTGGACATCATCGAAACTAGACTAGGTCTTGGTGCCATATGGTGAAGAAGGGCACCTAGAGTAGTTTAGGACTTTGTTTTTCCTTTGACCATACTATTAAGGGGGCATTGAGTGGGTAGCTTGACCTAGGCAAGGCTTTAGGTTTAGGTGTGGTGCATACTTGTTAAACCTAGCACTAGGTAGCTCCGAGAAAGTCCTTAGATCGAGAGGAACAAATTTCATTTTGGAAATATTGCGTTTCGACGAAGTTTTTATGCCGAAACAGGCACCGAACGCTCTATGAGCACGTCCGGTGGTGCTGACTTGGGTCGGCGTGCCTGGGTGCCTAGGATTAGGCACGGAGCGCACACACCGGACTCGCTGGGGTGCGTCTGGTCCCTTACCCAGGGAGGTCTACAGTTTGACCGAGCACCGGACGCACGCAGCAGACCCACTAGGGTGCGTCCGGTCCCGTACCCAGAGAGGGTTGAAGTTTGCCCTAGCACCGGACGCGATCCAAGTGAGTCACCAAATCCACTGTGGGTGCACCTAGTGTGTTGCAGAGCAAGTACAATTAGCTATTGATGGAGCACCGGACGCTCTGCGGAGCGCGTCCGGTGCTCCCATTTTTGGAGGAATTTGGGTGGCCGACCCTTGGACTTGATGGGGGGTATTTATACTCCTTCACCTCGTCCATGGGAGGTCTCTTGCCCATTTGATCAGCTGAGTAACATCTTGTGGTGCAAAAGAGAAGCAAGAGCCTAGAGAGGATTGAGAATTGAGCGATTTCTTGAGTGAATCCTTCTCTAGTTGAGATCCAAGAGTTCAAGTGTGCATCCATCACTCTCTAGAGCCTTGTTTGGGTTAAGTGAGAGTTCTTTGCTTGTTACTCTTGGTGATCGCCATCACCTAGATGGTTCGGTGGTGATTGGAGGCACGAAGACTGCCCAAAGTTCTTGTGGGTGGCTCGTGTCAAGCTTCTGAGTGGTTTTGGGTGATTCACCACGACGGAGTGTCGAAGAATCAGCCCATAGAGAGAACTTGGTCCTTGAGCGGACCAAGGGGGAGCAACGCCCTTGCACAGGTGCTCCAATGAGGAATAGTGGAGAGTGGCGACTCTCTGATACCTCGGCAAAACATTGCTGCATTCTTCTAGCTCTCATCCTTTACATTTTAGCATTTACTTTGTGCATTTACATTTCTATAATTGCCATGCTAGAATAGGATTGGAACTAGGTTGCAAAACTTTTATCTGGTACCTCCCTAGAACACACCTAGGCACAAGCGGGTGAATTGGAGCTTATAGGTTGCTTAAATTTTTAGAGAAGCCCAATTCACGCCCCCCCTCTTGGGCATCTTAATCCTTTCACAAATATTGTTAACTGACTCTATTCATTAGATGGCAAATCAAGGGGGCCGAGATGTACAACATGGACCGACACCAAACCAATACAGCAGCTTCAAGGACTTCATGGACCAAGCCCCCACCTTTCAAGGAGGCTGAGGAACCCATTCAGGCTGAGGAATGGCTGAACATGGGGGAGCAGAAGTTCCGCTTGCTCAGGTTGACCGACAGTCTGAAGGCTGAGTATGCAGCTCATCAACTGCAAGGTCCCGCTGGTATCTGGTGGAATCATTATAGGAATGCCCTCCCAGAGAATACAGTGGTTGACTAGAATCTATTCCATGAGGCATTCAAGGGGCACTTTATACCCTTGGGGCTCATGGTGAAGCATACTGAGTTTATGCAACTAACCCAGGATAACAAAACCTTGAAGGAGTACTTGCATGCTTTCAATCATTTGTCCAGGTACCTGAGTTCGTGAGCACTAAGGTAAAGAAAATTACTAGTTTCAAGAGAGGTCTTGGTCCCAAGTTGTTGAAGACTATGGGTCATACCAAATGTGCCACATTCAATGAGTTTGTCTATGATGCTCTTACTCAAAAGAATTACAATATTGTGTACACTGCGACCAAAACTCGTGAGTGTGCTTTTGAGGATGAGGCATCCGAGTCCAAGGCTCTAGTGGTAGCGAAGCCCTAGTATCATGCGCCAACCCCAAATATGCGGTACCAACCTCCGGTGATGAAGAATCCGATGAAAACTAGGTTCCGTAAGGGGTATTCCATTGCTCTTCCAAGGGGAGACACTAGGCCCAGCAATGCCAAGGCTCCACCTGCCAACCGACCGTGCTAGAATTGCAATCAGACGGGTCTTTAGCAAAGCAACTGCCCATACCCGCCGAAGAGATCCTTGCTGGTGAAGTGGTGACGGCTGGTATGTTTCTAGTTAACTGATGTGTTGCACTTGTGCTTTTTATTCTAGAGCATCGCATTCATTTGTGAGTTCAGACTTTGTATCTAAGCATAATCTCAAGGCAGTCACCCTTGATAAAGGCAGTTATTGCATTAGTGCCTCCTGGAACAATATTTCTACAAATCAAGTGGTTTGGGGGCAACTCTAGAAATAGGAGACCGTTAGTTTCTTGCTGATTTGGTTGTTTTGCCTAGTGTGGGCATAGATGTGATTCTGGGAATGAAATGGATGAGTGGTAATGTCGAGGGATCCTAGCACTAAGGAGGCATTCTTAGTGCAACTTCCTCACGATATTAACATCCACAACACGATGAATGCAGTTACATCTATTGCCATCAAGGACATTTCGGTGGTGTGTGAGTTTCCGGATATCTTTCCTGATGACTTGCCCAGGCTTCTATTGGCATTTCTTAGCGTCACTTACTAAGAGTAGAGTAAAGACCCTATCCTCAGTGGCTAGGTTGTCATCCCCAGCATGACCCCAAGAAATACGCTAGTGGTAGTAAATATGCAATGCTCTCTTAGAATGATAAATATAGAATCAGGTATCCGCAAGCGCACAGATGTATACCATTGTAGCATTTCACCCAGGAAAGTTCCAGGTATCGTATTTATAATTTTACCCAGAGGAATGATAACCAAGGGAATAGATATCACTAGCATGTAATCTCATGAGGGTAACCACATCTTATCTATCTAACTTAATGCAGGGGTAAGTCACATAGTCAAGATAAATATATATAATGAATAGTAATCAAACATAGAATGATAAATGTATATCTAGAGTACTTCAGTCTATAGAACTAGCATGAATTAGAATGATCTACTAAGATGTTTCCTATGTTATTCCAACTATATAGTCTAGCATATTATGATTAGTGCAATTATACGTGGCAATCATAGCAAGAGCAGATTATATCTACACATATGGACATTACCAAGGAAAATCAGGAATAAAGCAATCGTCTCCTCGTAATTAGTGTCTACAGAAACTACATTCGGACGGTGGACTATAGAGGACTCAACGGGTATAACATCCCCACGATCTACCACACGACCCGAAATATAGCATGCAAATGCAGGCAAACACGATATAGGCACCACACCTACATAATGTTGACCACCCCCGTGATATCAAAACTGAGCGCTATACAAACATATATTTGAATATAAATCTAAACCAACTATGCCAAGCATATAATCATAATAGACTAAGAACAATATAATTAAGAATATAAGCAAGTAGAGCAAAGTCATATCCAATATAATAGAATAGAGCAAAGTCATATTCATAATATGATGAAATAATATATATAATGATGGACTAGAATAATGTAGGATAAAGATTACAAGAATTACTGAGTATCTTTTCGACAGATCTAGAAACCAAGCGATGCTTGCCTCTAACTAGATCTATTCTATATAGCTATGCTTCTAAACTTGGAGCTCTAGAGAGAAGAAGGTAGAGAATGAATTCTATCAATGAGAATGGTTATCTCTTCTAATCAATGCCTCTAACCCTAGGGGAATGGTTATCTCTTCTAATCAATGCCTCTAACCCTAGGGTCTACCCCACCTTATATAGGCCGGTGGGATTAACCGTGACCCTTGGATCAAACTGACTTAATGGATGAAGATCCATGCTCCTCAAAGGTGATTATAGCTCGATCCATAAGACTGCTCCTGATTAGTCAGGAGGGCAGGGTAGCCGCCCCCTCTAGGCGCCCTCCCCAGACTCCGCTCGTGTTCTGCTTTGTTCTGGTAGATTCCCGACTCTTCTAGATCCTTCTTTTGTATATGTGGCGTAGATATCTTGTTTCTCTCTATGTAATCATGACATGTGGGCCTCTAAGGGTCAATTCCTGATAACCCCCCTATAGAAACAGACATTCACCAAAACCTATGGAAATCTGTCAGATGAAACCCTATTCTACAGTTGGTGATTATTTCATGCCCTTATTCCATTCTCTTGTTGATATAAAATTGATACTTATCTACTGTCAACAACTTCCTCTAGACCGAGACATGGAGTTTAAAATCAAATTGCTTCCAGGCACTGCTCCTATCTCTAGAAGGGTCTTATTTATCATAGTTTTTCTTCTTGGGGTTGTCCGGCTATCTTTGTGAAGAAGAAGGATCAATCCTTGCGCATTGGATTATCATCCACTCAACATGATGACTATCAAGAACAAGTACCCTCTTCCTTGCATTGATATCTTGTTTGATCCGTTGTCTAAAGCCAAGGTATTCTCTAAGATTGATTTGCGATCCGGGTACCATGAGATCAAGATCCGTCCTGAAGATATACCCAAGACGGCTTTCTCAACAAGGTATGGGTTGTATGAGTACCTCATTATGTCCTTCGGTCTGACCAATGCACCGGTGCATTTCATGTATCTCATGAATTCGGTCTTCATGCCCAAATTAGACAAATTCGTGTTGGTCTTCATTGATGATATCTTGGTATATTCTCGGAATGAAGAAGACATGCAGAGCATTTGCATGTGGTGTTGACTCGGTTGCGTGAGCATCAGCTTTATGCTAAGTTTAGCAAGTGTGAGTTCTGGCTAAAGAAAGTACCTTTCTTGGGCCATGTCTTGTTTGAAGAAGGAATCTCGGTTGGTCCGACCAAGGTGTAAGAAGTGTTGGATTGGAAGGTTCCAACCTTAGTGCACGTGATGCGGAGTTTTCTAGGCTTAGCTGGGTATTATCGTCGTTTCATTCTAAAGTTTTCCAAAATATCCAAGCCTATGACTTGTTTGCTTCAGAAAGATGAAAAGTTCCTGTGGATGCCAGAGTGTTATGAGACATTCCATAAGTTGAGAACCTTACTGACATTAGCCCCAGTCTTAGCTCAACCCGATATCGAGAAGTCGTTTGATGTCTTTTGTTATGCATCCGGTATCGATCTGGGCTGTGTGCTTATGTAAGAAGGAAGATTCATCGCTTATGCGTCTCACCAACTTCAAAAGCATGAGGTCAATTATCCACTCATGTTTTAGAATTGGCAGCAGTAGTTTATGCTTTGAAGATGTGGAGGCACTATCTATTAGGTAATTTGTGTAACATCTACACCGATCATAAAAGCCTCAAGTACATCTTTACTCAACCAGAGTTGAACATGTGACAGCGAAGATGGCTTGAGTTGATTAAAGATTATAATCTTCAAGTGCACTACCATGCCTTGAGTTGGAAGTCGCATTGCAATTCAGTAAGGATTGAGGATCCTTCCTTGTCACACCTTATGTATCCAGTGGTGCTTCACCACATTGCCCTAGAGAGTTCTCTTTGTAATCGGGTGATTGAGTTGCAGCAGACTGATGTGGGTATCCACCACATAAAAAAAAGATGAAAGAGGAAGAAACCAAGCATTTCTAGGTTGATGAGAATGGAATTTTGTGGTTTAAAGATAGGCTTGTGGTACCTAAGAATTGAGAGCTTCGGAATCAGATTCTGTCTCAAGCTCATAAATCCAAGCTATCTATTCATCCTGGTAGTAGTAAGATGTATCAGGACCTTAAACCTCTATTTTGGTGGATGAAAATGAAGAAGGAAATTTCTGCTTTTGTCGCTCGTTGCGACAACTGTTCTCATGTAAAAGCTTATTTGTTTGATGCTTATTTGTTTGATGATTAATCAAGTGAGTGCTATAGTACACGTGCTAATATAGTGGCAGGTTAATGATAATTAACTTGAGGCTAATAAGAAAGGTTTAGTTCTCTAACTTAAGCTTTTTATGCAAAATGAGTCAAGCCAGCTCCACTCTTTTAGTAGCCTTGCATGATCCTTGGTGTCCTTGTTTTGGTTCGTCAGGTAAGTCTAGCTGAGTACAACCTCGTACTCAGGGTTTATTCCCACTTGTTGTAGATGATATATTCTATGATGGTTTCTACAAGACCTGTCTTTACCCCGCTCAGGATGAGGACTAACCGTTGGGCACAGTTCTCTAATCATCGTACCTAACTATCTTTTGGTGGATGTGATGAGACTCTGATAGTAACAATGAACTTGTGATGTTGGTTTCAAAACTATGTTGCTTACGCTACTTTGAACTTAGTTTGTAATAACTTAAGTAAACTTTGATGTATGTCACTTCATCGACCTTGTATGTAATGTTGTAACAATCGATGTATTGTGCTGAACTTATTACGATCTTGGTATGTTGCTCAGTTGGTTTGAAATCCTTCGAGAATTCAATTGACTACCGAGATTATATGGGCTCAAGTTTGGAAACTTAATTGCTCTAGCGATCGTTCCTACACTTGAACTCTTATAATTTGATGGGTTCTGTGACAACAAAGGAGTAATCTTGTGTTTGTATGTTGATGACATACTAATTTTGGGGACAAGCATCGATGAGATCAATGATGTTAAATCATTTTTATCCCAAAATTGTGACATGAAAGATTTAGGAGAAGCCGATGTGATCCTCAATATTAAACTTAATAAGAGTGAGAATGGGATTACTCTTTTATAGTCTCATTATGTGGAAAAGGTTTCGAACTGCTTTGATTATATGGATTGCAAACCTTCTCCAACACCCTATGATCCTAGCCTAATACTTCAAAAGAATAAAAGATTAGGAAAGGATCATCTAAGATATTCCCAAACTATTGGCTCATTGATGTACCTAGCTAGCCCAACCCACCCTGATATAGTAATTCAAACTAGATTTCAAAACCTCATGAGCTTAAGGCCACTAGTGGATACATATTCACTTTGGGTGGTGGTGCTATCGCTTGGAGATCTTGTAAGCAGACTGTTGACACTAGCTAACACCACTTAGATACTAGGTTGTCATCCCCAGCATGGTGCCAGAGTGTACAAAGGTATTTATAAATGTAAAGGCTCTCTAGAAAATAATCTATTCTATCCGCAAGTGCACAGATAAAACACCTCATTGTAGCATTTCACCAGGATAAGTATTCCAGGTATCGTTATTTATAATTTTGCTTAAGAGAACAAGGGGTGAAATTAAGATAAGGACTAAATCTATCAAGGCATAGACTAGAGATAAACTTGCAAGAACATGATTACTAATGAGAAACTCGTCACACAGTCACTTACTTTGGCAGGGGGTAAACCATAAAGATAATGATAATGAATTATAAGTTCATGGGTAAATAACACAGCGATTAGAAAATAGACTACTCCTCATATATGTAGGTGACGTCGGATTAGCTAGAGAATGGATTCTAAGTTATCTACTATCTACTAAGTCATAGTCTACTCTAGTTATCTACAAGATCATGTATAGCATAAAAGACTCTTCATTCATGTATAAGGAACATTGCTAAAGTAAATCAGAACATCGTAAGACTTACTCCGCAATACAAATTCTGCCTGTCCTATCGACGGAGGGTGGACTACATAAGAATCAACGAAGCTATCACTATCACGAACTACCACACAACCCGGCCAATAGGATACATTTGTAGGTAAATAACATCTAAGCACCACGCCCACATGTGATCTACCACTTACCTCCCTCGAGTCAAGAGCTAAGCGCTTTGCAAACTTATACATAAACTCATTATCAATCATAACTATATCAAATATAGAACTAGAGCAAACTAAGACCATAATAAATAGAGACATAATGTAATTAGAACAAAGTATTAGAGAAAGATATGAATAATACCAATCTTTATTACCGAAGATCCGAATCCACAGCGTAGTGCTCTACTTCTCTAATTGCTATCTAATCAATCCTCTAAACTTGAAGGATTAGGGAGTAGCTAATTCTAATTCTCTGTGGGAGAGAAGCTCTAAACCCTAACTTTGATGGCTACCTCTGATAATGATTTCTCCTCTTCTCTTCTCTCCTCCAGGGGTGGAGAGGCCTTGGTTATATAGTCCTTTCAAGTGAATTTTGGCCATTGGATCAAACCGACATTGATCGCATGGTTTTCCTTGATCCCTTAGGTCGGTGGAACATGATCCAAGAGTTTGGTTCGGATTGGACCTGAGACCAGGGTGGGCGCCCAAGGGGGGAGGGCGGGCGCCCTGCCCCCGAGCCCGTCTGGTCTCCCGTTCGTTCCCGTGGCATCTGGACTCTTCTAGATTGAGGAAAATTGCGTGGCACGTAATTATCTCGTTGTAAACATGACATGTGGGCCTTCTCTCCATATTTTCTGATAACCCCCTGTAGAAATAGATAAACACCAAAGCTCGTGGAATTCTGTCAGATAAAACCCTAATTCTAGATGTTTGGTGCATATTGATCATTTTCCATGTTTATTTGATGGTTAATTTTAGTACTTAAGGACCGTCAACAAACTCCCCCAAGCTTACCCTTTACTCGTCCTTGAGCAAACAGCTAAACTCAGATGGATCAGGAGTTGCTTCGATGTTTTCTTTCCTGACAGGCACACATGCTTTTATGTAAAAATTCTTCCAGATTAGAGTGAAGTGTTATGGAGCTTAGTACCTGCACTTGAGTCTTAAGTAATCGAAAGACAAAATAATTAAGTCAAGCACTATTCCTCCTGTCTATACTTCACCTTTGTTCCAGAGTTTTTCATAAGTTTTCAAAATAAAACTCAGAGTTCCCAGCAATGATTCTCTCAAGTCTCTCTATATGTGGTATTTGTGGATCCTTACCAAACTGTCACTTACCTATAGCTAATGAAATATTTAAGTGGAGCTCATAGGAGTGAAAAACAGCTGATACATATGTTGTCTAATCAAGCCATGGATCCAAAGGAACTCAGCGTATAATTAAATCAAGATGTGCATGTGTGGTGGAGTAAATGATAGTGATGGTAAAAAATGTATAAGTGATAATAAAACTTACTTCTCATTGCTCCTCATATTGCTATCTCTCCTCTTCTTTGATCTTTGCTTTGGGAGAACATGGGCTATCTCTTTTTTTTCAGGTGGGTAGTAGATACCCCTAATTCTACTATCGGACACTTGTCCATTTTTCCCGCTCAAGTGGGCATCTTTGTACCCCTAATTCTACTCCGGACACTTGTCCATTTTTACCTCTCATCTCACTCTTTTTCTTTCTTTTCGATATTCCGGGCACTTGCCCCTTTTTATTTCCTCGCATATTTTTGCATAACCCATGCCTCTTCTGCATTGAATCTTTTTAGAGAGAGAGAATAACAATATTTGGGACAGTGAGTGATAATATTTTTAGCAATTTTAATGAATGGTGGTGGATGGTGTAGTAGATGTGTGTAAGTGAATATCTTAATTTAACCACATGAAAAGCTCCTAAGGGTCTACACAGCTCGATCAAACTTCATGTGAATATAAGTAATAGATGTTATAGCAAGTATGGCTGTGGTAGGTAGTTTGTAATGCTAGGAACTCATCATGTGATTTGTAAGTTTTCAAAATAAATCTCCAGAACTTAGTGTAGTAGGAACAAGATAAACAGCAGCTCAAACTTTATATCATGCCTTTCTCTTACCTAGACTTTAGTTTTATATTTCCCATAGATTGTAATTTCAGTTTTAGTAATTCCTGGAAGAACTCTAATATAAAAGCTAGGTACTTGAAAGTAAGCAAACAGAGCAACTGTTCATCATTTCCATCATGTATTTTTTGGTCTTTTTATTTTTTCTAGAGATTAATACTTAGTAGGGAGAATAAATCACACTCATCTACACAGTCTTTTTATTTTGTTTTCATGTTTATATAATGCAGTAAATTAAAGCAAGAAAATATTTATTGGGTTTTCTAAGTTTTTCTCTATAAGATAAATAAAACACTTAAAATAGGAAAGAATAAATAAGAAGGGCTAATAAAAACTTACTTGATAAATTGGGGAGGAACTCCCCCAAGCTGGATGTTGATGTCGGTCTTACCCGATATTCCAGAACCGCATCATGGTTGTGATGTTATCTTTCATTGTTGTGGTATCTTGTCTCAGCTCTTGTACTGCAGTGGCATGATCCTGGTTCCATTTCTGCTGCTGTTCCAAGAGTCGTCCATGTTCTGCTTGCGTATTTTGGATGTCGAGAAGAGTGTTGTCGGTACGGGTGAAGAAAGCACCGGCCTCTTGGTAGTAGTCATTCGTGAAAGCGTAGGAGGCGTCGGAGTATCGTCCTGCATCAAATTGGGGCGGAGGTCTGGATCCTGAAGCTCCATATGGATCAGTGGAGTACCTGCCCATATGAAAAGGTGGGTTTGTCCACTGGTGATCTTGGCTCTCCAGCCTTGTCTCCTGTGTTGGCTCTTGTGGTTGCGCATGTCAAACCCATGGGTCTCGAAGGACTCGGGGGTTGTAGTCGTGATAATGCAGGTGCGCTGCTTCTTCTGGTCCAAGATCAGCTCCATACCAGGTGCGTTCTTGATGGGTGGTCATCCTTTCAGATGCCACTCGTTGTGGAGCTCTCTAGTTCACTGGTGTTGCTGCAATCTCAATCAAAAAATTTTGAACAACGTAGAGGCCAAGGTTCTGGTTAGGTAACTGAATCTTGCCTTTATTATCATATAGCATATACATTATATTCCCCTTTTTCTTTAACATCTGAGCTTGTCTAAATGTGTCATAGCCATGATAAATTCTTAACTCATCTATGAAGTCCAATGACGAGTTTTCTAGAAAATGAATATTAGAGGCTAGACGAGTGATAAGTGAAGTACATCCTACTGGTCCCTGAAGACTAGGTATACTAAGCCAATGAGAAACCAAAAGTGTAACAGGTGAAGTGGGTACTTTATTAATAGCAGCATATAGAAGTTGTAAATCTCCTACTCTTACTTTCCTAATATCATCACGATAGAAAAGATTGTACCCAAGCCATTTGTGGAACATCCTAAGAGTGGGGTGTTCCATGTCACTGGTTCGGGCTAGACTATAAAAATTGTCTCTAGATATCTCTCTCCAGAACTGATGTCTCTCAAAATTGGGTAGGTCAGAGTCAATGTTTAGGATGCATCTTGAATAGAAACCAAGCTGGTCGCTCAGTTCTCTCCAAGACAACATAATCTCTTGTTTGACCATCCGGAAAACAATTCCCCCCTCATAATATTGTAAAGTGCAAAGAAATTCAAGGGTGAGAAGACAAGAACCCAGCTCAGTTATGTTCCAAAAATTTGTCCAACCTAACATCTAGAAAATTAAGTCGAATTCAGTATCCATACCTGTTTCTTGTAGCAAGATTGGATCAAGAGTAGGTGTGTGAATGAAATCTTTGTTCTTTAGTTGCTGGTAGACTTCCTTCTCCCTGTGGGTCTTTAGTCCAAGGTCTCCTATCTTGAGAAGGACCTTGACTTGCTGATCAGATGAAGATGACGGAGCTTGTGTAGGTGTTGGGTGGACGCTCATCTATGACGGGTGTGAGGAATGTCGTGATGAACTCCTTGTACCTATGTTCTTGAGAGCCTTCCCTGTGTTCTTCACCTTCTTGAACATCCTATAAACAAAAGTTGGCAAAAACACAACTAGTGGAAAATGTGAGAGAAAATGTTAGTGGTCAGCTGTCCGGAATGTCAGTAGTCCAGGGGTTAGTCGTTCAAGACAAGTTTCTATTTTGGCATAACCTCCCCTTAAACAACTTTTACTTCCGCTTTGGACAGCGGGATCACTACTTACTAGGTGAAACTGATCACTCTCTCACTCAAAAACTACCAACTTGTTTGCCACTCTTCTCTTCCTCTCTACTCTCTTTTTTCTTCACTACAAGAGCTCCTTCTATGGAAACTGAAACTTGCGTGGTTTTCTGGAATGCTTGTGTGAAGAAGTTGGAGGGAGGAGGTGGCAATTTATAGGAGGAAGAGGGGGCAGGGCGGGCACCCTCTATAGGTGGGCGGGCACCCACCTTTGGTGTCCATCCTGGCTACCCTTTCTCCACTCCCTTCTTTGCTTAACTCTTACGCAAAATAATGGATCATGGGTGGTGGTTGGCCGGTGGAAAAGTGCTAGTTAGTTGAGATATGTTGGTGGATCAAATAATGTGATGGGATGTGTGTGAGGTGTGGTGTATGACATGTAGGACCCAAGGAGTGTGGGTCATGCTTCTGGAAGGTTGCTATAATTAAATATAATGCAGGAAAATCTATAAGAATTGAAACTTATTTGAAATGATAATGAAAAATATTTTTGTGCCTCCACAATAATTAATAAAATATGTGTTGTTACACACCATAAATATTATTTATATGGGGGTTTCTATTATTATAATAATGCTATGAATAAATATGACTAATGCACTAAATAATTATGCAAGAATTAATGATGCGGATAAATACCGATTTACCTCCGGTGAGGGTTTGGGATTTTTAGGTCCCCCAAGCTGGACCTCCAAATCTTTTAATCTTCTAAATTACCTTCCTCTCGAGATGGTGTCTCTAGTGGTTCTTCATCATGAACTTCCTTCACTGTAGAGTCTCTCTCTGGTATGGGCTTGAATGTGAAGTGTTCTTCTTGTCCGTTTATGTTGAACTTGATTTCTCCTTTCCCGACATCAATGTGGGCATTGGCGGTGCTCATAATGGCCTTCCAAGGATGATGGACACTTTTGAGTCAGGACTCATGTCTAGTACCATGAAGTCTGCTGGCACCAGGAAATCTCTGATCTTGACTGGAATGTTTTCGGCGATGCCCAACGGGTGTCGAACCGATTGATCTACTAGTTGCAGGCACATTGATGTTGGTTCTAGGGTCGTATGCTCAAGCTTTTTGTAGACTGATGCTGGCATCACACTGACACTTACTCTGAGATCACAAAGTGCATTGTTGAAGTGCTGGTTTCCGATCGAGCAATCAATAGTGGGGCATCCTGGATCTTCCGTCTTCTTTGGTGGTTTATTGAGCATGGTCGCACTACATTCTTCTGTCAGCTTGATAACCTCAGTGGTGGGCAGTGGTCTCTTCTTGTTAAGAATATCTCTGATGTATTTTGCATATCTAGGTACCTGTATGGCATCAAGTAGAGGTATGTTGACATATAATTTCTGAATGACCTCTACAAACTTACCAAACTTCTCATTCGACTGCAGTCCTCTATTTCTTATAGGAAATGGCAAATAATTGGTGTCGTAAAAATCTTTCCTCATTTCTCCAGTTCTTGGTGGTTGCAGCAGATTTTCTGCTTCAACTGGGCTTTCTTCTTCTATCACTGCTGGTTGCACTGGTGCTGATGTTCTTTGTTTCTCTTTTGGGTATGGGGTATCTCTGGTGGCTTTGCCTCCTCTAGTAGTTATATTCTTTACATGCTCAATGTTAGTAGCAACAGGCAGTGCAGCAGCTAACTTTATTAATTTAAGCTCTACCCTTTTATTAAGAGTGTTTTGCTCATCAAAGATAGTTAATAGAAAATCCATTTTACTGTGTATATCTTTTAGAGATGATTCATTTGTATCTAGCCTTTGTTTAACTTCATCATTAATTTTAGTTTGTTGAGCAATTATCTCTTTTAATGAAAGTTGCTTGAAAGTGTTACGTAAATTCAGACCTTTGCTATTGGGTTGACTCGGAGTGGTTTGATATTTGTGTGCTATCTCAATGGCCCTTTGATCTTCTTTGAACTTGGCCCTCTGGTCAATCCTATGGAGCAAATTTTCCATCTTTGACAGTGCATTTACTTCTTCTGGTATTTCTTCAGTTTGATGACATTGTTGAGCTTCATCTTGGAACCAGCTTTGATTTTCTACTATCTTATCCAAAAGTATCTTTGCTTTTCCAATTGTAAGCTCCAAGAATGATCCTTTACCAGATGCATCTAGGCACTCACGAGCCTTCTGGGTTAATCCATGGTAGAAGGCCTGCATAAGTAACGATGTGGCCATTCCATGGTGAGGACAATCTGAAATGTATCCTTGAAAATGCTCCCATGCTTCTGAAATGGCTTCTGTCTTCCGCTGTTGGAAACTGACAATATTTCCTCTTAAGGCAGTTGTTTTGCCTACAGGGAAAAACTTTGATAGAAAGGCATCTGACAAGTTCGTCTAGTTGTTGATGTTATCTTGATAAGTGTAGAACCACTTCCTCGCTTTCCCTTCTAGTGAGAATGGAAAAAGGCGAAGTAGTATGACGTCGTTGTCAACTCTGTTGATGTGGATTGTGCTTCCAATCTCTAAGAAATTCTGCAAGTGTGCACTAGCATCTTCATGTGCATTTCCACTGAATTGTGTAGCTTGTACCAAATTGATGAGGCTTGACTTGAGCTCGAACTCGGGTACTCCTTTTTCTACTGCAAATCTTGGACCAGTTGGAATGTTCTCAAGACTTGGAGCAGAGAATTCTTGTAGGGTCTTCTATGCCATAGCTTCAGCAATTGGTAGCTAGCTTCTTCTTCTCTTGATTGCTTTGGTTCTGATGATGAAGAGTTGAATGTACCCAAAGTCAATCCTGATATACCCTGTATAAAAATATAAACATAGAAAAACAACAGGGTGAACCTGCCAAAGCAGAGGTGCCTTGTTATGATTTCTCACTTAGTAGCTGTTTGATGCAATTATTTCTCTATAGTCTAGTCTAATGTTTTGTGTGAATAACGTTGACTGATTTCCTGACTTTCCTTACCGTTCCTATGTGTTACCCTTTTGCCTCCCCGGCAACGGTGCCAGAAATGCTTGTTGACACTAGCTAACACCACTTAGATACTAGGTTGTCATCCCCAGCATGGTGCCAGAGTGTACAAAGGTATTTATAAATGTAAAGGCTCTCTAGAAAATAATCTATTCTATCCACAAGCACACAGATAAAACACCTCATTGTAGCATTTCACCAGGATAAGTATTCCAGGCATCGTTATTTATAACTTTGCTTAAGAGAACAAGGGGTGAAATTAAGATAAGGACTAAATCTATCAAGGCATAGACTAGAGATAAACTTGCAAGAACATGATTACTAATGAGAAACTCGTCACACAGTCACTTACTTTGGCAGGGGGTAAACCATAAAGATAATGATAATGAATTATAAGTTCACGGGTAAATAACACAGCGATTAGAAAATAGACTACTCCTCATATATGTATTTGACGTCGGATTAGCTAGAGAATGGATTCTAAGTTATCTACTATCTACTAATTCATAATCTACTCTAGTTATCTACAAGATCATGTATAGCATAAAAGACTCTTCATTCATGTATAAGGAACATTGCTAAAGTAAATCAGAACATCGTAAGACTTACTCCGCAATACAAATTCTGCCTGTCCTATCGACGGAGGGTGGACTATATAAGAATCAACGAAGCTATCACTATCGTGAACTACCACACAACCCGGCCAATAGGATACATTTGTAGGTAAATAACATCTAAGCACCACGCCCACATGTGATCTACCACTTAACTCCCTCGAGTCAAGAGCTAAGCGCTTTGCAAACTTATACATAAACTCATTATCAATCATAACTATATCAAATATAGAACTAGAGCAAACTAAGATCATAATAAATAGAGACATAATGTAATTAGAACAAAGTATTAGAGAAAGATATGAATAATACCAATCTTTATTACCGAAGATCCGAATCCACAACGTAGTGCTCTACTTCTCTAATTGCTATCTAATCAATCCTCTAAACTTGAAGGATTAGGAAGTAGCTAATTCTAATTCTCTGTTGGAGAGAAGCTCTAAACCCTAACTTTGATGGCTACCTCTGATAATGATTTCTCCTCTTCTCTTCTCTCCTCCAGGGGTGGAGAGGCCTTGGTTATATAGTCCTTTCAAGTGAATTTGGGCTATTGGATCAAACCGACATTGATCGCACGGTTTTCCTTGATCCTTTAGGTCGGTGGAACACGATCCATGAGTTTGGTTCGGATTGGACCCGAGACCAGGGCGGGCGCCCAAGGGGGGAGGGCGAGCGCCCTGCCCCCGAGCCCATCCGGTCTCCCGTTCGTTCCCGTGGCTTCTGGACTCTTCTAGATTGAGGAAAATTGCGCGGCACGTAATTATCTCGTTGTAAACATGACATGTGGGCCTTCTCTCCATATTTTCTGATAACCCCCTGCAGAAATAGTTAAACACCAAAGCTCATTGAATTCTGTCAGATAAAACCCTAATTCTAGATGTTTAGTGCATATTGTTCGTTTTCCATGTTTATTTGATGGTTAATTTTAGTACTTAAGGACCGTCAACATTGGTGCCCACATCATAAAAAAAGAGAGAAAGGCTGAAAAAGAAAGAAAAAAAATGATAGCCCATGGTCCCTCTAATAAGCAATATGCCAGTAAGAGATGACAAACTTTTCAAAAAGGTCAAAGGTCTTGATCTAGGAGTATGACATTCCTCTCCCTTGCTCCGAGCATTGACATAGCAAAATGCAAAGTAAGTATACTAAAACTTTTAAAGCTCTACTTATATATCTTTCGAGAAGAAGGAAAATGCCTCAGTTTTATTTTGGAAACTTACAAAAAAACTCCAGAACAAAGGTAAGATAGAAGAACTAGAGACATAGTGCTTGACTTGATCATTATGTTTTTCAATCACTTAGGACCTTAGTGATAACTTAAAAACCCTGTAGTAAGAGGCATAAAAGTAACCCCTGTCTTCTAGCTGATTTTAGCTTTGCTCAGGGACAAGCAAAGGTTAAGCTTGGGGGAGCTTGTTGACAGTCCTTAATGCTCACATTTAACCGTCAACTAATCATGGAAAAGGACATATATGCAACCAACATCCAAAATTAGGGTTTCATCTAACAGAATTCCACGAGTTTTGGTGTTTGTCTATTTCTGCAGGGGGTTATTAGGAAATATGGAGGAAAGGCCCACACGTCGGGTTTACATAGAGATATTAACGTGTGCGCCAATTTATTATCATCTAGAAGACTCCAGAAGCCACGGGAACGAACGGGAGGCCGAGCGGGCCCGGGGGCAGGGCGCCTGCCCTGCCCTGGTGACCAATCAGGGCAGGTCTCACAGATCGTGCTCCACCGCCTTTGAGGATCAAGGAAAACCGTGCGATTAAGGTCGGTTTGATCCAACGGCTCACGTTCATTTGGAAGGGCTATATAAGCAGGCCCCCTGGCTCCTGTCGAACATACCTCTTCTACAGAATTAAAGCTAGGGTCTCAATTATTTATCCAAGTAGAGAGGATCCCTCTAGTTCATCTAGTTCTAGTTCTAGTTCATCTAGTTCTAGTTCTAGTTAGTTCTAGTTGTAATCTAGAAAATAGGGAGAGAGAAGAGGAGCGGAGGAGGAGCCGGATCTGTCGGATCTTCCTCAACATTGTACTTTTGCAGCAACTGGTTCGTTCTTCATCGTTCTCCAAGTTCTTTAATTCATAATTTTGGAGTTCTTTAATTACTTTTATTTACATTCAAGTTATTTATTGGATTCCTGCTTGCATCAAGTGCTCTAGTCTTTATAATGCTAGAGTAGTAATTAATAGATTAGACGTGGTGTTTAGTCTTGCAATTACCTAGAATTGCACCCAATCCTGCGGATTGTTGTGGTAGCCCTAGGGTAGTGACAGCCCTAACGGTCGACGTATTCCACCTCGTTCAGATCGGTGTTTGTAGGACCGTAGTCAGAGCTTCCTAGCCCCCTATCTCATCTCTTTCTGTGGTTAGTGTTTTGATGTCCTGAAATAAATAATCTTTGAAGTAATTCTTGATTCTTAGATCAACTAAAGAACTCTCAGGAAACTTCCTCTCTTCCCACCAAAAATAATTATATAGTTATCCTTGGGCGATCTTGAATCTTAATTAGTACACTCACGTTCCCTGTGGAAAATCATACTCTAGAATACTCTCGGATGAAAGTTACATGGGTATCCGTGCGCTTGCAGATTTTTCTGTATGCGTTTAAAATACCCAACAGCAGCTCAGTTTGAGGTAGTGCCACGTGACTCCTCTGCTCCAACTCCACCTGTAGCTTCTTAGGTTTTTAGCGTTTGATGCCAAAGGGGGAGAGGGAGAGTATGTTAGATTTTGGGGGAGCCAGTGAGTGGGCTTTTGGTTCTTTTGTATGCTACTCTTCATGCATCATGTTTACTTTATGCATTTGTGAGATACATTTTGTTATAGTTGTGAGACATGACTTATGCTTTATGATCATATCCTTTATGTCATGTGTTTGGCTCATATTGTTTTGCTTCTATGTTCTTACTCCAATATCTTATGAGCCTTATGTTGTTGTATCCTGTTGCACACATCTTACATTCTGGGATACAGGATATCAGGCATGGTTGATATAAGCATGTCTAATCTTTTTTGTTCTTATTGTCACATGCTTATAGAAACCAAGTCAATTGAAAACCTCACTTCAAACATACTCGAGGTTATTATCATCAATCACCAAAGAGGGGGAGACTGAATGCATCTAGGCCCCTAATGAGTTTTGGTGATTAATGACAATGTTGATTACTATGACTAACGTGTGTTTTGTAGAGGCAAAGTCATTTATGTTAGGTCATGGTAATGGTGATTGATGGACTAGATCATTCATGCCGACATAATGGTGGAAATTGTTTTGGTTTTCAAAGGATGGTTGGACATCATCGAAACTAGACTAGGTCTAGGTGCCATATGGTGAAGAAGGGCACCTAGAGTAGTTTAGGACTTTGTTTTTCCTTTGACCATACTATTAAGGGGGCATTGAGTGGGTAGCTTGACCTAGGCAAGGCTTTAGGTTTAGGTGTGGTGCACACTTGGTAAACCTAGCACTAGGTAGCTCTGAGAAAGTCCATAGATCGAGAGGAACAAACTTCATTTTGGAAAGATTGCGCTTCGACGAAGTTTTTATGCTGAAACAGGCACCGAACGCTCTATGAGCGCGTCCGGTGGTGATGATTTGGGTCGGCGTGTCTGGGTGCCTAGGGTTTGGCACGGGGCACACACACCAGACTCGCCGGGGTGCATCCGGTCCCTTACCCAGGGAGGTCTACAGTTTGACTGAGCACCGAACGCACGCAGCAGACCCACTAGGGTGCGTCCGGTCCCGTACCCAGAGAGGGTTGAAGTTTGCCCTAGCACCGGACGCGATACAAGTGAGTCACCGGATCCACTGTGGGTGCGTCTGGTGTGTTGCAGAGCAAGTACAATTAGCTATTGACGGAGCACCGGATGCTCTGCAGAGCACGTCTGGTGCTCCCGTTTTTGGAGGAATTCGGGTGGCCGGCCCTTGGACTTGATGGGGGGTATTTATGCTCCTTCACCTCGTCCATGGTAGGTCTCTTTCCCATTTGATCAGCTGAGTAACACCTTGTGGTGCAAGAGAGAAGCAAGAGCCTAGAGAGGATTGAGAATTGAGTGATTTCTTGAGTGAATCCTTCTCTAGTTGAGTTCCAAGAGTTCAAGTGTGCATCCACCACTCTCTAGAGCCTTGTTTGGGTTAAGTGAGAGTTCTTTGCTTGTTACTCTTGGTGATCGCCATCATCTAGATGGTTCGATGGTGATTGGAGGCACGAAGACTGCCCAAAGTTCTTGTGGGTGGCTCGTGTCAAGCTTGTGAGTGGTTTTGGGTGATTCACCGCGACAGAGTGTCAAAGAATCAGCCCATAGAGAGCACTTGGTCCTTGAGCGGACCAAGGGGGAGCATGGCCCTTGCACAGGTGCTCCAATGAGGAATAGTGGAGAGTGGCGACTCTCTGATACCTCAGCAAAACATTGCTACATTCTTCTAGCTCTCATCCTTTGCATTCTAGCATTTACTTTGAGCATTTACATTTCTATAATTGCCATGCTAGAATAGGATTGGAACTAGGTTGCAAAACTTTTATCTGGTACCTCCCTAGAACACACCTAGGCACAAGCGGGTGAATTGGAGCTTATAGGTTTTTTAAATTTTTAGAGAAGCCCAATTCACCCCTCCCCCCTCTTGGGCATCTTGATCCTTTCACAAAGGTTGTTAACTGACACTATTCATTAGATGGAGCTGAGTTCATGAGCACTAAGGTAAATAAAATTACCAGTCTTGGTCCCAAGTTGTTGAAGACTATGGGTAATACCAAATGTGCCACATTCAATGAGTTTGTCTGTGATGCTCTTACTCAGAAGAATTACAATGTTGTGTACACTGCGACCAAAACTCGCGAGCGAGCTTTTGAGGCCGAGGTATTCGATTCCAAGGCTCCAATGGCAGCGAAGCCCCAGTATCGTGCGCCAACCCCAAATATGCAGTACCAACCTTCGGTGATGAAGAATCCGATGAAAACTAGGTTCTGTAAGGGGTATTCCATTGCTCTTCCTAGGGGAAACACTAGGCCCAGCAATGCAAAGGCTCCACCTGCCAACCGCCCATGCTAGAATTGCAATCAGACGAGTCATTAGCAAAGCAACTGCCCGTACCTGCCGAAGAGATCCTTGCTGGTGAAGTGGTGACGGCTGGTAAGTTTCTAGTTAACTGATGTGTTGCACTTGTGCTTTTTATTCTAGAGCATTGCATTCATTTGTGAGTTCAGACTTTGTATCTAAGCATAATCTCAAGGCAGTCACCCTAGATAAAGGCAGTTATTGCATTAGTGCCTCCTGGAATAATATTTCTACAAATCAAGTGGTTTGGGGGCAACTCTAGAAATAGGAGACCGTTAGTTTCTTGCTGATTTGGTTGTTTTTCCTGGTGTGGGCATAGATGTGATTCTGGGAATGAAATGGATGAGTGGCAATGGAGTCCTTATTGACACCACTACTCGCGTGGTGATGTTGAGGGATCCTAGCACTAAGGAGGCATTCTTAGTGCAACTTCCTCGCGATATTAACATCCACAACACGATGAATGCAGTTACATCTAGTGCCATCAAGGACATTTCGATGGTGTGTGAGTTTCTAGATATCTTTCCTAATGACTTGCCTAGGCTTCTATTGGCATTTCTTAGCGTCACTTACTAAGAGTAGAGTAAAGACCCTATCCTCAGTGGCTAGGTTGTCATCCCCAGCATGACCCCAAGAAATACGCTAGTGGTAGTAAATATGCAATGCTCTCTTAGAATGATGAATATGGAATCAGGTATCCGCAAGCGCACAGATTTATACCATTGTAGCATTTCACCCAGGAAAGTTCCAGGTATCGTATTTATAATTTTACCCACGGGAATGATAACCAAGGGAATAGATATCACTTGCATGTAATCTCATGAGGGTAACCACATCTTATCTATCTAACTTAATGTATGGGTAAGTCACATAATCAAGATAAATATATATAATGAATAGTAATCAAACATAGAATGATAAATGTATCTCTAGAGAACTCCAGTCTATAGCACTAGCATGAATTAGAATGATCTACTAAGATGTTTCCTATGTTATTCCAACTATATAGTCTAGCATATTATGATTAGTGCAATTATACTTGGCAATCATAGCAAGAGCAGATTATATCTACACATATGGACATTACCGAGGGAAATCAGGAATAAAGTAATCATCTCCTCGTAATTAGTGTCTACAGAAACTACATTTGGAGGGTGGACTATAGAGGACTCAACGGGTATATCATCCCCGCGATCTGCCACACGACCCAAAATATAGCATGCAAATGAAGGCAAACACGATATAGGCACCACACCTACATAATGTCGACCACCCCGTGATATCAAAGAGTGAGTGCTATACAAACATATATTTGAATATAAATCTAAACCAACTATGCCAAGCATATAATCATAATAGACTAAGAACAATATAATTAAGAATATAAGCAAGTAGAGCAAAGTCATATCCAATATAATAGAATAGAGCAAAGTCATATTCATAATATGATGAAATAATATATATAATGACAGACTAGAATAAAGTAGGATAAAGATTACAAGAATTACTGAGTATCTTTTCGACAAATCTAGAAACCAAGCGATGCTTGCCTCCAACTAGATCTATTCTATGTAGCTATGCTTCTAAACTTGGAGCTCTAGAGAGAAGAAGGTAGAGAATGAATTCTATCAATGAGAATGGTTATCTCTTCTAATCAATGCCTCTAACCCTAGGGGAATGGTTATCTCTTCTAATCAATGCCTCTAACCCTAGGGTCTACCCCACCTTATATAGGCCGGTGGGATTAACTGTGACCCTTGGATCAAACTGACTTAATGGATGAAGATCCATGGTCCTCAAAGGTGATTATAGCTCGATCCATAAGACTGCTCATGATTGGTCAGGAGGGCAGGGTAGCCGCCCCCTCTAGGCGCCCTCCCCAGACTCCGCTCGTGTTCTGCTTTGTTCTGGTAGATTCCCGACTCTTCTAGATCCTTCTTTTGTATATGTGGCGTAGATATATCATTTCTCTCTATGTAATCATGACATGTGGGCCTCTAAGGGTCAATTCCTGAAAACCCCCTATAGAAACAGACATTCACCAAAACCTATGGAAATCTGTCAGATGAAACCCTATTCTACTTTTGGTGATTATTTCATACCGTTATTCCATTCTCTTGTTGATATAAAATTGATACTTATCTACCGTCAACAGCTTCCTCTAGACCGGGACATGGAGTTTAAAATCAAATTGCTTCCAGGCACTGCTCCTATCTCTAGAAGGGTCTTATTTATCCTAGTTCTTCTCCTTGTGGTTGTCCGGCTATCTTTGTGAAGAAGGATCAATCCTTGCGCATTGGATTATCATCCACTCAACATGATGACTATCAAGAACAAGTACCCTCTTCCTCGCATTGATATCTTGTTTGATTAGTTGTCTAAAGCCAAGGTATTCTCTAAGGTTGATTTGCGACCCGGGTACCATGAGATCAAGATCCGTCCTGAAGATATACCCAAGACGACTTTCTCAACAAGGTATGGGTTGTATGAGTACCTCATTATGTCCTTCGGTCTGACCAATGCACCAGTGCATTTCATGTATCTCATGAATTCGGTCTTCATGCCCAAATTAGACAAATTCGTGGTGGTCTTCATTGATGATATCTTAGTATATTCTCGGAATGAAGAAGAACATGCAGAGCATTTGCGTGTGGTGTTGACTCAGTTGCGTGAGCATCAGCTTTATGCTAAGTTTAGCAAGTGTGAGTTTTGGCTAAAGAAAGTACCTTTCTTGGGCCATGTCTTGTTTGAAGAAGGAATCTCGGTTGATCCGACCAAGGTGTAAGAAGTGTTGGATTGGAAGGTTCCAACCTTAGTGCATGAGGTGCAGAGTTTTCTAGGCTTAGCTGGGTATCATCGTCGTTTCATTCTAAAGTTTTCCAAAATATCCAAGCCTATGACTCGTTTCCTTTAGAAAGATGAAAAGTTCCTGTGGATGCCAGATTGTTATGAGACATTCCGTAAGTTAAGAACCTTACTGACATCAGCCCCAGTCTTAGCTCATAAATCCAAGCTATCTATTCATCCTGGTAGTAGTAAGATGTATCAGGACCTTAAACCTCTGTTTTGGTGGATGAAAATGAAGAAGGAAACTTAATTGCTCTAGCGATCGTTCCTACACTTGAACTCTTATAATTTGATGGGTTCTGTGACAACAAAGGAGTAATCTTGTGTTTGTATGTTGATGACATACTAATTTTGGGGACAAGCATCGATGAGATCAATGATGTTAAATCATTTTTATCCCAAAATTGTGACATGAAAGATTTAGGAGAAGCCGATGTGATCCTCAATATTAAACTTAATAAGAGTGAGAATGGGATTACTCTTTTATAGTCTCATTATGTGGAAAAGGTTTTGAACTTCTTCGATTATATGGATTGCAAACCTTCTTCAACACCCTATGATCCTAGCCTAATACTTCAAAAGAATAAAAGATTAGGAAAGGATCATCTAAGATATTTCCAAATTATTGGCTCATTGATGTACCTAGCTAGCCCAACCCACCCTGATATAGCATTTGCTATAAGCAAGTTGTGTAGATTTTTCTCTAATCCAGGAAGTGATCATTGGCGTGGTATTAATAGAATAATGCGTTATCTAAAAGGTAAAATGAGTTATGCAATTCACTATTCAGGGTACCCAGGGGTACTTGAAGGATATAGTAATTCAAACTAGATTTTAGAAACTGATGAGCTTAAGGCCACCAGTGGATACATATTCACTTTGGGTGGTGGTGCTATCGCTTGGAGATCTTGTAAGCAGACAATACTTACAAAGTCCACAATGGAGGCAGAGCTTACAGCTCTGGATACAACCTCTACTGAGGCTGAGTGGTTAAGAGATACGTTGATGGACTTGCCTTGGTTGAGAAACCAATTCCTACTATTCTCATAAACTATGATAATCAAATAGTGATCACGAAGGTGAAGAATAGTCAGGATAATGGAAAAAAGTCCAGCAAACATATAAAGTGTAAACTGAAGTCTATCAAGAAATTAAGGAGCTCTAGAGTAATAGCTGTGGACTATATCCAGATAGCTAAAAACCTGGCAGATCCCTTTACAAAGGGACTATCACGCACTATGATTGATAGTGCATCGAAGGAGATGGGATTGAGACCCATGTGAGTTAACCTCAGCAGTAACCCAACCTATGTGATCGGAGATCCCGTGAATTAGGATCTAGGAAGAACAAGCTGTTGGTTAATGGGAGAGTACAACCGTTTTCATTTGACCCACTCCGTTGGAGATGCAGTACTCTCATTTCTGTAAGGCAGGTTGACTTTGTCTTAATGTGTTCTGAGGCTTTATAGCAAGATATTGTCCTATAGAGTATTCTTGTAAAAACACACATATGTGAGCCCAACAGTTAGTCGCAGTTTATAAGAATTGGGTATTCTTTAATAAGCTCATGAAGTGAGTTAGGAGTATAACTTATAAACTCTACTCGCGGGGTTGGCTATGATAGCCTAGTATCAGTCAAGACTTCGACTGAAGCCTATTTGCACCAAACTGTCAATTCAAGGCCTAGTCCATTGTGTAGTTGCGGATGGGCCTATCTTGTTGTTCTAGGTGGATGTTCAACCTTAACCGGTCTGCACTGAATAGCTGGTATATTAACAGTCTATGGTACAAAGAGTATGACTCGCGTGCCCTTGGGATGTGGTAGGGGTTCATTAGATGTTTTGGGCCATGGGCTAAACAATTCAAAATAAATCCCAAAGACCCATTCACACATGCATGTATATATGGAAAGGTGGGAGACTTTAGTTCCACCTTACTACTTCAAGTAGAGTAAGGCCAACTTAAATAGTTGAGCTATCTCCGTCTTGTTGAAGCTATTAGGAAGAGGAAAAGGAAGAACCACATGCGCTTGCTCGCTCGCCTCGCCGAGCCAGGTCAATGGGCACGCATGCACGACATGCACATGAATGCTCCAGCGATTTCCCACACTAATCCATGTGGGTGCGCGGCTTTCTTTTGCTACTTAAAAATTTTTGCATGCATGAAGGAAATTACGCTGGCCTATTTGGTAAGCAATTATTCTCGTATTATGGCACCATATCACAGTTACATTCATTGCGCACTGGTAGGCACTAGCTACAGACAGCTCAGATGATGATAATCAGCTCCCCATCCCAGATCTTCCTCCAAGGCAGCACGACCACGAGGCTGGAGGTTCCTCTTCTGCTACTGACCCAGCCCAGCTTGGTATTCTAGAGGGCATGAGAGCCGACCAGCAAAGGGCAGCTGAGGAGCAGGCTCGACGTGATAGAGAGCGGGCTGCTGTCAATGTAGCCATGCAGGCCAAGTACGATGAGCTTCAGAGGCAGCTACTCTCTTTGCAGGAGTAGCAGCTAGCGTTCTAGACCCAGCAGACAGCTCTGATGGCAACCCTCATGGCAGCAACAGGGATTACTCTACCATAGGTGCAGCTTCTAGGCACATACCTAGTTAGGCCACCTACTCCAGGTGTACAGCCCAGTGGGCTTTAGAGTCAGTCACATCCTCCTCTCCATCTTCCTACTCATAGACAGTCGTTCACCACTCCACAGCACTAGGTGTCTTAGGGTGCTATCTCTTCTAGCTTTGAGCAGACACCTCAGTTCACTCCTACACTCAGGTTTCACTCCACATTCCGCCTCTGCTTCTCAGTTGGTTTTGGACTCCTCAATGGGGCAGGACTTGTTGTTTTTGTATAGTGCTCTAACTGGCCTGCCTACTCCTTCTCCATAGCAGGCTCCTGCAGCTTTTACCTAGCTAGTCACCACTACAGAGCGTATGTCATCGTCTGTGGCTTTATCTGAGCAGCTTGCTTCTTCCTCTATAGTTCCAAAGACCTTAGCTATAGCCACTGTGTCTGTGCCAGCTTCTTCCACAGGACTTGAGACTTAGGTAGCGACACAGACAGCTACAGAGCACACTGATCCAACCAAGACTGCTTCACCAGCTCGTGCACCTTCAGAGAGTCAGACAGCTCCTTCTCAGTCCACCAGCGATGGCACAGATGACGACGCAGTTGTTGACGGTCCTTAATGCTCACATTTAACCGTCAACTAATCATGGAAAAGGACCTATATGCAACCAACATCCAAAATTAGGGTTTCAACTGACAGAATTCCACGAGTTTTGGTGTTTGTCTATTTCTGCAGGGGGTTATCAGGAAATATGGAGGAAAGGCCCACACGTCGGATTTACATAGAGATATTAACGTGTGCGCCAATTTTCTATCATCTAGAAGACTCCAGAAGCCACGGGAACGAACGGGAGGCCGAGCGGGCCCGGGGGCAGGGCGCCCGCCCTGCCCTGGTGACCAATCAGGGCAGGTCTCGCGGATCGTGCTCCACCGCCTTTGAGGATCAAGGAAATCCGTGCGACTAAAGTCGGTTTGATCCGACGGCCCACGTTCATTTGAAAGGGCTATATAAGCAGGCCCCCTGGCCCCTGGAGAACATACCTCTCCTACAGAATCAAAGCTAGGATTTCAATTATTCATCCAAGTAGAGAAGATCCCTCTAGTTCATCTAGATCTAGTTCTAGTTCATGTAGTTCTAGTTCTAGTTAGTTCTAGTTGTAATCTAGAAAATAGGAAGAGAGAAGAGGAGAGCGGAGGAGGAGCCGGATCTGTTGGATCTTCCTCAACATTGTACTTTTGCAGCAACTGGTTCGTTCTTCATCGTTCTCCAAGTTCTTCAATTCATAATTCCTAAGTTCTTTAATTACTTGTATTTACATTCAAGTTATTTATTAGATTCCCGCTTGCATCAAGTGCTCTAGTCTTTATAATGCTAGAGTAGTAATTAATAGATTAGACGTGGTGTTTAGTCTTGCAATTACCTGGAATTGCACCCAATCCTACGGATTGTTGTGGTAGCCCTAGGGTAGTGACAGCCCTAACGGTCGACGTATTCCACCTCGTTCGGATCGGTATTTGTAGGACCGTAGTCAGAGCTTCCTAGCCCCCTTCTCATCTCTTTCTATGGTTAGTGTTCTGATGTCCCAAAATAAATAATCTTTGAAGTAATTCTTGATTCTTAGATCAACTAGAGAACTCTCAGGAAACTTCCTCTCTTCCCACCAAAAATAATTATATAGTTATCCTTGGGCGATCTTGAATCTTAATTAGTACACTCACGTTCCCTGTGGAAAATCGATACTCTAGAATACTCCCAGGTGAAAGCTACATCGGTATCCGTGCGCTTGCAGATTTTTCTGTTTGCGTTTAAAATACCCAATAAGCTTTCTGGCGCTGTTGCCGGGGAACTGTAGCTGTGCTAGTTTCGAACCAAGTCATCCGTGTATCCTTTTTCTTTTCCTTTTTTTACCACACTCACCTTACCATTTTCACCATACCACATGGATTTCACTCCTATCTATAAATTCTATGCTCCAAAGGGCGAGTTATTAGAGCCACCACCATCATCACATCCAATTCTTACAGATGGCTACGACCTCGGCCCTGATCTAATAGCCATGATTCAGGAGCAACCCTTCTCTGGGCAAGTAGATGAAGATCCATACACCCACCTTAGAGAATTCAAGCAGTTGTGCTCTTACCGATCTATTTCCGGCATGACACAAGAAACCCTTAAATGGAAATTATTTCCGTTCTCCCTTTTGGGAAGAGCAAAAAAGTGGTATGCTCATCCTGTAGGAGGCGTTAATGGAAATTGGGATGAACTTCGGGACAACTTTTGTCTCGCTTTCTTCCCACTTTTTCGAATCGCTGACCTTAGAATCAAAATTCTTACATTCAAACAAAGAGAGAAGGAAACTTTAGGAGCAGCTTGGGCTAGCTTCACAAGCCTTACCAATTCTGGTCCAAACCTTCACCTGCCTGACCATGTACTGTACTACCACTTTTATCGTGGTCTAAACAAGGAAGCTGCTCTTCACCTCGACATTGCTTCAGGAGGCTCATTCGCACACAAACTCATAGATGAGGGGAGAGCTATCCTAGAGAGAATCCTTGAAAATACCCCTTACACAGGCATTTATGATGAGTTTCCTGAAGAAGAAAAAGAAGTCGAGCCTAATCCTAAACCAAAAGAAGAGGAACTTGCAACCAAGTTAGAAATCCCACCTGACCCATCTATTAATTTTGTTGTAGAGAAAACTCCTGATAAGGGAATGCAAAACCAACTAAGGGATGATGAACCACCACCTTTAGAGCATCCCTTTGAATTCGAGGAAGATTTTTTGAAGATTATGGAAACACCTCGAATTTTCCTATCCAAACACGACCTCTAGCAGGGACCACTCAATCCGTTCTAAGAGTAGAATCTATTGACATAGAACACGTCAAAAGCCTTTCGGCTATTTTGAGTTATGAATGACTAACAGAAGCAGAGCTGTCCCCTAAGGTAGCTCAAATCATCACTCCTTCAACCATTCTTCTGTGCCAAATTAGAGGGTCCGCTAGGAAGGTCCACTACAATCCATATGTTGGGATAAATGTTATTTCCAAGGAGTTAGCTGACACTCTTTATCCCAACGAGTCCATAACCCCATTGTTGACGGTCCTTAATGCTCATTTAGATCCTTTTCCATGATTAGTTGACAGTTAAATGTGAGCATTAAGGACCGTCAACAAGCTCTCCCAAGCTTAACCTTTGCTCGTCCCTGAGCAAAGATGAACTCAAGAGTTTCTGTAGTGGTTTCATGCCTTAAAGATATACATGCGTTCAAACAAAATCTCATCTCTGGGTTAGGGTAACTGTTAAGATTTAAACTTACTCATATTACCTTCCACCATGGGGCTTGCAACCGTCACTTGTGTCTTGAGCAGTTAAAAGATAGAATGGTCTAGTCAAGCGCCATGTCTCTTGTTCTTTGATTAACTATAACTCTGGAGTTTTTGCAGATTTTCAAATAAAACTAAGAAATTCCTTGTATGACTCTCTCTAGTCTCTCTTTTGTGGTATTTCTGGATCCTTACCAAGGCAGTAAAGGTGTATGCCTTCTCTCAAAGTATGTGGTATTTTTGGTATGAGGCATAGTGACATTGCCTTCTCTCTCACCCTACTCTAATAAGGCTTTTGATATCTGGAGCTCATAGATGGGAGATAGCTAATACATACTTACAAGACATTTATTGCATAGTCAAACCATGGATCCAGAAGAACAAGTCAATAAGTCAAATCAAGATGTGCATGTGTGGCGAATGAATGATGTATGGTGATGATGGTGATAACAATGGTGAATGTCTAATTCTACTTGTGCTCTTTTGAGGGGATACATACCTTTCTTGCTCTTTTGAAACTTTTTTGAGAAGAATGAGATGATCTATATTTTCTTTTTCTTTTCTCTCATGTGGGTATCTTGTACCCCTAATTCTATTGTCGGACACTTGTCCATTTTTACCTCTCGTCTCACTTTTTTTTTCTTTCGAGGTTTCGGGCACTTGCCCCTTTTTATTTCCTCATATTCTTTCTTTATTTCTTTCTTATTTTTAGAGCACTCATCTCCTGAAATAATATAGCAAGTGGTACTAACCAAGATAACTTGAGCATTTATTTCACAGGGGAAAACAGAAATGTTTTTGGCTATTCTCTCCCGGATTAGGAGTAGAATATTTTTAGGTGATTCTGGAGATGGAAATGGGTGGATATATGTGGATGCGTAGTTCTGGAGTAGAAGCAGCATGTGTGAGTGAACGTGCAAGTGAATCTTGATTTAACCACATGACAAGCTCCTAAGGGTCTACACAGCTTGACCACACTCAATGCTCATAAGCAGTAAAAAGTAAATGTATGGTTCATAGTCTAACAAGCATGTATATATGGCTGTGGTAGGAATTTAAACTCTCATCATACAGGAACTCATCATGTGTTATTTTAAAGATTTTCAAAGATAAAATTCTCCAGAATTCTAGCATCTCTAGGAACAGATAAACAACAGCTCAACCTTCCCATATCGTATCTGTTAACGACTTAGACTTTAGATCAAGTACTCTCCCCAGAAGTTTAGGTTTAGAGCAGGTTTAAATTATAACAGTTATGCCTAAACTTGAGAGAAAGCTTAAACTTGAAAACTAGGTACATGGCAGAGCAACTATTCATCATTTCCATGTGAGAGCTTATCACGAGGGTTCATAGCAAATTTTATTTATTATTTATTTAGCAAACTAAGCAAAGATATATATATATAAGCACAAAATCTTTATTTGGGTTTTTATGATTATGCATATTTTTATTATTTGAGTAAAATATAAACGTGAGTAGAAACACTTAGCTGGATAATTGGGGGTGCTCTCCCCCAAGCTGGATTTTGACGTAATTTCTTCTGATGTAGCAGGTGGCGGAGGTGTATTTGCATGTCGGCAGCACCCTGACAGTGATTAGGATGTCCTCTGTCTGCTAGTCTTCTTTGATCCTTGAATTCTGTGGAGCTCAAATAGACAACAAAGCTTTGTGGAACTGGTTAAGTGTTAGCATAAATATCTAGCCTTTATCATGTTGAGCCTCCTCAATAAATATTACACTCTTTGGTAGGATCATAAATTTATTTTTATATTTTCATTTTTATAGAACATAAATATATTTATTTTATTTTTATGCCACCACAGTGAATATACTTATGGGTTTTATGCCATGAGCATACTCACATGGGGCTTACTATTTTTTAACATTTTTATTTTATTTTCAAGATGATATGAACCAGATTAACTAAGCAAACTATTTTAAGATAATTGAAAAGAAAAGGATAACTACCAAGTTTACCTCTTGGCAAGGCGTTCGGTGTTTTTAAGTCCTCCGAACGGGACTCTCCATTTTCTCAATCGTCCTAGGATTCGCTGGATGGCGTAGTCGGTGGTTCCGGCAGCGCTTGCTCTTCATGTATAACTATCTTCTCTCTACACACCTGACTCGGTGCTACGGTCTCGTCAGGACAGTTCTGTTCAAGTTGTATGTCTTCAGACCTTACTACTTCTCCTTCGTAGTCTGCCCATCCGTCCTTGATGATTTGCCTTCTCTGGTTGTGGTTGCGTCGTCTTCTTCTTGTCCTGGCCTGCTTAGAGTCTTCAACGATATAGTTAGGGTCAGTAAAATAGCGGCGTACCTCCTCAGAGGTGAAGTGCATGTGAACTTCTCAGGTTCCAATGTAGATGATTGCTTTAACGGTGCTGAGGAGCGGCCTCTCAAGGATGATGGATGGATCGTACTCGTCTTCTCCTATGTCAATAACCTAAAAATCTTCAACCTTTCGGAATGTCTGATCTGCCATCTGGAGCTGAATGTATGTCGGTTTTAGGGGCATGGTTCCGAATAGGAGCTGATAGGTGACTAGGTCGTCCTTTTTGGTCAGGAACGGTGACTTAAGTCAATGATCTTGACATCCTTAAACTGCAGTGACCATCTTAGCTGACTCGGTCTACATTTGCTTGTTTCTGTTCCTCCTGTTGGTCCTCTTCCTTGGTTCATGTCGGGATTGCTCTGAGATTTGTGTAATCTTGTTCTTCAAGGAAAATGTCTCCTTCATTCCCTTGATGTAGAAACTGATCTTGGCAGCACTAGCGTAGATGACAGCTCCCAAGGTGTTCATGAATGGCCTCCCTAGGATGATGGGTGCCCTCTCATCAGTACCAGTCTCTATCACCATGAAGTCTGCTGGGGCGTACAAGGTACCAACTCGGACGCAGAGGTTCTTCAATATTCCCTTTGGGAAACTTAGCGTACGTTCTGCAAGATGCAAACACATGGCTGTCTCTAATAAAGGATGTGTAAAGAATTTTTCATAGAGTACCCTGGGTATAATGTTGACGCTGGAGCCAAAGTAACAGAGTACTTCTGGGAAGTCCACCATGCCGATGGAGATCGGGATGACGGGGCGTCCTGGATCGTCTCTCTTGACCGGCAAAAGGTCAGTAATTACTTCCACAACGGGGTTACTCTAGTAGTTACGTCCTCAAGCATCTCAGGGCAGTGATTGCCTGAGTGTCCAGTCTCTCCAGTGTGTGTACTCGTTGATCTAGGTTCTTCACTTGGTGGAGTCTGGGAGTTGTAAAACTCCTTCATAGTTTGCTTGAAGTGTACCTGCTCATACAGACAAGGCAGAGATCAAGTGCATAGGCCCTGTTGGTGGAAAACACCAACAGAACCAAAAGTGTATTTATTCTTCTCTAACCTTAGGCATAGTGAGCAAGACCAAGTTGATGGATAATAAGATCATGAGTATAACATTTAAAACATTTGTCAGATCAAATCGCTCAACCTAATGGAAAGATAATCTTTCTATTTTTATGTTGTTTCTTTTATATATATCTTCCAAAGATTGAGTGTGAAACATTTTAGCTCATATGATTAGGAGTGTGGGATCACAAAGGTGGAAGGACTAAACATATTGAATCGATTGGGTTGGTTAATCTAGAGTTGTAAATCATACATGTTTGTCTCTTATATTCATGTGAACGCCAGAACCAAGGAGAAGCTTTATAGAAGTGATAGTCAAGTACCTTAAGATGTTACCTTACTTGAAGAGTGATGGTACAGTATCACCTTGTGGAAGCCTTCCTTTCTTAGCAGTTGTGCATCGTGTTTGTGGCACCCTCCATGGATCATCTCTTGTGAGCTATGCCTTCCTTGTGTAAATTGTTAACTTTCATGTGTCTCTCTCTTTGTCTCCAATGTGAGTTTATCTCAGGACTTCCCAAGTCGATATTGAAAGTTTTCCTATAGGGGTTAGTCCAACAAAATATCCAATATCTACTAGAGCATACTATCGGCTTAAAAATCAACCTAGACACCATGTCTAATTTGATTCAGGAGGGCATTTTAACCTAAGCATCATGCTTAATTTAAACTCCCTTGGAAGTAAGATCAACATTCCTAACTAAGCACCATGCTTAATTAAGAGATAAATGAAACTACTCCAAACCTAGACATATACTAAAGCAAATAAAGGTAGCATGAGAGCATTTATAGAGATCTACTCAAGTGGAGATGAAGTAGTGTGATTAGTATTTAACAAATTGAGCTTGTCTCAAAGGTAGGGACAACCAACATAGCAACATGGCAAATGATATTTTTATGTAAAGTACTCCCCAATCTGAATTTGC